>NC_054833.1:13016767-13329561 GCF_018345385.1 Vulpes lagopus
TTCTTCCTATACTTACTTAGATTGCAAATTACACCTTGCACCTTCTTGGAGGACCATCATGATAAAAAAAAATGTATGTATGTGCATTAATTATGTCCATGCAGTAACTCAGGTAACCAAAAAAACTCAGATTGAAAAATTAACTCATCTTACTTAGAACAATGGAGTGAGCTGGAGAATTACTTTTCCTGGGATATTAGAAACATAGCCATGTCACTAGTATAGCACTTTCCAAACTCGATCTGAAAAGCAATGTTGGGTAAAAGCAATGTTCTTGGGGGAAGCCTGGGTGGCTCAGTGGTTGAGCATCTTGCCTTCAGCTCAGGTCATGATCCCAGAGTCCTGCATCGAGTCCTGCATCAGGCTTCCCACAGGGAGCCTGCTTCTCCCTCTGTCTATGTCTCTGCCTCTCTCTGTGTGTCTCTCATGAATAAATAAATAAAATCTTTTTTAAAAAAGCAATGTTCTTTCCCACAAAACTATAAACTCCTTGAAGGCAAGGACCTTAAGATTCTTTTCTAGAAATGTCCACATGCTGCCCAGCACTGTGTATTGCATATAATAGATACCCAATAAATGATGGCTGATATGCAGCCCATCTCTTAGGGAGGTAGGGGGCTAACCCATAGTGTGTAGGTGAGTAATAGCCCTCCGTGATGTCTAGCACTTTGGGGAATTAATCATCATTATCCTTTAAGGACCCATCTATTTTTTTTCTCTTCTATTTTTTTCTACTTTTGTCTTTTATTGCCATAGATTGTCTGTGTTCCCCTCCCCGAAATTCGTATGTTGAAGTCTAATCCCCAACGTGATGGTATTTGGATGTGGGGCAGTGGGGGGATAGTTAGGGCACGAAGGTGGATCCCAGATAGGATTAGTGCCCTTAGAAAACAGAACGCAGAGCTCTCCCTAGCCTCATTCTGCTGTTTAAGGACACAGTGAGAAGATAGCCATATAGGAACCAGGAAAAGGGCTCTCACCGGACACTGAATCTGCAGGTGCTTTGATCTCGGACTTCCCAGTCTCCAGAACTATGACGAATAGACATCAGTTGTTTATGAGTTGTCCAGTCTATGGTATTTTATGATACCAGCCCAATGGAGTGAAACAGCATGCCTTTGGCTGCCTGCATGGCATAGAATCCACCCAACTAAAGGGCGTTTCCTAGGCTAATAGGAGGCACTGCCTGGAACTCAGGGAAATTCTGGGGCAGGCTTCCCATTTTATGAATCCTTCAAGAACCTGATCACACTTATCCAATAAGCACAAAGGGAGACAGTGCAGAGGAAGTGAGTTTCTGAGCTTCCTAGGAAGCTCTGCTCCTGCCTGTTATTACATTTTGCATGTACTTTTCATGGCACTGTGAGGAAACTAAGAGGGAACCTAAAAATCCATATGGAAGAAAAAAAAATATGTGTTTTGACAGATGAAAGAGGAGTTACAGTAGACTAGAAAAAGCAGAAGGAAAAAGTAAGAGAAGAAAACAGATTAATGGTAGATTAACTTGTTAGCCTGGCTCTTAAAGTCAGAATTACAGTTTTTGTTCAAATTCTTCTAGATCCGATTAATAAAACATACAGTTTCCTCTAAATTTAATAACTTCTGGGCTTTCCCATTTATTTTATTAATGTACACTGATTATAACTGTTTTATTCACACATGAATAGGAAATAATACATTTGTGTCCTTCCGTGTGAGTCTACAGATCCTTTTCATCCTGAACCCAAAGTCCCAGGGATCCTGTCTCTGGGTTTGTGGTCATAGGCAGTACCACCTCCCTGGCCTGGCTGAGATAGGATGCAAATCGTCCTCATTAGATTTTGTCTACCTAGGCTTGGACTCTGAAATCTCTGTTCGTCCCCTCGTATCACTCCCTCCCCTTGAATGTAGGCTGGACCTAGTGAACCCAGAGTGACTGACTCACTTAGTAACTTGCTTTGAACAAACAGATCAAGGCAAAAGTGATGGGATGGCACTTCTGTGATGAGGTTACAAAGGAGTGACTTCCACCCTGCTGCTACTGCTGTCTTGGCTGGCACCCTTTGATGACACAAACTGTTTTTGTTGGGGAGGCCCCCATGCCAAGGAACTGAGGGCCACTTCTGGCCAATAGCCAGCAAGAAACTGAGGCTCTTAGTCAGTCCTATGGCCTCAAGGAATCAAATCCCACCAATAACCAGGTGAGTAAGCTTAGAAGTAGATCCTTTCAGGTTTCGGGATGAGGGCAGCGCAGCTGACACCTTGACTGCTCACAAGAGACCCTAATGCAGAGGGTTCTGTTAAGTTGGGCCAGATTCCTAACCCACAGAAACCGTGCAATATGTTATTGTTTTAAGCCACTAAGTTTGGGGATGATTCTCCAAGCAGCAATAGATAACTAATACAGACCCTAAAACCATACTCTGGATCTTGGATACTTTGCCATCACATTTTCCAGTACCCAGAAGGATGCCGTCATGAATATTTACTGAAACTGTCTGGCCAGCATCTGATCCTCTTTCCTAGTACTGGGAAATCTTCAACTATGGGCATTGGTGGCCCTTTGTCCACTAGGGCAATGCGTTCTAAACTTTTTCATGTCATGCCGTGTATAAAAAATGAATATGATGTGTAAAGTACTCTATGAATGCATGAGGTTGCTCCCTTCCAGAAACGACCAGCTCTGCAGGCTCTAGGCACTTCAGGCCTACCGTGAGCTGATGGCATCAATCTCAGCACCTCTATAGACCATCCATAGGGGAGGCTGGGAATCTCTGCTCCGGGCAGCCCCTGGTGTGGTTACGCAACAGTTTGTCAACTTTCAAACTTGAATGAGCTTGAAAAGATTGCGGGTCACAGAGAGGGGAGTCTAGGTGGTGGAGGTGGCATCTGATGGTGGCTGCTGTGACCAGTGGTGGGGCCCTGGCCGGTATATTTATGCTGCTTGACCCCCTCTGGCCTTTGTTTTCAGGCCTGGTTGTCAATTCTGAGAACCATGCAGTATCTTTCCAGTAAATTCCTTCTGCTTAAGAGAGCTATTGTTTGCTACCAAGAACCTCAGCAGGTAGATATATATCAATATTATAGCGATACAGGACAAAGACTGGAAATAGGTACAAAAAGACTGTGGACAAGTCCAAGGCTAATGGATTTTTAACACCTGTATTTCTATGTACGAGTCTAATATTTTCATTAAATTTTTTAATATTATTTTCACAGTATTTCAAAGAGGTTTACTTTTAATGACATATTATAATTGCCCATTATAGAAACATTTTGTGATTTTTTTTTTCATTCCCATCTTTTTGGTAACAATTTTGGCAACGCGTAATTATTGTATAGGCATTTCCCATGTAGCACATCATCAGATCTCTTCCATGTCTTCAAAACCATATTTTTAAGGAAATGTATACTATTTATTTCAGACTGGGCCTGTGCAAGGGGCCCAGAGGGAGGAGGTCTGAAATTGGGCCCAGTATCCATTGACCACATCAGAAGAAAGGAGTGCCTTTTTCTAATTGGTTGGCCTCCTTCTTTTGGCAATTTCACTGCCCAGAGGGTTGCATTTAAGATAAAATTCAAACCAATGTGCTAAATGTGCTCCTGCAGTCCTAATCCTTTTGAGCGGTATATATGACAATTTCTTCAACTAGGCTTTTCATGTTGGGCATTTCATTTACTTGCATATTTCATCTAGTTCTCGTTGAACATTTTTAGGCCTAAGATTCTTCCACATTTTATTTTATTTTTTTAAAGATTTTATTTATTTATTCATGAGAGACACAGGCAGAGGGAGAAGTGGGCTCCCTGCAGGGAGCCCGATGCGGGACTTGGTCCTGGGTCTCTAGGGTCAGGCCCTGGGCCGAAGGCAGGTGCTCAACCCATGAGTTGACCCAGGCATCCCTCTTCCACATTTTAGATTTGTTACTTGTCCTTGACTTTTTTTTTTGGCAGAAGTCAAAAGGCACGAATATCTTTATGTCTCTTTATAAATTTCACCAAATACGTGGCTTTCTAAAATGACATTGCTATTGTTTCCTTCCACCTTTCTTATGAAAAAGTGGCTATTTCACAGCATCCTCCCCCAAAAGTGAGGTCATTAATTTCTTGAGGTCATTTGTTCGGAGAGCAGCCAGTTACCCCTTAAAAAAGCTTCTAACAAAATATCAGACACTTTTATTCTCTCGACGGCTCCTAGAATACGTAAGGTTCTAAACGTCCTCTACGGGCGCGGACAGAGAAAAGTACATCTTCCTAAATAAAAACTTGATGACTATTCCAAGAAAGTTTGATGAGGCTTGGAGCCCATTTACTCAACCTTGATTAGCCAACATTTAAAAGGAGTTTGGCTTACACTTAACTCATTGTTACTGTAACGTAAATGAAAGTTTTAGAACAATTTAAATACAATGACATCATGTAATTTAAAATGCAGTGGCTTGGAAAAAGTCATCAAACAACAGGTTAGAATTATTGGATATTTTTATTAGAGAACAACAGGGCATCAAGTTGTCTGGGCAATTGAGGGAGAAATTGGACTGAATGACTTTATTAGTTCTGGCCAGACATTAGGGGCCTTCAATTAAACAATCATTTACCTACCGTCTTCAAGACAAAATAAATAATTCTCTACGCAGCAAACCATTCGTTCCTTGCTTATTTGGCCACACGATTCAGCATCACAGTGACTTTGGGAGCAAACAAAACGCCAGAATTTATAGCTCGTAGTTTACACGCGTCGAGATGGACTTTTTCCAGCTTAAGGGAAGGAGGGTCCAAACAAAGCCAAGTGGCGAAAACAAGCCGGTAACGCGAGGGCGGGTGAGGGAGCAACACCGGGCAAGTCGGGCCAAATCAGGCCAAGCAGAGGCCCTCGAGTGGGAACTGCCAAGTAGGAAGTCCCGTTTCTGACTCTGCTGACCTCGGTGAATATTTCCTCGTTTTTTGTTTTAAATGTGCACGATTCGTTGCTACCTCACAGAGGCCCGTTACGAGACACCAACGAGCCTGTGGAAGCGCCGGCCACGGGCGCGCTCGGGTCCTGGGTCCCGGGGGTCGCGTCCCGCTCCCGCAAGGCCACGGCGCCCTCGTCCGCGTCCCCGCGGCACCTTCGCTGGGGGCCCTCGTGGGAGCGGTCGATAAAGTGACCGGCGCTGTACGCGGGAGACTTTGCCTTCGGAAACGGTGTCCAGGCCCCACGCGGGGAGTGTCCCGGGGACGGAGATCCGCGCGCAACGACAGCGCAGTGGGTTCCCAGGGGGACGCGGCGGGCGGGGGCCTGCGCCCGGGCTCGCGCGGCCGAGCGGGGCCGCTCCCTCGGGGCCGCAGCCCTCGGGGCGGACGTGGCCCCCGGAGCCCGCGGGCCGGGCTCGCCGCTGCCCCAGCCGGGCTCGATTACTTTCGCCTGGGCGACCAGCAGCCCCGCCGCTGCAGCGGGAGCCCTCCGGCGGCGGCGGGGGGAGGGGGATGGGGGAGGTGGGGGAGGTGGGGGAGGTGGGGCGACGACAACAAAAAGAAGTAAAGTAGGAGGAGATTCTCCGGGGGTCGGGCGGACCGACCCCGCCCCGGAGGAGCGCTCCGCCGCTCGGGCCGCGCGCCTCGGCGCCCCCCCGCGGGCTCCCCGCCCCGCCCCGCTCCGCCCCACCCCCCCGCGGGCTCGGCTCCCGCCCCTCGCGCTCCCCCCCGCCCCGCCTGGACCCCCCCGGGCCCGCCCCCCGCGCTCCCCGGCCCCGCCCCCCGCGCTCCCCGGCCCCGCCCCCGCGCCCCCCGGCCCCGCCCCCCGCTCCCCCCGCCCCTCGCGCCTCCGTCCCCGCCCCCTCGCCCAGCGCCGCCCGCGCGCAGCGTCTCGCGCCGGCCCGGCCCGCCCGCCGGGAAGCAGCCGCGAGAGCAGCGGCCGCCGGGGCCGCCACCGCGCCTCCCGCGCCCGCGCCCCGCCGCGCCCCCGCCCCCGCCCCGCCCCGCGCCGCCGGCCCCCGCGCCCGCAGCCCGGCCGACGCTCCCTCGGGCCCCCCGCCCCGCGGCCCCGGGCCCCAACCGCCGCGCTCTCCGTCGGCGCGCGGCCCGCCGCCTGCTTCCGGGGCGGGCGGACTGGGCGCCTGGTGCCGGCGGCCGCAGCGACAGCGCCCCCGGGAAGCAGAGGAGGAAGGAGCCCAGAGGTGGAGGTGGCCGCAGGCTGAGTCGCGGCCGGGATGTCCGGGCAGCCGCCGCCGCCGCCGCCGCCGCCACAACAACAGCAGCAGCAGCAGCAGCAGCTGCCGCCGCCGCCGCCGCCGCCGGCCGCCGCGGCCCCCGTCCCCGGAGTCGTCCTGCCGGCGCCCCCGGCCGCCAGCGCCGGCTCCTCTCCGGCCGGCTCGCCCGGCGGCGGCGCGGGGGGCGGCGGCTTGGGGGCCGCGGCGGCCGCCCTGCTCCTGCACCCGCCGCCGCCGCCGCCGCCGCCCCCCGCCGCCGCCGCCCCGCCGCCGCCGCCGCCGCCGCCGCCGCCTCCCCCGCCGCCCGCCGCGGCCGCCGCCCCCGCCGGCGCGCCCCCCGCGCCCCCGGGCCTCGCCGCGGGCCCCGGCCCGGCCTCGGCGCTGGCGGCGGGCAGCAGCGCCGCGGCCCCCTTCCCGCACGGGGACTCGGCCCTGAACGAGCAGGAGAAGGAGCTGCAGCGGCGGCTGCGGCGCCTCTACCCGGCGGTGGACGAGCAGGAGACGCCGCTGCCGCGCTCCTGGAGCCCGAAGGACAAGTTCAGCTACATCGGCCTGTCTCAGAACAACCTGCGGGTGCACTACAAAGGTGCGGGGGCGGCGGCGGGGGCGGCGGCGGGGGCGGGGGCGCCGGGGCCTCGGGCTGCTCGCGGCTGCCGACGCCAGGCCGGGAGGGGGCACCCCGCGGGGGTCCGGCATGACAGGACGCAGCTCGCTTTGCGCTGTCCCCGGAAGCCGAATCTTAGGGCTCGGGTGCAGGAATCCGGGGGCCCGGAGTTGGGTTACATTGTTCTCCAGGTGCTGGTGGGTCAGGCGGTCTCCCCTTACGTGCGGGGCGGAGAGGCGCGATCCTGAGGTAGGATTTCCGACTACGGAGAGCGGGGGCGGGGGCGGGGGCTGCGTCCGGAATTAGGCCAGGGGTGGTGCGGGCGGACAGCGGGGGCTGCGGCCCCAAGTTCGCCGTCAGGGTCTCCCCCTCGCAGCAGCTGGAGGGTAAGAGCCGAGCCTCACGAGTCGGGGTTTGCTCCGGGGGGACGCCCGCCGCCACGGATGGGAAATGCCCCCCCACCCCCCCTTTACGTGCTGCTGTGCGGTGAAGTCTCGTGGAAAACGGGTATTTTGAAGCGTTCTTGGAGGGCATTTTGAAGAAAGCTGGCTTACGTTTTACACCTGCAGTTAAAGAAATAAGAACGATGACGGTGGTGATAAAACGGCCCTAGGCTTGTGCTTGGCCCCCCTCCTCCCTCACCTGCCTCCTCGGCTTATCTTAAAACAAAGCTCCAAGCAGATGAGTTTTCATATTAAATTAGATTATACATTTGCTCTGAGGGTCTTTTTTCTTTTTTCTTTTTTTTTTTTGAAATGTAGCCCAGATTCATAGCATGCAGTCAAGTTTACTTGTCTGGGAGAAAACAGGATCAATCTAACGCATCCGTCCGTCTGGAAACAAATGCAGTTTTTAGGCCCCAAACCTGAGGCAGGAGCTTTTACATTCAAAGCAGACTCCCCTTTTGATTGGCTACAAAGGAAGGGCCTTAATCAGATCCTAGTTGACAGGGGCAGAGGGGGGCATAAGCAGTTCTTGTGGTTGCATTCGGGAAGCACACGGGACTAAAATGTGAGAAGAACCTCGATAAATAAGTTACTGTTTAAGCAGGAGGGAGAATGGCGACAGAAATCTACCGAATGATTTGGTTGGAAAGAATCACGCACAAAAATAGGCCCTTGTTTGAAGAGTCCTTCTTTTTATCCATAGGTCCAGCGAAGCACTTTCAGTTTTAAATATTAGGTTCCTTAATCTCAGTGGCCGAAAATGACCTTTGTTTTCTCCTTAAGTTAGGACATTTTGCTAATACGCCGTGAAGGCCATTATTTCATTTTTTGTGTGTGTGTGTTCTGATTTGCGTGAACAGTGCTGTGCCGTGAAGTGTTTACTTCTCGTGTGGCTACCGGAAAGCTTTTTGTTAGACTTGACGAAACTTTATCTTAAATTTGTGGTCGATGGTTAATAATTAGCTTATAAAATCAGAGGCAAAGGATGACGGAAAATTATTGAACAAAGAATCCTAGCTTTGCCGAGCCCTGCGATCATCCGTGATTTCAGGCATGTTACAGGACAGGGCCTCAGTTTCTTCCTCTGAGAGGGGAGGAGGATGACCCTGGATGGTAAGGAAATTTCCAGCTGTGAATTTCCGTGAGATGCAGCATTTGTGATTAGAGTTTCTTTAGCACTGTAGCATGCCTTGAATTGGTTTTATGAACTCCTTTTACATAAAATTATGATTTGGGTCAGAGGGAAAGTGCATGCTTATGAGCAATTGGTTAGAGTTAGGAATATTTATGACCCTGCCGTCTCCGTGATTTTTCCTTTTGGCCTCTTTATTACTTTTTGTTGTGTAATACTAAGATACACTCTGGAAACTTCACTCCTTTATAAGCGTAAAGCATTACTTCTGGAAGAGCAGATTTTGTTATCATCTGTTTTGTTTTCTCTCCCTCTTCTTTGTCTCTCCCTTCCCCCTTGTCACAAATACACTCTTTTCCCCCCTTCAACCGCCTCTTCCTCTTGTTATTTTAATGTGTGTGTGGGTTTTTTTTTTCCTTTTTTCTTTTTTTCTTTTTTCCTGTTGTTTTTCTGTGTGCCTTCTGAGTGGACCACACCAAAGTACTGGGCAGCTCTGTCCCACTAAGAGGGGAAGGGAGCAAAGGGGAAGTGTCATAAGTAGTAGAGAATAAAACTTTTAAGTCACAAAGTAAGAGTGAGTTTTATTTCACATATCATTGTGCCACTTTTGAGTTTTTACCTAAGCGTTTTCAGGCACTTTTAACATGAAAACTACTGTTCATAAAATATTTTTGCATATCGCAGAATTTGAAAAGATTGATGATAATCTTTTCAGAATGGTAAGGATTTTTTCTTACCTTTGAAATAGAAACATCCTGGTTTCTTTTGCTCTGAACATGCTCGGTTTTTAAGATGTTATTCTTCTAAGTTGGAATTACCGTTTTTGGAAGCCATATGGTTCCTTAAATGATTCGGAGGGATTAATGTTAAACAATGCCAGACATGCAGACAAAGTTGATTGGATTGCAGAGGAAGAGCAGGGTACGTATACTGTATGTTAAAATTTTAAAAAAGACCTTTTGCTTAGCAGTCACACACCAACTGTTGAAACACTCAGGCATAGCCCCTTTTATTTTTAAGATTGTCAGCTTTGAATAAGTACAAATGTGACAAGTTTAGACTTAGTTATAATGAGGACCTTATTCCAACTTAAAGCATTTTAGTGCGTATGACAATGGAATCAATTAGTCCTAAATGTTTCAGTTACAGATTGCATTTTTATATTTGTGCAGTTATCACATTTGGATACTTTACAAAGCTTTTTAATATACAAGCATGTTAGTGGATTTGGACAAGATGGTGGAGTTCTCATTTTTAGATGTGAGCAAGTGGGAGCACCTGGAGGCTAGATTTTCCCAGTCACACGTAAGCCAGGGTTGGAAACTAATTTTCACCAACTCTAAATTTAGTGCTCTTTCCAACAATACACTATTGCCTATTTCAATTGGTATGAGTTTTAATCATCTTCTAATAGGTAAAAATCCGGTGATCACGTTTAGAACTTTTTGAAAAATAGTTGACGTTAAAAGTACTTCCTATGGGAAAAAGAAAATGTTGCTTAGAACACTCCAATGCCACGGAAAAGTCCAGGTGCCCTGATGATACAGATTTAGGGCAGCTTCTAAGAAACACGAGATAAGTAAAAGTTGGAAATGTTAACTTGGCTATGAACTAGTGAATTTCTGTTTTAATTGAAGCGTTACTAGTAGCATCTAGCCAAATAGCTGACTTTCTCGTGTGCTTCTAGTTTCCATCCCTCTCAGTATCATCACCAGCCATTAGGCCTTTGACCCTTGTTAAATTATTGAATTTTTTGCACTTCCTAAGGCTGAACAAATAACAATATTTGCTTGCCTACCAATGCAAATGTCTCTTAGGAATTATGGGGATGATATAAAAGTGTTCCTTAAAGTCAAGGAATGTAAAAACCAAACTGAGCTTTCCCCCGGAATCTCTTTGCCAGTATTATGGGAAATTTAGCTTAAAAGATGGTCGTTGATAACTGCAAGAATTAAGTGAATGTAATAATCACACTCGTAGGAGAGTAGTAGGAATAATTCATTGAGCTGTTGCCATAGGACAGATACTCTGCTACACAATTGGTGTATATGCCTTGCTCTCCATTTATTTATTCAACAAGCTTTTAGTGAATGTATACTTTGTGCCAGGTTCAGGGCACTGCAGGGTGATAAGATACTATCTTTGAGTTCAGAGAGCTCAAAGCAGGTAAAACACGTAAGTGTAGTATGGAAAGTGTCATAAAGAGTACGGTGGAAGACCAGAGGAGCATCTACCCCTGGCTGATCCTGGAAGAGATGAAGTTGGGGAGTCAGGGACTGCTTTTGGGAGCAATGAGGCCAGTGGTCAGTCTTGAGAGATGAGGATGTAGGGAAGGAGGAGGGGTGCTAGGCCTTACGCGTGAAAATGCCTAACTGAAAGCTTAGAGGTGAGAACCATTGTATAGGTTTGGATCTTTAAGCAATTTCGGTTTGTTGGAATTTGAGAGTGTGTGACAAGTAGCAGCTGGGAAAAGATCATAAGAGGCGTTTGGACTATTTTACCGAGCTTAGATCTTCTTACTCTGTAGGACATGAGGAATCATCAAAGGATTTTAAATAGGAAGTGGCTAGCTCATATTTTCACTTTTGTCATATTATACGACTAATTGGAAGATGGATTTAAAGAGTACAAGACTGAAAATAGCAAACTCATTTAGAAGTCTGTGTAAGAAATAGGGACCTGAACTCGGTTGGTGGTAGGGTGGAGCAAAGCAGACTGTCTTTGTGATACATTTTCAAAGTGCCACTGATGGGAATCAATGGGAAGATGGAGAGAGAAATCAAGGAAGACCCTAGGGTTTATTTATAGCTCTGTGAAGTTCTTGCAGTGAACTGTGAATCAAATAATAATTTCAAGGAAGTATTACAGTATATTTGGAGGTGAGTAGGAATGGGAATCTCGGCCATATGACCAGACTTTGTGGAAACCAGAAGAACCCAGAGAAGCCTTCCAGAAAGAGCAGGAACAGATCTTTAGGAGTTAAAGTGGCTCCAAGTATTGCAGCAGCTGGAGTTCATGACTTTTCACTTTATTCTAGTGCTGAAGTGACTCAGCTGTAGTTTCTGGTTGTTTTCTTCTCTTTTCCCTCCTGACCGGTTTATCCTTTGCTTCCTATTCCAGATTCCTGAGGGACTTAACAGATTGGATAAACTAATTGCCATCATTCTTAATTGGGCAGAGCTTTTCATTATATGCTATGGTGTTGAATTGGTGGCCTTCATGTCAGATGTTAACCTGTGTTGAATCTGCTGTAGGTGTACAAGAGTACTTGTGAGATACAAAATACCTTCCCGGCAAAAGGAGAGTCCCGGCCCCTCTGCTTACAGTAGGGTCAGTGTGTGAGGCCGCAGAAGGGTGGGCACATACCATAATTGACCTGAGCGTGGGAGAGGTGTCTAGGTCATGACTGATTTGGGAGTCACCTCTAGATGGTGGCCGAAACTCAAGGAGAGGGTAAGAGAGAGTAGGTAAAGTGAGAAGAGCAGTGGGCCAGAGTGGAACCCTGAGCAACACCGACGTTGAAAGATCACGTAGAGTCCAAGAAGGAATAGTTGAGAGGTATCTGGACATGGGAAGAGTGTGGTGTCCCAGAAGCTGAGCAGAGAGGAGTGTCAGAAATGAAGAAGAGACTTTTAGTATCAAATGCAACAAATAGGTTTAGTGAGCTGGGCAGAGAAAGTTTTCCACTGGATTTGGAAATTAGATCACTGTGACCTTAGGAGAGCAGTTTGAATTTAGTGATAGGGGCAAAGATCAGAGTAAATAGTAGGGACCAATAGGAGGGATAGTGAATGTGGATTACTCTTGAGAAATACAGACGAAGAAAGAGGTTAAGCAGTACTTGGAGCAGGATGGAGGTGAAGGCAGGATTGGTTCGTGTGTGTGTGTGTGTTTTAAATGGTTGATAGTGGAGGAGTTATGTTGTGTCTGGTGATTGGCTTCTAGTGTCAGCAAAGACAATGAGAATCCACAGAACAAAATTATCCATAAAAACCCCTTTGGAAAGTACTGTGTTAGAGATGATTGTACCATTTCTAAGTAAGTCTTGTTTTAGCTTGGCAGTGTGGGTGAAACTGAAGTGACGTTAAGTTATCTATCTCTTAACCCTGAGAGGGTAATGTTAGTCTGATGTACAGAGTCCCGGTAAGAATGTACAAGATTTAATACAGCTTTTTTATTTATTTATTTATTTTTTATTTATGATAGTCACAGAGAGAGAGGCAGAGGGAGAAGCAGGCTCCATGCACCGGAAGCCCAATGTGGGATTCGATCCCGGGTCTCCAGGATCGCGCCCTGGGCCAAAGGCAGGCGCCAAACCGCTGCGCCACCCAGGGATCCTCTAATACAGCTTTTGACAAAATAATAGTAATTGTACTTGCTTTTATTAAAGTTCAAAAGAAAAAAAAGTTCATTGTGCTTACTACCAACCCCAGTGCATTATCGACACTGATGTATAGCACGTATGATTTTGTGGGAAGTGTACATTTTGGTACATTGCCCTTATAGATTGAGAGATTGAGGGGAAGGGTGAAGAAAAGCTTGGGAGACTGACAGTGCTGGCTTGGAGGGAGGAGAGCGGTGCAGGAGCACAGGACAGTCCTGGAGAGAGGAGGACATGTGACCCCTCTGGTAATGGGAAAGGTGAGGATGAGAGTGGACTCTGGGCACTATGTGTGTAACAGGAGAGCGAGAGTGGAATGTGGCCACATACAGTAGCGGAGTCCCATTATACTGTAAAGAAGGCGAGGTGGTGTGCTCACTTACTTGAGGACATGAGTGAGAGCTTCGAGTGAGTGATGAACACGTGGGCCAGTGAGCCAGCCGTGGAGGGGAATGGGGAGCTAGCTAACTAAGGGCATCTCTGTGTGCTGTTGATAGCAGTGGGAGAGTGCAGCTGCCACCTGCCCCTAGCGTTGGGTGGCTAGGTGGCAGTCCCTAGCGGTGGCTATTTGCGAGACTGCTGGACCTTATTTGGTAGAGGCCAGCTGCCCAGGGCAGGAGGAGGGAAGGTGGATTACAGTACTGAGCTAAGGCTGTGTTGTTGCTGGTGGCCTGTGGTGGAAGGACAGGCATGTGAGAGAAATCAAGGATATTGGAGAGCTCTTAAGTGATTACCACGCAGCCTCTCCTGGAAGAGGGAAAATGGGGATGGGGGGTGTGGGGTGGAAAGGGTTCAAGGAATGGGAGTTCCCTTGATGTGGAAGAGGAAGCGTGGAAGCAAAATGTTTAGAAAGGGGAGAGGGAGAGGACAGGGAATTGTATCCTAGAGGAAGACACAGGCATTTCAGCTCTAATGCCAAAAATGTGTTCCCCGGAAAAACCTTATGTTTTCCACAGAATTGGACACTAAAAGTAACGCGGCTTATGGGAAAAAGCGGGCTGGGGCACACCACTTGAAACCTGTGGAACTTTGTGACCAGAGCACCACAAAAGTAATAGTCCTAGTAAAATACAAGCCCCGTTAAATTTCCACTAGCATTGGTGCCCAGCATCACAGGCTGCTGATCCTTCACAGCCTTAAGCCCTGGGGTTTGGGCTTCCTTCTTAGAGATGGAAGTGCTTGACAGCTGTTTGATCAAAAATAAAAATCTGATTCAGGGTTTAGCCCTTTTCACCCCTCCCCCCAACCCCCCTTTTCTAACAGAGGAAAAGTGTACAAACTTCAGTTATTAGAATGGCTAAAGTCCAAAGAAAACCTGACAGTGCCAGTTGCTGGTGAGGATGCAGGGCAACAGGAACTGGCGTACTGCTGGTGGGAATGCAGATTGATGAAGCCGCTTTGGAACATGGTTTGGCAGTTTCTGACAAAGCTAAACATAGTTTTACCAGCAGTTGTGCTCCTACCCAGCCGATTTAAAAACTTAGGCACCCACAGAAACCTGCATGTGACTGTTCGTAGTGACTTCTCTCATAATTGCCCCAAACAAGAAGCAGCCGAGATGTCTTTCGATCGGTGAATGGATAAACTGTGGTATATCCATATAGTAGAGTACTGTTCGATGATAAAAAGAAATGAGCTGTCCATCCATGCAGAGACACAGGGATCTTCAGTGCATATTGCTAAGTGAAGTAAGCCAGTCATAAGATTACATACTGTGATTTCAATTACCTGGTGATTTGGAAAAGGCAAAGCTGTAGAGATGATAAAACGATGAGTGGTTCCCGGGCTGGAGGGGAGGGATGGAAGGGTGGCATACAAAGCACAGGGAATTCTTAGGGCAGTGAAAGTATTCCGTATGGTACTATACTAGTGGATGTATTATACCATGGATTTATCAAACCCACAGAACTTTGCAGCCATGGAGAGTGAATTTAAATGTATGCAAATTAAAAAAAAATCATTTAGGATGGAGGAGCAAATCCCAGGATAAAATACATAATGTAACAAAACAACCCAACTGTATTACAGATATTATAAAACAGCCTCTGAGAAAGGGGGGAAAGGTGCTGACACAGGTAATTTGGAAATCAGTAATCTGTAAAACTAAAGATCAAAGAAACTTAACTCTTACTAATAAAGTTGTATCCCATGGGAATATGGGTTACCAGTTCAGATGCTGTTATACATATATATTGGAATTGAATAATTAAATGAATGGCAGATGGTGGGAGCTAAGTTTCTTATCACTGGGCTGGAATTTTACGGATAAGCGAGAAGTAGTTAGAATGATCAGTGTGGTAATAAAGTTGGAGACTTCAGTGTGAACTCGTGTTTGGTTTATTAATACAAACACAGATGATTACATACAGAAATATAGACAACACACAGGGACTTAGTACGCATACATATGTTTCCTTGCTCTTATCAATGAGAAAGCCTAAAAGCAATGGCACCTCAGTAACAAGGAACATACCCAGTAGCTAGATGTTGGGTTCTTTTTTTTTTTATTTTTATTTTTTTAATTTTTTATTTTATTTATGATAGTCTTAGAGAGAGAGAGAGAGAGGCAGAGACACAGGCGGAAGGAGAAGCAGGCTCCATGCACCGGGAGCCCGACGTGGGATTCGATCCCGGGTCTCCAGGATCGCGCCCTGGGCCAAAGGCAGGCGCCAAACCGCTGCGCCACCCAGGGATCCCTAGATGTTGGGTTCTAATGCTGTTTGCCAGTTTAAGGAGCCTCAGGGCTCCTTGGAGAAATGGCTGATTCTAGGACTGGGATAGGAAACATGCAAGGTGAGCCTCTAGTGTCTTCTGGGGCCAGAAAATAACAAACAGAAAGAAAAACCATAATGCAGGTGTGTCAGAGGAGCCAAATGAAAAAGTTCCCAGTGGCTAATGGGGTGGGTCAGTTTGAGCAGCAAAATAAAGTAGTAGTGAGTTATAACACAAAGTATAAAGTAAATATGCAAGAGATGCATGGGTCCATACCAGTAACAAAGAGGAAATACCTTGGTACTCTGTGATCAGTATTGGGCTTGAATTTTCCCCAGATGGCTTAATACAGCGACCATGGCAGGTGTAGTGGTCCCTGAAGCCCCTAAACACTGCACACTACAGGAATGCACTTGTGGAATGCGCCTCAGGGTTTTTGAGGGCTTTTTGTGTATTCCTAGATTTTTCTCTTTAATTCATTAATGTATGGGGAAAGCTGTGTTATGAACTAAATGACTTCTTTATTATGCTGACATCATTCCTGTATCTATCAAGTGCCTGTGAGCTAATTTGTATTCAAGCAATGTGTTTTGTAGCAGAACAGATTTCGATAGAATTTACTGTGTCTGAGGTGGACCGGTTTCAGTTGATGTCGGAATCCAGAGCGTGGCCCCCGGAAGGGAATGATTAAGGTTAGAGTGGGAGGTCAGTGGGAGGAAAGAGGTCCAGGAATTCAAATGTGAGAAGAACAAGAGAATCACGAGTAATTTGTAAGTGTGTTAATGTCGTATGGGACAGAGCCGTGTTGCCACGAGGGCATAGAAAAAGGAGGTTAGACCAAGTCAGAGAGGTTAGAGAAAGAGTAATTGAGGAAGGAAAACTTGAGCTAAGAGCTAAGGGAGGAGCAAGATATAACCAGGTGAGGAAGAAGGGTAGCACTTTTCAGTTCGGGGGCAATAGTTTGGGCAAAGATCTGGGTCAGGCCAGTGTGGCTGGTACAGGAAGGCCGTGGAAAGTGCTGGGCATTGGTGGGGGGTGGGGTGGGGGTGGGTAGTGCCAGACCAACAAGGTTTTCAGGAAGTTTATCTTTTTCCTTGGCTGAGTAGGAGGTTGTTAAGGAATTTTAGTTGTATGGGAGAATAGTGGTACAGGGAAGACTGGCTTGTATTTCCAGAAAGGCAATTGATGGCACGTTGGAGAGTAGAGGGGGATCTTTCACTTAAAAGGAATCAACAGGTTGTGAAATGAAGGAGCTAACCTTGTTAGCCTTAGAGTTTTGAAGCAGTATGTATTTTCTTTTTGAGCCGTATAGAGAACACTTAACCTGAAGACTGTGGTTTTAACAGTTTATACTTCGGTAGTGTGAGGTTGTTTTCAGGACGTCACAGAATTTAAGGTGATAAGCTTCCTGCTGATGAGGATTATTAGAAATAGGCCCTTCTCTCTGACATTATTAGTCTCACCTAAGAGATGGTATGAATGCTTTTAATCTGGCATCTCAACTTTTTCCTGGGTCTTTACATTTAAGTTTTTTTATTTATTTTTTTATTTATTTATTTTTTTTTACATTTAAGTTTAATTTAAAAATGAAACAAATCCTTTTAACCTTCATGGAATAATAATAATAAATATAATAAATGTGATAGAACCTTGAAGATTGATAATTGTGTAGTTGATAGTTATTTTTGCATAGGGGAAAATGTCGGGCATTTTAATTCATACAGATTTAATGCGTGATTCTACTAATTAGGGGCAAGTTAATAACATCTGTAAGAGTTTTCTCTCTTTAAAATTGAGGTTAAAACCTATTTCACAGATGTTGAATGAGAAAAATCTATACAAAAGCACTTAATTCTTTGAGAAATTGTTTACCTTCAAATATTTTCTTTCTTTTTTCCCATAGAAGTAGCAAGAGTAGGAGATAGGAATACAAGTGGAGTGATCCCACAATGCTCCTTGTAAGTGGACCCTTCCTGTGGGTTCAGAGCTTGCACTGCTTCTGACTTCTTGAATTTAAGTCCCAGCACAAACCCTGGTTTGGAATTCTCACACAGCAGCATGACCTTGGGCGAGTTTCTTCCTCTTCCCTTAATTTCCTCAACTGTGAAATGATAATAAACAGTACCTACTTCAGAAGTTGTTTTGAGGGCAGCCCCGTTGGCTCAGTGGTTTAGCACCGCCTTCAGCCCAGGGTGTGATCCTGGAGACCTGGGATTGAGTCCCAGTCAGGCTCCCAGTAGGGAGCCTGCTTCTCCCTCTGCGTGTGTCTCTGCCTCTCTCTCTCTCTCTGTGTCTCTCATGAATAAATTAAAAAAAAAAAAAAAAGAAATTGTTTTGAGTGCTAAACAAGTGAACATAGTACTCTTTAAGCAGTGCCTTTCACATAGCATTAAATGTATATTCATTATTGTCATTTTTTATTATCATCATTATTACTAGGACTACCTTGAGACTACTTTATCCCTAAAAGTTTTGGTCACTTCCCTTCTAGAAAAAACAAAAACAAAAGCTAGTTGATTTAGGACTCCAGGGGTTAATCAGGGTTTTCTTTAGATTGTTTTAACTAAGTTTTTAAAATGCATTTAGTTTACCTAGCCATTTCCCAGGCAACTCAATTATTTGAACACGTTTTTACTGAAAATTGAGTTTTACTGAAACCGTAATTTATTAAATGTCTGTTTTTAAAAAGTGATTGATGTCATTCTGCAGGTTTATGCTGTTTTTTTCCTTCTGCTTAGCTCATTGTAGATCTATTACCTATGTATGTTAAAGCAGTTTTAGGGGCATCTGTATATTGCTGCTTCTGGTTTTATCTGCCCGTTCAATTTTATCACCTCCCAGTGGTCACCAGGCTCTGAGAACTTTTGCCTGTAACTGTATATACTTAAGACATCTGTGGACGCAGGTTTTCATGGTAAGAGAAGGGAGTGGCTAAGTTCATTCAGTTTCTTTTGGGCCATGTGAACATGTACCAATTTGCATTGCAAACGTAAACTGTTTAATAATGCAGTTTGATAAAGTGTATGGTAAGAGAAGGTATCTCATTGGTATGTGATGGTTATTGTATAGCTGAGATAAAATTTTTGATATAAAAGAAGCTATTTCATTTTAAAACAATTAGGATAAATTTGAGAAGGGGAATTTTTCTACCTATGAAGGTATTGTTATAGTATGACTAAAGGATTAATGACCTAAGTCATTAATTTACCCAATACATTGGGTAAAGTGTATTAGACTAGAACATTGAATAATAATTTAGAGTATTTTTCTCATATAGTCCTTTTGGGGATTGTGGAGACTTGTCTTACTCTGAGTACTTTCTGGTAGGCTACTTCAACTTCTGTTTTTCTTCTTCTGTGGTTTTATGGGCATATTTTCTGTCACTTACTTGATTTTTGTTCACATGCTAGCTTTTAGGCTAATTTGTGTCTTGGGTGAGGGACAGGGGAGGTGATTGTGAGTGAGGGAAATCCTCCAGGATTAGAACTGAGGAATCGCTATTTTAAAAACTTTAAAAGCCATTGTTTAACAGATTCCCTAAAGATTTCAGCAGTGGTGTGATGACATATCCCTTTCGTAAAAAAAGAGAGAAAACAAATATAGCTAGAGATTAGAGATATTTCTTAGTAGGTTATAATTGACCAAAGATTATAGATCAGCTTTTGTATAGAATTGATGAAAGTATGTCCAAGAACAAACTTAAAAATTCTTTTTTTTTAAAGATTTTTTTAAAAAATCGATTTGAGAGAAAGCACTCGGGAGGAGGAGGGTGGGTGGGACAGAGTGAAAGGGAGAAGCAGACTCCCTGCTGAGCAGGGAGCCCAGGATCATGACCTAAGCCCGAAGGCAGTTGTTTACCTGACTGAGCCACCCAGGCGCCCCCAAACTTGAAAATTCTTAAAGTAAGAAAGCTGCTTTGTCAATTCAATCTAATTATATAGAATTTCACTTAAAAATACACCTTATGTGGCACCTGGGTGGCTCAGGTTGTGATCCCGGAGTCCTGGAATCTAATCCCACATCAGGCTTCCTGCAGGAAACTGCTTCTCCTTTGCCTGTTTCTTCTTCTCTCTCTGTCTCTCAAGAATAAATAAATAAAATCTTTAAATATCTGTGTATGTCTTATGATATAGATGCTTCTAGTTTAAACAGGCCATTTGACAAAAGAGTGTTACTTTGCAATAGTATAAATTAGATGCATATTTGGATCTAATAAAGTTAAGATCATATTTTCATCATGTTCTTTTTTTTTTTTTTTTTTAAAGATTTTATTTATTTATTCATGGGAGAGACACAGAGAGAGAGAGAGAGAGAGAGAGAGGCAGAGACACAGGAAGAGGGAGAGGCAGGCTCCACGCAGAGAGCCTGATGTGGGACTCAATCCAGGGTCTCCAGGATCATGCCCTGGGCTGCAGGCGGCGCTAAACCACTACGCCACCAGGGCTGCCCTCATCATGTTCTTTAAATGCATCCTTTTTTCTCTTAGATATATAGTCTACCCTAAAATATTTAGTTTGGTAGGTTTGGTAGGTTCAGTGTGTTCAGACTCTGAAAGTATGTTAAATCTAGGAATGGTGTGAAGAGTCCCATGACTAATAACCTGGGCGACTTTGCGTATTGGGTTGTGATGACAAATGTTTTATTAAGTCTTTATGTGTACTGGTGAGAGCATAAATGTTTATGGATCATTCTGAAAACCATATTTATTCCTGAATTGTTTAAGATTTTCATTGAATATCTCATCCGATTTTCCCCCCTTCCTATTTCATGTACAGGTCATGGCAAAACCCCAAAAGATGCAGCGTCAGTTCGCGCCACGCATCCGATACCAGCAGCCTGTGGGATTTATTATTTTGAAGTAAAAATTGTCAGTAAAGGAAGAGATGGGTAAGTGTAACTTTTGGTGGGACAATTTGCTGCTCTTGGATAATTTTTTTGTCTTGATTTATAATATTTATGATGTAATTGAAAAATGAGAATCTTGGATATTTTGGTAACTGGTGAAGTAGGATCTGAATATTCTGCTGTTGGACATAGTTCTGCTTAAATACTAGTTGAAGCTAATACTTGAGTTGGTGAAATAAGCAAGTTTTTCTGGTTGGTTTGTCATTAAATTGGAGAAATGGAAGTAAACAACAGAGACAGTGACTCATTTCCCATGCCTTGTCTTACACTGCCTTTTTCTGAATTCTGCTGAGAATTTACATCTTCTCAGAGCCAGTTAACCAGGCCAAAAGGTGATTCATAGGTATTTCATAGGGGTTGAGACTTAGAATTTTGGGTTTAGATCAGGGAAATATGTTTGTATGCTCTCAATTGGAGGTAGTTCCCAGGGATTAGGATGTGTTATGAAAGCCTCCAAATGAGAGCTCTGTGTAGATGCAGGAACCAACTTTTATAGCATTGCCTTTCGTCTTGGGATTAGTGTATAGTATGTGTGTGTACATCAGAATCACTTCTGGAGTTATTACAAATGTAGTAGTTTGGGCCTTACCCTAAAAGTTCCAAAATCATTGTTTTCAGAAGCAGAGCTTGGGCAGGATACGTGTTCTGAGTAGGCTTTACAGGGAATTTTGGTGCATATCTCTGATGAAGAGCTAATTACCTAGAATCACTGGGTCTGTCCTATGGTATTTCCTGATAACTTCATTGTGGTATCAGAGGTCCTTCAAAACATCCATAGAGTCATTAGTCCAACTCCCAAGATAAACTTACTGGGTGAGTTGGCCCAGTTGAGTTAGTTATTAAGTTGACCTGCATTGAAGTGAATCATTTAACCTCTGTTAGTGGTGCTTCTATGTTTAACCAAAAAAAACAAAACAAAACAAAAAAAAAAATCCCCAAACAACCATATTTAATAATTCTGAATTTTTCCTTGGCAACAGTGTGGAAAGTAGAAAGTACGTATAGCCTTAGAAATTCACTGATAACTTTTTATTGAACTGCCTCAGTTTTCCCAAGGCAACCAAGCCAAAGATAAAATCAGAGAAGCCAAAGATAGAGTGGTTGAAAGACCCCCAAATTGATCATGGGCACATGATTGTAACTGTTTTTAACTCTTACCACTGCATACTCTGTAAGCCAGTTCTTTTTATACTAGAAATTATACCATCAACCTCATTCATGCTGGTGTTGCTCATGATGATTGTGGGATTCTCTACTTTTCTACTCTACGTGTTCTGTCCTTGCGTGATCTTGACCTTATATTTTCATGGCTGCAAACACCCTGATGAATGTCAACTCTAAAGCTACATCTCTAGTTATTCCCTTGAGCTCTAGACCTATAAAACTAACCCGATGTTTCCATTTGAGTGCCCCACAGGGTATTTCAGTGTAGCTTGTTTAAGGTCTTTTTCTCAGCATCAGTTTGGTTAATGGTTTCACTGTTGCTAGAACCTTGAGAACTTCCTGTCTTGAACTTCCCCTCTCCATCTCCATGGCCTCTGCCTTGGGTTTGCTGATTTACCCCTAAATTATCTAGGTGGTAGGTTCAGAGGTCTCCCAGTTGCTCCCTGTTTCACTCTTAAACTTCAGTCTGCAACAGTTGTCAGTGTTCTTAACACAACTGAAATGTGTCTGTTCCCTTCTTGAGATCATTTGGTACCCCTCTTGCTTTGAGGCTACAGTCTAAAACCTACAGTCCTACTCCATTGTGACTTCTCAGTCTCATTTTATTGTTGTTTTTATTTAAAGATTTTATTTATTCATGAGAGACACAGGGAGAGAGAGAGAGAGAGAGAGAGGGGCAGAGACAGGCAGAGGGAGAAGCAGGCTCCAAGCAGTTTTGCCTGATGCAAAACTGGATTCCAGGACTCCAGGATCACACCCTGGGCCGAAGGCAGGCTCTCAACTGCTGAGCCACCCACGGATCCCCCCAGTCTCATATTTTTGTTGCCAGTATCCCTCATTCGTTTTTTTTTTTTTCTTTCAATTTTAAAATTAGGTGATTTTTACATACCGTAGATTTATAATTTTTGGTGTGCAGGTCTGCAAGTTTTGACAGATATGTATAGTCCTGTAACCACCACCACAGTTGATATACAGTTGGCTTCTGAATGATACAAGTTTGATCTGCACGGGTCTATGTGGACATGTTTTATAACTACAGTACAGCACTAGAAATACATTTTCTCCTCCTTATGATTTTCTTAATAGCATCTCCTTTTCTCTAGCTTTATTGTAAGAACACAGCATATAATACATATAACATACAAAATATGTATGAACTGTTTATGGTACTGGTGGGGCTTCCAGTCAACATTAGGCTATTAATAGTTAAGTTTTGGAGACAGCGAAAGTCATATGGGATCTTCAGCTTGTGTGGTGGCAGGGGTGGGAGGTGGGTGATCTGTGTCCCCGCACCACCCGTTGTTCAAAGATCAGTGATAAAACAGTTCCATCACCGCCCCCCCCTCCCCTAAATTCCTTTATGCCCCTTGGTGGATGATTCTTTCCCGTCTCTTGGTGGCAACCATTGATTGGTCTTCTGTCTCTAGTTTTGCTGTTTCTAGAATGGCATATAAATGGAATCAGAGTGTGCAGTCTTCTATCTAATTTTGGCATCTTTCACTTAGTGTAATACATTTGAGATTCATTCCTGTTGTCGGATATATTGGTAGATCAGTTCTTTTCATTGCTGATTGTATAGTTGAGCCAACCACAGTGTGCTTATCCACACTGCTCAATTGAAGGACATCTGGGTTGTTTCCAGTTTTTGGCAATTAGGAATATAGCCACTATAAACATTTATGTACAGGTTTTTGTGTAAACTTGAGTTTTCATTTCAGTTGGGTAAATATCTAGGAGTGGGATTGCTGGATCGTGTGTTAAGTGCATTTTTAACTTTTAAGAAACTGCCAAATTGTTTTGTAGAGCGACTGTACTAGTTTGCATTCCCACCAGCAGTGTATGAAAGTTCCTGTTGCTTTGCCTCCTTTTAGAAGTGCTTGGTATTGTCAGGTTTTTTGGTTTAAAATTTTTAGCTGTCATAATAGGTATCTTAGTGGTTTCTTGTTATGGTTTTAATTTGCATTTCTCTAATGATAAATGGTGTTAAAGAGTCTTTTTTTTTTTTCTTAAAGATTTTATTTATTTATTTATTCATGATAGTCACACAGAGCGAGACAGAGAGGCAGAGACACAGGCAGAGGGAGAAGCAGGCTCCGTGCAGGGAGCCCGACGTGGGATTCGATCCCGGGTCTCCGGGATCGCGCCCTGGGCCAATGGCAGGCGCCAAACCGCTGCGCCACCCAGGGATCCCTGTTAAAGAGTCTTTAATTCTTATCTACCCTCCCCTTTTTAACAAACTCAATAATTCCTTTATTTTGATTCTTTGAAAAAGATTTATTTCTTTGAGAGAGAGAGTCCACAAGTGCAAGAGGTGGTGACAGCATGGGTGAGGGCTAGGGTGAAGCAGACTCCCCGCTGAGCAGGGGAGCCCGACGGAGGGGCTCAATTCTAGGACCTTGAGATCATGACCTGAGCTGAAGGCAGACACTTCACCAACAGAGCCACCCAGGCGCCCCTTTGTTTTGATTTTAAATTAATCATATGTCAACAGATGTGGAAGTGGTTAAGAAATGACTTACAGATATGCTTAAAAATACTGAATTGACAGCTAGATTGGATGGAGTGTTTCATAGGGCAGTTTTTGTTTTGTCATTTACTCCAGTTAAATTCAAGATCCTTACACATCCTCTCCTTCCTGAGCAGTGGAAGCTCTAACTGGGGCATCCAGTTAATCTCCCATTTCCACCTGGATGCATGCTTAGGCTTGAAGAAATAAGCCCCAGAAAATAGAAAGTAGGATGCTAAACAGAGTTGAATCAACATAAAATGACCCCAAAGAGAGAGGTGGGACAGACTTTTTAGGTTAGAACGTACTCCCAAGGATCTGCTTTTAATCAGAATTGGCTCTCTGTAAAAAAAATGCATTGGGTAGATAGTAGTGTAGCCCCATAAGTACTGTTTGTACTTTTCCGACTGTACATGCTGGCTTGTATTTCTAGTTCTTTCTGCAGGCTCTTACCTTCTCTCTTATATTCACATTCTCTTGTCTCTATCGTTTGCCCAGCTTAACTAATTACTCTTCAGCTCCAGTTTAAAGGTCCTTTTTTGATGGCCTTTCTCCTCCCCCAAATAGGATTATGCCTTTAATATGCTTCCTTTACATTTTGGCCAGACTGTAATTGTATTATCTATATGTTTAAATTGTCTGCCTACTGGTGGAATAAACTCCAGGATCGAGGGTAAGGGACTATTTAATGTTCTGTAGTTCTGGTATGTAATTGATAGCTAGCATCCATATGAACGAATGGTTGAACAAGACTTAGGTCCTGTGTATTCTTGGAGAAAACTGTTGTATATCTGGGCAGATCTTGTACATTTTTTGAACAGAGTTCTGGGTCTAACCCCCTGCTTTTGGAAGGGAGGCACAATTCATTTATGAAAGAAGAGCAAGTCATATTGCTAATTTTGAGGAAGTAATGTCTTTCTGGACATGTATTTAATTGTGTTAAGAAAACTAAAAATTCCTTACTAAAAATCCCAACATCTCTGTAAAGAATGGACCAGAAAGAGCAGCTGTTAGTCACTTTTCATTTGCAGTGATAGGTGCTCATCTGAGATTTTATTATGCTCAGTTTGAAATTTAAGTTTCTTTTAAACAGTGTGTTTATACAGGATTAGAGCACGTAAATAAATGTTTAGGTCCAAGGTCATGTTTTATGATAAGTTGGTCAGTGCAGCAAGTTTCCTTATGACATAGCGGGAGTTGAGTATGAATTACCTTTTAATTTATCTGTGATATACATTATTTCTGGGTCTGCCTTGGGATATTAGGAATGTGATTATGATAATTGTTACTTATACCTTATGCCTAAGAAATAAGGCTGGAAGGAAGTTCCTTTTAGTGAGTGAAAGAAATATTTTTTGAGTTTTGGCTTGGATTTTTCACTTATTTATTTTTAATGGTTTTATTTATATATTAATTTATGTGAGAGAGAGAGAGAGAGACAGAGATAGTGACAGCAGGAGCTGAGAGGAGAGGGAGAAGCAGGCTCCTCACTGAGCAAGGAGTCAGGATGCAGAGCTCCATCCCAGGACCCTGGCATCATGACCTGAGCCGAAGGCAGACGCTTAGCCAGCTGAGCCACCCAGGTGCCCCTTAGATTTTCATTTAAACTAAACATAATTTTGTATATGTTCAAGAAAATAAGATTATTTATTGGGACACAATAGCCTAAGTTTTATAATTAATTAAAACAATAATTTTCTAATGCATTTCATAACAAAAAGTTAAATCACCTATATCACCTTGTCTGTATAACTTTTTTTTTTAGGAGACATATTTAAAAGCTATTTATTTTTGTGTTCTTGTTAATGATTGTTGACCACTGAGATGGCTTTCTAAAAGCAGCCTGTGTCTCATGAATCTACTTTCAGTGCAGGCTTTTTGTTCAAGTTTTAAATTATACATACTAATACAGTGAAGATACAGTTAATTTTAAATGTGAGAGGTGATAAATTTTTTATTTGAATATTTTTAGAATTATAATTTATTATGAGTATGGTACTTTTAGCTTTTTGAGCAAAATATTGGTGCCACTGTGCCAGCGATTCAGGAGAAACTAGCAAGTAATCCAGTCTCTGTGTTCTGTCCCTGAATTATTCTGATAATAAAGTGCAGTCCTTAGAGTGTTCCTTCTATGCTTGCTGACTTTCTGGATTATTTCTGGGGGAATGGAAGAGAAATAAAGGCCTGTCTTCACGTTCAGTTTTAAAAGGCTTTGAAAGGTCTTCCCTTCTGGTTTCGATGGGTGATAAGCAGCAAATGGAAACTCAGTGAACAAGAGAATGGAAAAAGTGAACAAAGGTATCAAGTAAGCAACGTATTTATTGACTTAGCAAATATATACTGAACACATATGATGTGTCAGGCATTGTTGGCAGCTGAATATAAATATGAAATTATCTTTTTATTTTTAAATTATCTTGTTCATCTCCGTCTTATCCATAGCTCCTAGTAGAGGACCTGACACTTAGTAGAAACCCAACAAATGGCATTAACTGAACTATGTGTGGGTCCTTGCCCACAAGGAATGTCAGAGTCATTGGCGGGTACAGTGGGCCAGGGCAAGGAGTAGACTTAAACAAGTACTCTAAATTAAGACATACTACTAACCAGGGGCACCTGGGTGGCTCAATGGTTGAGCGTCTGCCTTTGGCTCCATTCTGATCCTGGGGTACTGGGATGGAGTTCCGCATCAGGCTCCCCTGCTTCTCCCTCTGTGTATGTCTCTGGCTCTCTCTCTGTCTGTTATGAATAGATAAATAAAATGTTTTTTTAAAAAATAAGACATACTAATCCATTTAGGAGCAAGAGAGTAGGGCAGCCCCAGTGGTGCAGTGGTTTAGCGCCGCCTGCAGCCCAGAGTGTGATCCTGGAGACCCGGGATCGAGTCCCACATCAGGCTCCCTGCATGGAGCCTGCTTCTCCCTCTGCCTGTGTATCTCTCTCTCTCATGAATAAATAAATAAAATCTTTTTCAAAAGGCGATTAATTCTTATTTAAAAAAAAGGGGGAGCAAGAGAGTAGATGGGACAACTGCAGGGATGGTGATTAATTCTAGCTCAAGGAAGCATATTTAATAAAGAAAGGTAATAGTGGTAGGCCTAACAAAATGATTAAGAATTTGAGAAGCTCTTCTGGGGAAAAATATTCCAGACTGTGATAGTGGTGGAACTAGTCTCAGGGGAGCACTGGAACTATATGTTATCTTTGGCTGAGGTCTGTGGCCCAGGATTGTTGGAGACTTGAGGGATTATGGTGAAGAGTTTCCAGAGGCAAGATTGGAAATAGATTCTAGACAGTATTCATGATAGTTCTGAGATGGGAATACTCTATAGGTAATAGGAGCCTTCAGTCTTTTTAGTAGGACAGTGATATGATACCTGTTTTTAAAAGGCAGTACTGGGATCCCTGGGTGGCTCAGCAGTTTAGCACCTATCTTTGGCTCAGGGCGCGATCCTGGAGTCCCAGGATCGAGTCCTGTGTCAGGCTCCCGGCATGGAGCCTGCTTCTCCCTCCTCCTGTGTCTTTGCCTCTCTCTCTCTCTCTCTCTGTCTGTGTGTCTATCATCAATCAATCAATCAATCTTAAAAAAATAAAAAGGCAGTACTGAGCAGGGCGGGGGGGTGCAGGGTGTTGGACATGGTGTGCGACGGTAGCATGAAAGATGGCTAGAGATAGAGGGGTTGGGCTATGAGGCTGATGCCTAGGGATGGATGGATTGTGAGAGATTTTAAACAGTAGAGGAGGAGGTGGTGGTTTAATTTGTTGGATACCTATTATGTGCTAGGAACCTAAGATTTATAAGGATGGATTGGCCTAAGACAAGGTCCCTGCCCTCCAGAAGTTCTCAGGTAAGAAGGGACTTAAGCATGTCAATAAATTACAATTTATTAAGTGTAGTTTAAAATATTTATAGTAATAGACATATGAACAAACTAGAGGAAAGCATGATGGAGGGAGTGACCAAGTGTACTGGAAGATGGTGCAGGAAGCCTCCAGAGAAAGCTTGTTGATAGTTATGAAGAACGTTAAAGTTGAGTCTCTTGCTTCTTCCTGTCTTTTAGCCCTCATTGACCTTACTTAGACTTATTTCCTAGAGATCACCCAGAAATCATATATGAACAGTTTCTGTTTTTTATTTTTATTTATTTATATTTTTAAGATTTTATTTATTCATGAGAGACACAGGCAGAGGGAGAAGCAGGCTTCATGCAGGAAGCCTGATGTGAGACTCGATCCCGGGTCTCCAGGATCAGGCCCAGGGCTGAAGGTGATGCTAAACCGCTGAGCCACCCGGGCTGAACAGGTTTTAAAGTTGAATATCTATTTTAGAAGCTGATTAGTTACTTTTGCCAAGTAATACGGGGAAGGACTTTGGGATTGGACAGATGGAGGTTCAGATGTTGGGTCTGCCACTTAATAATTCTATGGCTTTGTACTTTTGGTCAAACTCTGTTTCTTTATCTGTAAAATGGAAATAATAATGCCAACCTCATAGGATGAGTAGGTGCATGCACATACTTGATGCTACTGTTGCTGATGGAGAAAAACCAGCACAAAGTTTTGTGGGAAGATTCTGTGTAGACATGATCATGAAGGGGCTTCTCATACTGATGGGCATTGTCTTTTGTCTCTTAGGTACTGTTTTTAAGCAAGGGAATGTGATAGTGGTTGGATTTACATTTTACAGAGGTTAGTCTGATGGTGATACAGAAAATAAGAGGTTTGAGACTGACATCAAGAGGACCAGTTGGGCTATTATGATTTTAAATTGAGGGCTTAATCTGTGTGGTAGAGTTAGTGAGGAAGTTGACAGCTGCGGTAGCTGTCTGGGACAGGAAAAAAATAAAAATAAACCCACCTTAGTTGGGAGGTGGGAGTGGTGAGGGTGGCTGTTGAGAAAGAAGGAGTTAAGGATAACTTCCAGGTCTCTGGAGACTAAACAAAATAAAAAAAAATACTGGAGGGAAGTGGAACTTTGAAGTTGCAGACGATGGGATCAATGTTTGAATTGCTGTGGGACATCCAGATAATTAAGAGTAAAGCTATGGGTTTTTGGATAGAGAGCGGAGCTATAGGTGGATTTTGGAGTCATCAGAATGTAAGTTGTTAAAGCCATAGGGATCGATGTGATCAGTCACCCAAGTATGTAGTGTAAAAAAAGACCTAGCACAGACGCTTGAAATGCTGTATTTATTGGATATATAGGAGGGAACTAGCTAAAGATTCTGAGAAGAAATGATCAGAGAAAAGGGGAAGACTTACTATGCGAGAAGCCACGAAAGTCAATAAACAGGACTGAAGTGCCCACCAGTTTCTCACTATGTGCTGTTAATCCTTGTTACAGTAATTGCCTTAAAGTTGGGATGGAAGCAGGTGAGCAGGTGTAGTATGTCAGATACAGAGGTGAAGAATGGAAACAGTGGAGCCAGTGGGCTGCATAACTTGTGTTGCTGTTGTGGGAAACAGTTCTCTATCCATTCAGCAAAATAATACACTGCTAATTGAAAAATTCAAAGGGTACAGAAAAATATGAGGAAGAAAATTATAATCTTGTATAATTGCTATTAAAAATTCAACTTGTTTCCTTCCAGGTTTTGTAGATATGCTTTTTTATATTTAAACATAATGATTCTGTATTTTACAGATATTTACATTGTTCTATTTTTTATTTACTGTATGTATCATTGCATATTTCTTACATTTCTTATAAGCATTTTCCTGTAGGATTAAAAGCCCCGAACATCTTTTTTCTTTTTCCTTTACTTTTTGGCTGCAACATAATTTGTTTTACCTATATTAAGGCACATCCATAACTATTCTGTTGTTATTTAAGTAAACTCCTTTCACTATTATAATTTTTATGCACGAAATCTGTTTGTTTCCTTGGGAAATATTTCTTGAAGTAGACTTATCCAATCAAAGGAAAAGATATACATATTTTTAAGACTTGTGATGCAGTGGCCAAATGACTCTCCAGAAAGATGACTCCAACTTCCTTTTGGGTGGGAGAAACTTGGTTTTATGAATCAGTTGATGAGGAGTCACTGTGAGTCCAAAGAAGGATTGAGGAGGTGAATTCCTTTGCTTGGGGGTGGGGTGGATTTTAAATAATTTAGGAATATAGGATGGAGTATGGAATTGAATGGAACATAAGTATCTCTGCTTCAGGAAGCCTTTCATAACAACCTTTCTTCCTCCCAGCTAGGTTAGGCTCCTGTCACCTCTTCTTATGGCCCCTTGTACTGCTTCTTCAAGCCTTCGGCAGGTTCATAATTGTTTATTTAAATTAAGATCCGTTTTCCCTGTGAGAGTGAGAGTGTTACTCCACGAGAGCACAGATTTCTGTCTTTTTCACAGCTTCATCTGTGTTGTCCCTCCATATAGATAAAAATATTGATCAGAAAAGTAAAAGTATTGAGGAACCACGAGATTTAGAACGAGGAATTTGTTGTGACAGCAGTTTACATATATAACATCATTTTTCTCAATGTACTTGGCTGATTAGGGAGGAAGGTTGAATTGTATGATTGATACAGGATGGGAAATGATAGGTAAATCGGAAGAACAGTTGTACATTGAGGTTACTGGCAGAATATTGAAATGGCCAGTTTTAGTTTAGGGGATAATGAAGAAATCCGTAAGTTGCTGGTAAACTCAGACAAAATGGAGAGATGTATATACTGCTGTGTTAAGTGAGGTTGAAGAGGAGATGTGGTAAGATTCTTGAGCTGGAATTGCTGGAGATGCCGGTTTGGATGTAGTAGTGAAAGACAACTTACACGAAGAGAAGCAGAAGGCATTTTTTGGTCTGTTTCGTTCCCTAGCGTGGTGGTCCCAGTGTGTATGTAGAACGATACTGGGCAAAAATCGGTGCTGGAGGACTATGTGGACTGAGTGGGGGCATACCCCCAGCTCCGTGCCTTGTACAGAGCACGTGTTAGGTGTTACTTCTTTTACCTGCCTTTAGAGCTGACCGAAGGTGATGGGAGCTATTTGTAGTGCTGAGGAAAGTGTTAGTTAACCAAGTGCCCGGTAAGTGTGGGAAGAGTGACCTAGGGACAGTACCACCATCATGTTTCTCAAATTATTCTTGAGTCGGTTATCTTTTTTCAGTGCACTAATCTCAAATCATCCTAACCCCACCCCTCACTCCCATCGTTTTTTTTATACCCAGCAAGTGCATATGGATTTTTTCAAGAACTCTTTTTGTAGTTATGAGGTAATGCATTTTTAATGCAAAAGGAGAAGTCAAATCCTGTGAAGCAGAAAAAAGCATAACTATTTTAAAAAGAATCTGCAGTCCTACACCCATATATACTAAACACAATTGACATTTTGTGGTGTATTCTCCACTTTTTTTTCTCTATTCAAACAAATTTTAGCTTTACTCTGAGGAAAAAAAAATCGACTTAAGATATATTTGAATAATAAAATATATTACTCTCACGTGTGCCACTACCTATAGTTTTACCTTAGGATGAATTTAATGAAAAATCGGAGGGAAAAATCTCATTTTAATAATGTCTTGAAAATACCCATCATCTTTCAATATAACTAAAAGGCCATATAGCTTTGTCATAATGAATATATTACTTGAAGTCGAGTTTTACTTTTTCAGAACCAGAAAACCAGTTTGCAACCAGTCTATTTGTGTTTATCTCAGATATGTGGAGTGCTTGTTGCTTCCTGACTGCTGGAATCATTTAGGTGAAAGCAAAGCAAGCATTTCAGAATATGGAGAAATGGTCAGTTGGTCCTAGACCTTTTGACTTTGTTGATGATCTGGCAGTTTGGATAGGTTTCTCAGGAGGAGCGGTTGAAAACATGTTTAAAATGATTACAGAGTGGTAATTGTTCTTGGATGGAACACAGGCTGGTTAAAAGTTGAGCTTCATCCTACTGGTTCTCTGTTTGTAATTTAACAGTACAGATCGCCTTTTTTTTTTTTTTTTTTTTTTGAGATTTATTGAGAGAGATAGAGGGTAGGGTAGAGGGGTGGAGAGAGAGAGAGAGAGAGAGAGATGGATCCTCAAGTGGACTCCCTGCTGAGTGCGGAACCCCAAGCAGGGCTGAATCCCAGGACTCTGGGATCATGATCTGAGCTGAAATCCAGTTGGCAGCTCAACCCGCTGAGCCACCAACAGTACAGATTCTAAGCAGTTTTCCTCCCCAACTTCCCAGATATACAGAAGAGTTAATGCAGTGATCACTCATACACTCACCACTTAGATTTTTTTTTTTAAGGTTTTATTTATTTATTCATGAGAGAGAGGGGCAGAGACACAGGCAGAGGGAGAAGCAGGCTCCATGCAGGGAGCCTGATGTGGGACTTGATCCCCTGTCTCCAGGATCAGGCCCTGGGCCGAAGGCAGGCGCTTAAACCGCTGAGCCACCCAGGGATCCCCACCGCTTAGATTTTAGAGTTAAAATTTTGCTGTATTTGCTTTACCACAAACATGTTCATCTGTCAATCCATGTTATTTTTAAATGCATTTCAAAGTAGAGTGCAGTTTTCAAATAAATCAGTTTTACTTGAATTCTCTAATTTTACACTAGTATCTCTTTCTTAATCTGAAAATCTTTGTTTCTAATGTTATTGACATAATTTTTTATTTGTTTTGTACTGGAACATAACTATATATTTCTAAATTAAAATGCCAATATTATTATTAAAAAGAATATTGATTGCTATATGATTTCTATTTGTGTGTGTTCAGTTTTTTTTTTTTTTTTTTTTAGATTCTACGTATAAATGATACCTGTCTTTGGCTTATTTCACTTCATGTAATGCCTTCTAGATTCATCCATGGTCACAGATAATTTCTACCACTCAGTAGGTTGCCTTCTCGTTTGGTGGTGGTGGTTGTTTTTTTTGTTTTTTTTTTTTTTAATTGTGGCCAAGTAATATTCATTGTGTGTATCCATTTTGTGTTTGTATCACATTTTCTTTATCCATTCATCTGTTAATGGACATTTAGTTGCTCCCATATCTTGGTCTTTGTAAATAATGCTGCAGTTAACATATAGATGATGCATCTTTTCAAATTAGTGTTTTTGTTTTCTTTGGTAAATATCTGTAATGGGATTATTGGATCATCTGGTATTTATCTTTTCGGGTTTTTTTTTGAGGAACCTCCATACTGTTTTCCATAGTGACTGCATCAGTTTGCATTCTCACTGACAGTGCATAGGGTTCCCTTTCCTCTGCATCCTCTCCAGTACCTGTTATTTCTTGTCTCTTTCATTTCAGCCATTTGGATAGGTGTAAAATGATAATCTCATTGTGGTTTGGGTTTTCATTTCCCTGGGGATTAGTAATGTTGAGCATCTTTTCATGTTTCCATTGGCTGTCTATATATGCCCTATTTGGAAAAATGTCTGTTCATCTCCTCTGCTCAATTTTGATTGGGTTATTATTTTGCCCCCCTCTACTGAGTTGTGTAAGTTCCTTATATATTTATTTTGAATATTAACCCCTTATTGGATACATCATTTGCAGATAATTTCTACCATTCAGTAGGTTTGCCCTTTTGTTTTGTTGGTGGTTTTTATTTTTTTAATACTATGCAAAAACTTTTTCTTTAGTGTCCCAGTAATTTTGCTTTTATTTGCCTTGTCTGAGGAGACCTGTCTAGAAAAATGTTACTAAGGATAATGTCACAGATTCCTGCCTATGTTTTCTTCTAGGAGTTTTATGGTTTCAGGTCTCGCATTTAGGTCTTCAATCTGTTTGGAGTTTATTTTTGTGTATGGTGTGAAGAAGTGGTCCACTTTCAGTGTTTTGCACATAGCTGACCAGTTTCCCCAGCACCATTTATTGGACACATGATCTTTTCCCCGTTGCATATTCTTGCCTCGCCTCCTTTGTCATAGAGTAATTATCCTTAGAAATGTAGGTTTAGGGGCTCCTGGGTGGCTCAGTTGGTTAAGCATCTGTCTTCGGCTCGGATAATGATCTCAGGGTCCTGGATCAAGCCCCATATCAGGCTCCCAACTCATCTGGGAGTCTGCTACTCCCTCTGCCCCTCCCCCTGCTCATGCTCTCTCTCTGTCTCAAATAAATAAATAAGATCTTTTAAAAGAAAAAGTGTGGGTTTATTTCTGAACCTTTTATTCTGTTTCTTTGGTCTGTGTGTGTATCTTTGTGCCACCATATTGTTTTGAATAGCTTTTTTTGTAGTATATCTTGTAACCTGGGATTATGATGCCTCCAGTTTTGTTCTTCTTTCTCAAGATTGCTTTGAGAACTATTCAGGGTCTTTTGTAGTTCCATACAAATGTTAGTATAGTTCTACTTACATGAAAAATGCTGTTGGTGTTTTGATATGGATTACATTGGATCTATAGATTGCTTTGGGTTATATGGACATTTTAACAATATTAATTGTTCCAATCCATGAGCATGAGATAGCTTTTCGTTTGGGCCATCTTTAATTTCTTTCATCAGTGTTTTATAGTTTTATAGTTTCACTTCCTTGGTAAGTTTATTCCTAGATATTTTATTTTTTGATGCAGTTGCAAGTGGAATTGTTTTCTTCTCTGTTACTTGGTTATTAGTATATAGAAACACAACCAGTTTTTGTGTGTTAATTTTGTATCCTACAAATTTACTGAACTCATTTATTACTTCTAATAGTTCTTGGTGGAATTTGTAGGGTTTTCTGTGTGTAGTGTTACATCATCTGCAAATAGTGAGAGTATAACTTCTTTCTTACCCATATGGATGCCTTTTATTTTTTTTCTTGTCTCATTGCTTTGACTGAGACTTCTGAGACTATGTTAACTAAACGTAGCCAGGTCTCATCTTATCCTGACCTTAGAGGAAAAGTTCTCAGTTTTCACCTACTGAATATGATGTGAGTTGTGAGTTTTTTCATATATGGTCTTTATATGTTGAGGTATGTCCCCTCTAAACTCACTTTGTTGAGAGTTTTGATCATTAGTGGATGTTGAGTGGGGTGTTGGCTTGGGTGGCTCAGGGGTTGAGCATCTACCTTTGGCTCAGGACGTGATCCCGGAGTCCCAGGATCGACTCCCGCATCAGGCTCCCTGCATAGAGCCTGCTTCTCCCTCTGCCTGTGTCTCTGCCTCTCTTTCTCTATGTCTTTCACAAATATATAAATAAAACCTTTTTTAAAAAATGGTTGTTGAGTTATATCAGGTGCCTTTTCTGCTTCTATTGAGATGGTCATATGATTTGTATCCTTTCTCTTGCTAATGTGGTGTATTGTGTTGATTGATTTGTATATATTGAACCATCTTTGTTGCATCCTTGGAGTAACTTCCACTTGATCATGGTGAATGATCCTTTAATGTATTGTTGAATGTGATTTGCTATTATTTTGTTGAGGACATTCGCATCTGTGTTCATCAAGGGTATTGGCCTGTAGTTCTCTTTTTTTTGTAGTGTCTTTGTCTAGTTTTGGTCATGTTACTGCTGGCCTTGTAGAATGTGTTTGGAAGCTTTCCTTTTCTATTTTTTGGAATAGTTGGAAGAAAATAGGCATTAGCTCTTTAAATTTTTTTTTTTTTAAGATTTATTTATTTATTCATGAGAGACTCTCAGAGAGAAAGAGAGAGGAACTGAGACATGGGCAGAAGGAGAAGCAAGCTCTTTGCAGGAGCCTGATGTGGGACTTGATCCCAGATCCCAGGACCATGACCTGAGCCGAAGCCAGCTGCCCCATTGCTGAGCCATCCAGGCGTCCCTCTTAAATGTTTTGTAGAATTGACTGTAAATCCTTCTGGTCTTGGACTTTTGTTTGTTGAGGGTTTTTTGATTACTGATTCAATTTTGTTCCCAATAATAAGTCTGTTCAGAGTTTCTGTTTCTTCCTGATTCAATTTTGGAAGATTATTTCTAAGAATTTATCCATATATATATATATATATATATATATATATATATATATATATTTATCCATATAAATAAGTAAATAAATAAATATATATTTTTTATTTTTTCGCAGTATTTTTTTAAAGATGTTATTTACTGGGCAACCACAGTGGCTCAGCGGTTTAGTGCCACCCTCAGCCCGGGGCATGATCCTGGAGACCCAGGATTGAGTCCCACACTGGGCTCCCTGCATGGAGCCTGCTTGCCTGCTTCTCCCTCTGCCTGTGCCCCCTCCCTCCCCTTCTCTCATGATTAAATAAGTAAAATCTTTTTAAAAAAAAAAAAAAGTTCTTTACTGGGAAGGCAGACACTCAACCACTGAGCCACCCAGGAGTCTCTAGGTTGTTTATTTGAGATTCTTTTGGTTTAAGGTACAAAATTTCCCTACAGATTTCCCTCTTTGAATTGGTTATGCTGTGTCCCAGAGATTTTGGTCTTTTGTGTTTCCATTTTCATTTCATGTGTCTCCGTGTATTTTTTAATTTTTTAATTGACTCATTGGTTGTTTAGTAGCATGTTGTTTTAGCCTCCATGTGTTTGTGTATTTTCCAGTGTTTTTCTTATAATTGATTTCTAGTTTTATACTGCTGTGATCAGAAAAGGTGCATGGTATGATTTCATGTTCTTAAATTTATTGAGACTGTTTTGTGGCCTACTGTATAATCTATCCTGGAGAATGTTTGTTTCATGTGCACCTGAAAAGAATGTGTATTCTGTTGTTTTTAGATGGAATGTTTTGTATATATCTTAAGTCCATCAGGCCAATGTGTCATTTACACTGATTTTCTATCTGGATGATCTATCTATTAGTATGAGTGAGGTGTTAAAATCCCCTATTTTATTACTGTCCATTTTTCCCTTTATATCTGTTAATATTTTCTTTATGTATTTAGGTGTTCCAGTGTTGTTCATAGATATTTACAACTGTTATTTCCTCTTTTTGGGTTGGTACCTTTATTATGTAGTACTTTTTTGTCTCTTGGCAGTCTTTGTTTTAAGGGCACCCCGGGTGGCTCAGCGGTTTAGCGCCGCCTTCGGTCCAGGGTGTGATCCTGGAGACCCGGGATCAAGTCCCACGTCGGGCTTCCTACGTGGAGCCTGCTTCTCCCTCTGCCTGTGTCCACCCCCCCCCCCCCCGTGTGTCTCATGAATAAATAAACAAAAATTAAAGTCAATTTTGTCTGATAGAAGTATTGCTACCCCAGCTTTTCTGTGTATAACTTTTGACTCCTCAGAAACTTAACTGTTAACAGCCTACTGTTGACCAGATTTGTTACTGATAACATAAATGGTTGATAAACATATTTTATATCTGTTATATATTCATACAATAAAGCAAGCTAGAGTAAAGGAAATGTGATTAAGGAAGAAAAAAATACACTCACAGTACAGTAATATAAAAAAATGTATCTAAGTTGGACCCATGCAGTTCAAACCATGTTGTTCAGGGTCCACTATATAACCAAATGTGCTTTAGAAAATTCTGAACAGATATCACACATAAATGGTGACAGTAGTTGCTTCTAGATAAGGGAAGTGGTTAGCTGGAGATAGTAGTGAAAGGAAACTTGAAACATTTTTGTGACTTGAATTTTGTTTTTTTTTTTTTACGATGTCTATTTTTCATTGCTCTCTGTAGGGGAAAGGTTAGTGTAGTTTTACATTTCGAAAGTTGCTTTTATACTAAAACCTATAGGCCCTTCCTTTTAAGATAATCTCTTTTGTGAGCAATAATGAAATCCCCTAGTAACCTCTTCTTCAGGTCCCCTCTCTCTTCCCTAGTATCTTTTGGGGGCGGGGGGAGCTATTTAAAATTTTGTTATTGATACGTGCAGTAAAATCCACTTTTTGGGAGGAGGCTATATAGTTTTGTGAATTTTGACAAATGCTTAGATTCATGTAACAACCACTGCAGTTAAGAAACAAACTTTTTTTTTTTTTTTAATGTTTATTTATTTGAGAGAGAGTGAGCAAGTATGCAAGAGAGACCCTAAGCAGGAGTAAGGGCAGAAGGAGAGGGAGAAGCAGATTCCTCACTGAGCAAGAAGCCTGATAATAATCTGGGGCTCATTCCCAGGACCCTGATACCACGACCTGAGCCAACGGCAGATCCAGTTTCCCCAAGAAACAGAACTATGGCTTCACCTCTCCAAATTCCCTCTGATCACCTACCCCACCCAAATCCTCCTCCTACCCCAAAGTCCTGGCAACCACCGATCCTGTTTTCTATTTCTGTAATTTTTTTTTATTTGAAACCAGAATGCCATATAAATATAACTCTTTGAGTAAGGCTTTCTTCTCAGCACGATGCACTTGAGATTCATGTGGGTAGTCCAGCATATCAGTAGTTCATTCCTTTTTTTGGCAAACTCTCCCCCATTTTGTTATATTATTATATCTACATGTTATAAAAAGCACGTAGTATTTACATACACATATATATTTACAGCTCTGTTATGTCATCATTTAATGTTAGTTACAAATGCAATATGTTTAATAACTCTGTACCAGACCTTATACTAAAACTTGTCTTAGGGTTTTTTTTTGTCATTCTTTATTTTATTTTATTTTATTTTATTTTATTTTATTTTATTTTATTTTATTTTATTTTATTTTATTTATTTTATTTTTTTGTTTTTTTTTTTGTCATTGAAGATAATTCTTTAGTAGAGAACGGAGGAAGGGCTCTTGGAAACTTATTATTTAGTCCTTTCTGGTTCATAACTATGACCATTACACCCGTTTTATTTGAAGGTTTGATTGGATATAAAATCCCTGGTGTGTATTTTCTTGAGCTTCATTGACTCGAGTGTGAAATATCATTGTCAAAGCCTTATGCCATCTTTTTTTCCTTCTAAGAAAATTGGTCTTAGCATCGTTGGGTGGCTCAGTCAGTTAAGCATTTGACACTTGCTCTCAAGCTCAGATTTTCATCTCCGGGTTGTGAGTTCAAACCCCATGCTGGGTATGGAGCCTACTTAAGAAAACATTTGGTCTTTCACTTGGATGGCCAAAAGATTTTTCTTTGAAGAGCAGGTATTGAATATATCGTGGTATTATTTTTCATGTATGGCCTTAAATGATAATTTCAAGTCTTCTTTTATTTCAGAAAATTTTCTCATATGATAATTTTCAGTATTTATCCTGTACCATTACATAGCTTTTTTTTGGGGGGGGGATGACACTCCAAATATGAATGTATGCTGGATCTTCTTTGCCTAACTTCTTTATCATTTGCTCACAAAACCTTTTCTTTCCTTCTTTGTTTACTTAGGAAATTTTCTCTGTTCCATCTTTTTCTATGGGGACTATTTACTCTTATGTTCTATTTAGTTTGTCTTCATTCCTTGTATGTATTTTTTCCTTTTTTTTTTTTTAGATTTTTAAAAAATTTTATGTATGCATGAGAGACAGGGGTGGGGGCAGAGACACAGGCAGAGGAAGAAGCAGGCTCCATGCAGGGAGCCCAATGTGGGACTCGATCCCGAGACTCCAGGATCACGTCCCGGGCCCAAGGCAGGTGCTAAACCGCTGAGCCACCCAGGGATCCCCTATATTTTTTTCTTATATAAGTCTTACAGGATGCAAGTAAAAACACTATTATTTATTTGTATTATAAATTGGAGACTTCCTGTTAAAAAGTCTTAAAGATCCAGTGTCCACTTTAAGTTCTAACACTTGTGAAGCAAAAGGTTATTGCTGAAAAATCAAACAATAAAATACACCACAATCTTTATAGTTTTGTATGTACACCTCACTTGGTATGATGGATATAAACTTGTAAAGTTTATAAAATAGAAATAAGCAATTTTTTTCATTTAAGATTTTAACTTTATTTATTTATAAATTATTTTCCTTACTCTGTGGTTAACACTATAACCGGCTACTTTAAATAAAGTCGGGAAAACCAAGTTATGTTGGTTTGTTGTTGTAATTAACTGCAGAATGAGATTCCGTGACAAAGAGTTATTAGAGGACCTCTCAAACTCTAGTGTTCTACTTTCATGGATCTTTGAGTTTTATTGTCTTAATTATTATTTAAAAGGCAGGATAAATGAATAGGTACTTGAAGGCTGTCTTCATAAGCATAGGCACTCCCTATTTTAAGGTACTGTTTATTTTGGAGGCACCTGGATGGCTCAGTGATTATCTGCCCTTGGCTCAGGTCAGGATCCTGGGGTCCTGGGATCAAGTCCCATGTCGAGTTCCCTGCAGGGAGCTTACTTCTCCCTCTGCCTATGTTTCTGCCTCTCTCTCTCTGTGTCTCTCATGAATAAATAAAATCTTTAGGGGAAAAAAGGGTACCGTTTATTTTTATAGCCCTTTTAGAAATAATGGGAGAATTGCATCTCAAAGGTTCCCGTATGTTATGGTGGACTTGCCATAGGCAAGTAGTAGAGCCTATTTTGTTTTCCATGATCCTTCTGCTTTAGGAGGGATGGAGGAAGAAGGGTAGTGCAGTATATATATAGAGAGAGCGAGGTGGCTGCTTTGCTGTGAGAATTGGAATTGGAACAAAATTTTGCATCACACAGAAGAAATCAAAATGTTCTAGGTTTGAATAGTAGCATTGTGGTTAATTATTTCTATTTTCTTTTGCTTGTAACTTTGCTTATAAATTTCCGACTTTAATTCTATTAGCTCAGATATCATCCAGTGATTAGTAATTTGTTTTTTTTTTTAATAAATTTTTATTTATTTATGATAGTCACACACACACAGAGAGAGAGAGAGAGAGAGAGGCAGAGACACAGGTAGAGGGAGAAGCAGTCTCCATGCACTGGGAGCCCGACGTGGGATTCGATCCCGGGTCTCCAGGATCGCGCCCTGGGCCAAAGGCAGGCGCCAAACCGCTGCGCCACCCAGGGATCCCAGTAATTTGTCATATTTTAGATATTCATATTCTTGGATTATTTTTAAGAATGCACATGTTGGATATGGTATGGTAAAGTGGTTAACAGCTGTAGGAGGAAATAAGAACAAGGCTTGGGAAGGAAGTTTATTATACTAACAGTTCCTAGAGAGGGAGGTCCCATATGCCACGAAGGGTCCCAGGGGAAGTACCAGGTTTTGGTCAGATGGCAGGAGACAGGAGTAAGGGAGAGGCCTAGGTCAGAGCCTTTATTGGGCTCTCAAGGGATGGGCAAAGTAGGGCAGGACTAAACAGTTTAGAAGGGGCCAGTGGGAAGGATCTGCGTGGGCTTTGGGCTATTGTGGTGGCTTCTGATTTTCTGGTCCCTGACTCTGAGATGATTTAGGTCAAGGGAAATACTGGCATGATAGTGTGTGTGGAAGTGAGATAAGGAGCTTTGCTGGGGGCTCCTTGGCCTGGAAACTTTTTAAGGTGTTCAGGGCATCATATAAAATATAAACAATAAAAAGCATGATTAGTTTAGCAATCAAGTGAAGTTTCATGTATTTCTTCCCATATAATTTTTGATGTGTTCATAATCTTTCTGAACCTTAGCTCTCTAGACAATTGCTTTCTTTTTGTTTGCTTTTTTATTTTTTAAAGATTTTATTTATTTATTCATGAGAGACAGAAAGAGAGAGAGGCAGACAGAGACACAGGCAGAGGGAGGAGCAGGCTCCATGCAAGGAGTCTGATGTGGAACTCGATCCTGGGTCCTGGAGACCCAGGATCAGTCCCCGGGGCCGAAGGCTGCAGTGCTAAACCGCTGAGCTACCCAGGCTGCTATTGTTTGCCTTTTTAGAAGTTCTTAACTGGTTTGATTAGTGATTGCTTTTTAACCCTGAAATATGCATTTTCCTAAACACCTGATTAAATATTTTCACAGGAACATTTGCAGCTTTGATGAAATGTTTTCAGTTTAATTTTATAGCACTACTATATGAATCATTAATTGGATATATATCTGAAGCTTACTTTTAATGGTTGAAAGTAGTTACGTTTTTTTCTTTCACACATAAAGAAGTGAATGTATGGTCATATTTTTTACACAAGTTTAAGATTGGTAGCTCGTGAGTTACAAATAACTGTTATAAGTTTCTATATATAGAAATAGATATACATACACCAATGTATCTGGAAGCAGTAACTCTTTTGGTGCTCTTAATTTGAGCATCTTATTTTATCACAGTCATTATGCTATCTGACAGAAATAAGACATTTCACTTCAAAAGGTATTAAGTAATTTTCATGTCTTGTAAGATGAAAAGATCCCTCTTGTACCTAGAGTAACAAGAAGAAACTACTCAGAATTTGAAATTTTAACATCAAGCATCAAACAAGGGATTTGATTGGTTACCGTTTTACCCACTAGATGAATTCTTACTGAACAGCTAATGTTTAGTATAATTTGAAATTTTCTTTATTTCTGAAATTCATGAACACTTTTGTTAAGTTACATTGATAAAATTGCTTCTGAGATTCAAATAAGGCACTGGTTAAATGAATTATTATAATTAAATTAAGATTAAATTTTATGATTAAATTAAAGGTAATTCTAATCCTATATGACACAAATACCTGGTTCACCAGGCTTTTGGAGCTTCCAAAAGTTGAATTACTTCACTCAAAAGGGCCGCATTAGCTCTTTTGAAAAACTTTGTCAGTTACCTTTCTGCAAATGTACATACGCACTGTTCCCTGACATGCTTTCCTCCTCTATTATTGTCTAATATCTTTACATTTTTTTTATAGTAGCATTTATAATAACCACGTAGATTTGTTTTGTTTGAGGTATTGGGGATTCTAGCAGAGCCTGGCCAGAGTTTGCTGGCTTCTCTGTTACAGGGCTATCTCTTCCTCTACCCATTGTATTTGCGGTGCACTGGGCCTGGGTGGGGACTTCTTGAGATGGGGACATGAGTGCTACAGAATTTAAATATATGCGTATAAAGTCACTTAATGCTTTCCTTTATTGTTACACATATAGGCTAGCCCTGGATTTTAAATAACATAAACAGCCCTGCTGTTCTTGTATCTAGTTTTGCATATGTCACTGATTATTTTAGTATACATTAAGTGAAAAATGGTTTGCCATTGTGAGGAGGATTTCCTTGATTACTAATAAGGTCAAATATTTTTCATATTTCTCTCCCCCCCCCAAGTGCCTATTTCAAATATTACTCATTTTCTTTTTCTTTTTTTTTAAGATCTATCTATCTATCTATCTATCTATCATCTATTGTAGACATAGAGAGAGAGAGAGACACAGGCAGAGGGAGAAGCAGGCTCCATGCAGGAGCCTGAGCTGAGGGATCCCATATTACTCATTTTCTATTAAGAGTATTCCCTTTGGCAGCCCGGGTGGCTCAGCGGTTTAGCGCCACCTTCGTTCGGCCCAGGGTGTGATCCTGGAGACCCGGGATCAAGTCCCACGTCGGGCTCCCTTCATGGAGCCTGCTTCTGCCTCTGCCTGTGTCTCTGCCTCTCTCTCTGTGTCTCTCATGAATAAATAGATAAAATCTTTTTAAAAATTTAAAGAAAAGAGTATTCCCTTAAAAAAATTTTTTTTTTTAAGATTTTATTTTATTGAGAGAGCGAGCAAGAGCACAAGCACAGAGAGAGGCAGAGGGAGAACCAGACTCCCTAATGATAGGGAGCCTAATGTGGGGCTCGATCCTAGGACCCTGGGATCATGACCTGAGCTGAAGGCACTTAGCCAGCTGAACCACCTGGGTGCCCCTAAAATTTTTTCTTTTTAAGTAGGCTCTGCACCCAACATGGGATTTGAACTCAAGATCCTGAGATTAAGAGTTGCATGCTCTACTTGCTAAGCCAGCCAGATGCCCCTGAAATTTATCTTTAATTAATGTACAGTAAAATTCACTTTTTTTGGTTGTGCAGTCCTGTATGAGTTTTGACAAAAGCACAGAGTCGTGTAGCCACTACCATAATCAAATATAAAACAATTCCATCATTCTTCCATACTTCTCTAAGAGAGAATGACCATTAACCTTCTCCACACCCATAGAGATGGCATATGAACGGAATTGTATCATATGTGATTTTTGAGACTTTAATACATTTGATATTAGTCCACATCAATGCTTGTACCAATAGCTTATTGCTTTCTTTTTATTACTGAGTAGTATTCCATTGTAAGGCCTTACTGCAGTTAATTCAGTTGAAGAACTTTGTGTTGTTGATATGTCAGTTATGAATTAGTAGAGCTGCTATGAGTTTTCGCAAACAGGTTTTTGTGTGAACATCTTTTCCACAATATTTTTAAGCATACTGTATATTAAGGATAATTCATTATTATGTATGTTGGAATATTTCTTTAACCTGTTGGCCCTTTATATTTATTTATGGTGTTTTTGCCCCCTAAATAGTGGACTTTCATTTTTGGGACAATTTTAGATTTACAGAAAAATTAAGCAGATAGTACAGAGAATTCCCATATATCCCTCCTTCCTCCAGTTTCTCATTAATATCTTGCATTAGTGTACATTTGCTATAATTGATAAACGAGTATTGGTATTATTAACTAAGATCCTCAGATTACAGTAGAGTTCACTTTTCGTATTGTAAGTTCTGTGGGGTTTGGCAAATGCATAGTATCCTGTACCCACCATTACAGTGTCATACAGAATAGTTTTGCTGCCCTAAAAATCCCCTCTAGTAACATCCGTTCATCCCTCCATCTCCACACTCCTGGCAACCCCGATCTTTTTTACTGTCCCTATAATTTTGCCTTTCCCAGAAAGTTATACTTGGAATCGTACAGTGTGTAGCCTTTTCATACTGACCTCTTTGCACTTCACAATATGCATTTAAGAGTCTTCCCGGTCTTTTCATGGCTTGATGGATTTTTCTTTGTGTCTCTGAATAGCAGTACTCCATTGTGCAGGTGTATCAGAGGTTTTATCCATTCACTTATCAAGGGATATCTTGGTTATTTCCAGTTTTTGACAAAAACAAAACTGTCATATACATTCATGGGCAAGTTTTGCCTGGATGTTCGTTTTCAGCTTATTTAGGTAAATACCTAGGAATGTGATTGCTGGAGCAGAAGGTGGTCTGTCTTGGTGAATGGTTTTGTGAGTGTGACAAGAAGTGTATTCTGTTACTGGAACAGAATAGAAGGATTCTGTAAATGTCAGTGAAATCTAGTTGATTGAGAGTGCTGTTGACTTTCACTACATCCTAACTTCTTTTCTGCTTGCTGTGTCTTCCAGTTACCAATGCAAATTTGTCGATGTCTCCAGTTATAATAGTGGGTTTAACTATTTTTTACTTGCAGTTCCATTAGTTTTTGCCTCACATTTTTTGGCACTTTGTTATAAGGTGCATAAATATTAAGGATCATTATGTCTTCTTCGAGAATTGGTTCTTTATCATTATGAAATGCTTTTCTTTAACTGGGGTAATTTTCCTTGTTAAATCTGCTTTGAAATTAATACAGCTAGCCCTGCTTTCTCTTGATTAGTATTAAATAGCATGGTGTACCTTTCTCTATCCCTTTACTTTTTAATCTATCTGTGTCTTGGGATCCCTGGGTGGCGCAGCGGTTTAGCGCCTGCCTTTGGCCCAGGGCACGATCCTGGAGACCCGGGATCGAATCCCACATTGGGCTCCCGGTGCATGGAGCCTGCTTCTCCCTCTGCCTGTGTTCTGCCTCTCTCTCTCTCTCTCTCTCTCTCTCTCTCTCTCTCTGTGATGACTATCATAAATAAATAAAGAAAATATAAAAAAAAAATCTATCTGTGTCTTTATATTTAAAGCACATTTCTTCTATGTGACATATATTTGGGCCTTGTTTTCTTATCCAATCTGTCAGTTTCTTTTAATTGGTAAATTAGACTTTTCACATTGAAAGTGGCTATTGTAACTGGGTTAATGTCAGTGTTATTTGTAATTGTTTGCTATTAATCGGGTTTTTTTTTTTTTTTTTGCTTTATTTTTTAAAAAATCTGTTTTCTCCCTTCTCTGGTTTTAATTGAACATTTTTTATGATTGCATTTTCTCTTCTGTCTTAATATATCAATTATATGTTTTTTAAAAATTTTATTGGTAGTTGCCCTAGGGTTTGCAGTAGACATTTTCAATGAATACAAGTCGGTTTTCAAATAAAACTTTACCGGGATGCCTGGATGGCTCAGTGGTTAAGCTCTGCTTTCAGCTCAGGGCCTGATCCTGGGGTTCAGGGATCGAGTCCAACATCGGGCTCACTGAGGGGGGAGCCTGCTTCTCTCTCTGCCTGTGTCTCTGCCTCTCTCTCTGTGTGTCTCACATGAATAAATGAATAAAATCTTGTAAAATAAAAATAAAGATTTACCATTTTACAGGTAGTGCAGGTGCTTTACAACAGATTACGATCAATTCCTCCCTCCCTTCTCAGTTAATATTGCTCTCATTTTCACTTACCTATAATTACCCAATTCATCATTACTGTTTTTAACAATTAAGGTCAATTCAGAATAAGAAGAATAAAATCTTATTTTATCTTCATTTATTCCTCATCTTTTTCTTTATGTAGATCTGAGTTACTCACCTATGCTTTTTTCTTCTCTCTGAAGAACTTTTAAAATTGCTTGCAAGGGGGATCCCTGGGTGGCGCAGCGGTTTGGCGCCTGCCTTTGGCCCAGGGCGCGATCCTGGAGACCCGGGATCGAATCCCACATCAGGCTCCCGGTGCGTGGAGCCTGCTTCTCCCTCTGCCTGTGTCTCTGCCTCTCTCTCTCTCTCTCTGTATGACTATCATAAATAAATAAAAATTAAAAAAAAATTGCTTGCAAGGCAAGTCTCTTGGGCAGTTCTTTCCATTTTTGTTTGCCTGATAAAGTCTATTTGTCTTTAACTTTTAAAGGATAATTTTGCTGGATACTCGTTTCTAGATTAGTTTTTTTTCTTTCAACACTCAGAGATTTCACTCCAGTGTCATCTTGCTTGCATGGTTTGTGGGAGGAAGTCTGATGTAATTCTTAACTCTCTCCTTAAAGGTGAGTTTTTGTTTCATTTTGTCCTTTAGTTTATTTCAAGATTTTCTTTTTGATTTTCTGAAACTTGAATATAACTCTAGGTGTTGATGTTTTGGAATTTATTCTATTTAGTATTCTCTAAGCTTTCTGAAGTTTTGGTTTCATGCCTATTACTAATTTTGGAAAAATCCCCAGCCATTATTACTTAAAATACCCAAGTTTCTTTCTTATTCTTTTGGTATCCCCATTATGTGTATAGTATACTTTTTATAGTTGTCCTGCAGTTCTTGTATGTTCTGTTCTGGTTTTTTTATTTCTGTTTTTCTCTTGGCATTTTAGTGTGGAAGGTTTTTATTAACATGTCTTCAGTGGATTGCTACTCCACTTCCTCACTTAGTTGAATGATGAAGTCGTCAAAAGCATTCTTTGTAGTAGTGTTTTTAACTTTTAACATTTAAAAAATTATTTTTCATAGCATATTAACAATAGTTACTTAAATTACTAGTTTTATAACTCCAAAATCTCTGCCTTAACTGAGTTTGGTTGTGATGCTTGCTTTATTTCTTCAGAATGTATTTTTCTTTTTAGTGTTCAGTGTAATTTTTTGTTGAAATTTTTATGTGATTTTTTTGGGTAATAGGAATTTAGGTAAATAGATGGTTAGTATGAAGTTTTGTAATCTGGCTCTGAGTCAAGTTGCGTTTAATGTTTGCTTGGTGTATGTATTGTTTGACGGTGTCAGAGGCTTCATTTTTCTCTGGTTTCCTTGTTTTTGTTTCCACTGTTATTTGGGGTTTCCCTAGAAACTCCTTGAATAGAGTCTGTGTCTTGAACCTCTCTGAATTATAACCTGCTGTTATTATACTATTATACTGGAGCTTTGCTGATGTGGTGATAAGGTACCAGGGAAAGGAATTGTTTTATAATTTTATGATTAAATCTCAGTTGTTAATAGTGGACTTTCCTGTGAACTTCAGAAAAATTTTAGTCTCTACCCTCCTCCCCCTTTGTCATGAAGGCTACCTGGAACTAGAGTTGTCTAACTGCCCTTTTTCTTCTTTTTTTTTTTAAATTCAAATAAGATTCTGACAAAGTAGTTTACCTTGAGGGCAGGTCTATGTTAAAGAAGACACATTAAGGGACACCTGGGTGACTCAGCAGTTGAGCCTCTGCCTTCAGCCCAGGGAGTGATCCCAGGGTCTCAGGATCAAGCCCCACATCGGGCTCCCTGCATGGAGCCGCCTTCTCCCTCTGCCCAAGTCTCTGCCTCTCTCTCTGCGTCTCTCATGAATACATAAATAAAATCTTAAAAAAAAAAAAAAAAGATATTGTGGGGCACCTGGGTGGCTCAGTCAGTTAAGCATCCAGCTCTTGATTCCAGCTCAGGTCATGATCTCAGGGTCATGAGATTGAGCCCTGCTTTGGGCTGGGCTGGGCATGGAGCCTGCTTGGAATTCTGTCTCCCCTTCAGCTCTTCCCTCTCCCTGCAAACCCCCCCCCCCCCCCCCCCCCGCAAAAGGGATGACATGTTGCTCTGGGCATATCTCAGCATGGTTACTTTTCCTCCTCCCATGCCCAAAACTGGAAGAGATCTTCTTCCTCCTGGATGATAATCTGGCAGAGCTACTAAAGGTAAACTCTTGAATATGTGGACACTTCTCTTAAAACTGGACCTTCAAGAGTTTTAGAGCTTCTAGCTAGTTTATGCTCTGCCTTCAGGAATTCATTGTTATTTTATAAAGTATTCTTACCAGTTAACTCTCTTCAGAGGCTCCTGTTCATGGTAAGTTCTGATCCTCTGTACTCACAGAGTTGTAGATTTTTTTAATTTGCTCAACTTTTTTTTTCTTATTGTGGGGAAGGGAGTGACAAATTACAAGTTCTTTACATTTTGTAGCAGAAAACAAAAGACCTCTTGTTAATATCTTAGTAAGAGTTTTATTGAGATGTAATTCAGAATAATAAAAATTTACCCTTAAAAACATACAGTTAGGTAGTTTTTAGTATGTTCACAGACTTGTGCAATCCTTACCATTTATCTGAGAATTGATTTATCACCTGGAAAAGAAATCTTATACCCATAAGCAGTCACTCCTCCCAAACCTAGGCAACCATTTACCTGTTTTGTATGGATTTGCCTACACTGGGCATTTTATTTAAGTAGAATCATACAACATGTGACCTTGTTTCCAGCTTATTTATCTTTTATCATCCCAAAGATCCATCCATTTATTTTAGAAAGAGGGGAGGTGGAGCAGAGGGAAAGGGTGAGAAGCACACTCCCTGCTGAGCACAGCCCCACAACCCTGAGATCAGAGATGATGACCTGAGGCAAAACCAAGAGTTGGATGCTCAACTGAGCCACCTAGGCACCCTCCAGCTTATCTATCTTAATGTTTTCAGTGTCATTCCTGCTGTAGCATATATTAGTATCCCATTCCTTTTTCTTTCTAAATGATATTCCATTGTAAAGATATATAACATTTTGTTTGTCCATTCATCAGTAGGTAGAAACACATTTTGGGCTATTACAAATGAAGCTGTTATGAACATTTGTGTAACATTTTTGTGTGGATATGTTTTAATTTCTCCTGGATAGATGTCAGGAGTTAAATTGCTGGGTCATAAAGAAACTATGATGACCATTTCAAGAACTGCCATACAGTTTTCCAAAGTGACTGCACTGTTTTTCATTGTCACCAACTGTGAAAATTCTAAATGCTTATTCTTGCCAACGCATGTATTCTTGATTCTAGTCCTCCTAGGGTGTGTGCAGTGAGTTCTCAGTAGTTTTGATTTGCATTTCCCTAATGACTGATGATATTGAGCATCTTTTCATGTACTTATTGGCTATTTGTGTATTTTCTTTGGAGAAAAGTCTATTCAGGTCCTTTAGTTGGATTTTCTTTTTATTGCTAAGTTATAAGAGTTGTTTATATATTCTAGATAGAAATCCAGCTATATGATTTGCATATATTTTCTCCTGTTTCAAATTCCTTGACAATATTCTTCTAACCACAAGTTTTATATTTTTATGAAGTCTAGTTTATCTTTTTGTTGTTGTTCCTTGTGACTTTGGTGTACTAAGAAACTATAGCCTAATCTAAGGTTATGAAGATTTATTCTGGTGTTTTTGTCTAAGAGTTTATACTTTAGCTCTCCCTCTTAGTTTCCTTAACCCATTTTCAGTAAATTTAGATATATGATGTTGAGGTATTGCTTTGCTTTCATTCTTTTGCATAGATTCACCTAGTCCTAGCATTAGTTGTTGAAGAGAACATTCTTTCTTCCATTATGTTGTCTTATTTCCCTTGTCCAAATCAATTGCCCGTAAACATAAGGGTTAGTTTTTAAATTCTTAATTTGTTGCATTAATATATATATATGTATCTATTCTAAAGCCAGTAATAATATCCTCTTAATTTTTTTTTTAATATCCTCTTAATTATTATAACTCTGGTGACTTTTAACATTGTGAAGTGTGAGTCCACAGTTTTGTTTTGTTTTTTGTTTTCAAGATTGTTTTGGCTCTCCTGGGCCCCTTTGCATTTCCATGTGAATTTTAGGATCGATTTGTTAATTTCTGCAGGAAAGCAAGTTAGAATTTTGATTGGGATTGCCTTGTATCTCTAGATTAATTAGGACAGCTCTGCCATTTTCACAGTATTAACAGTATTCTTCCTGTCCATGAACATGGTTATCTTTCCATTTATTTAGGTGTTCTTTGATTTCTTTCAGCAACGTTTTATAGTTTTTAGCATTTACATCTTACACTTTTTTATTAAATTGATTTCTAGATACTTTATTCTTTTTGATTCTATTGTAAATGGGATTTTCTTCAATTCATTTTCAAAATGTTAATTGAGAGTAGAAATAAAACTTATTTTTTAGAAAGATTTTATTTATTTTGAGAGAGAGCATGAGCTGGGGGAGGGACAGAGAGTGGGAGATAGAGAATTCCAAGCAGAGTCCTTGCTGAGCATGGAGCCTGATGTGAGGCTCAGTCTCACGACCCTGAGACCATGACCTGAGCCAAAATCAAGATTCAGATGCCCAACCAATTGAGCCACCCAGGTGTCCCAGAACTGATTTTTGCATATTGAACTTGATATATTACAATCTTGCTAAACTTGTATATTAGTTTTTTGATAAAGATTCCTTAGGATTTTTTTATGTACAAAATTGTGTTGTCTGTGAATAGAAAATGTTTACTCTTATCTTTATAATACGAATGCCTTTTCTTTTTCTTGCCTTATTGCCCAAGCTAGAAACTCCAGTCCAGTGCTGAATAGAAATGGTGAAAGAGGATATCCTTTTCTTGTTTAAGGGGAAAATATTTAGTTTTCTACCACTAAATATGTTAGTTATGGGGTTATTTGTTTATTTTATTTATTTTTTAAAAGATTTTATTTATTTATTCATGAGAGACAGAGAGAGAGAGGCAGAGACACAGGCAGAGGGAGAAGCAGGCTCCATACAGGGAGCCTGATGTGGGACTCGATCCTGGAACTCCAGGATCATGCCCTGGGCCGAAGGCAGGGCCTAAACCACTGAGCCACCCAGGGATCTCCATTTATGGGTTTTTTTTTTAATAGTTGCTTTTTACCAGGTTAGGAGTTCCCATTTATTGCTAATTTGTTGAGTGTTGTTATAAAGAAGGGATTATAGATTTTGTCTTAATTTTTTCCTGTGTCAATGATCATGTTGCTTTTATTCCTTATTTTCTCAGTATGGTGTATTACATTGATTATGTTTGTAAACCTGTATTTCTGTGATAAATTCCCCTTGGTCATGATGTATAATCCTTTTTGTGTGTTGCCAGATTTTGTTTGCTAGTTGAATATTTGAGCATACATATTCATAAAGGATAGTTTTTAATGTTTTCTTGTGTTGTCTATGTCTGATTTGGACAACAGGGTAACACTGGCCCTGTAGGGTTAGTTAGAAAGTATTCCTCATTTGTGGGGAGGAGTCTGAGGATTGGTAATAATTTTTCTTTGTTTGGTAGAACTCACCAGTGAAACCATCAGAGCATAGTTTTTATTTCTGGGAAGTTTTAAGATTACTATTCAGTTTTGGTGGTTTATGACTTTTAGGAATTTGTCCGTTTTAAGTAGGTTATGTAATATGTTGCTATGTAGTTTTTTCTTTTAGTATTTTCTTATAGTTCTTTTTATTTCCTTAAAGTCTTTTTTTAGGGCAGCCTGGGTAGCTTAGCGGTTTAGCTCCGCCTTCAGCCCAGGGTGTGATCCTGGAGACTTGGGATCGAGTCCCCTGTCAAGCTCCCTGCATGGAGCCTGCTTGTGTGTGTGTGTGTGTGTGTGTGTGTGTGTGTGTGTGTGTGTGTCTCATGAATAAATCCTTTAAAAATTTTTTTAAAAGTTTTTTTTTTTTTTTTTTAACTTTGGTAGTAATTACCATTCTTCTGTTCCTGATTTGATTAACTCGAGTCTTTTCTCTTAGTAGAATCAACTCTGGATTAATTGATTCTGTTAATTTTCTGGCCCCTAATTTCATTTATTTCTGCTCCAGTATTTATTATTTGCTTCCCACTGCCTGCTTTGGGTTTATTAGGGTTTTTTTTTTTTTAATTTTTCTAGTTTCTCAAAATAGAAAGTCAGATTATTAGATATTTCTTAAAAAGAAAAAAAAGATTGTATTTTTAAGTAATCCCTACACCCAACATGAGGCTTGACTTCAACAACCCCAAGATCAAGAGTCACACACTCTGCTAACTGAGCCAGCCAGGTGCCCTGAGATATTTCTTTTGTAAATCACAGCTATAAATTTCCTTCTAAGTATTATTTAGATTCATCCCATACGTTTTGGTGTGTTTTGTTTTCATTCTCATTCATTTCTAAGTATTTTCTAATTTCCCTTGTGGTTTCTTTCTTTCTTTCTTTCTTTTTTTAAGTGTGTTGTTTAGTTTCCACATATTTATATACATTGGAATTTTTCTTGTGTTTGGAATTTCTCATTTAATTCTCTTGTGATTGGAGAATATTATTGTTTATGATTTCAATTTTAAATTTGTTGAGGCTTGTTTTACGGCCTAGTAGATTCTGGAAATTCTTCTGTGTGCTCTTGAAAAGCATGTCTCCTCCATGATTGGCAGAGTTCTACAGATGTCTCTTAGTTCTGGTTGGTTTACAGTTGTGTTCATGTATGTGTTTCCTTGTTGATCTTCTAATTGTTCATCATGATTGATAACAAGACTTAAGTCTGCCATTTGATACTTGCCTGTGTTCTACCTTTTTGTTTCTCTGCTCTTCCCTTGTTGCTTTCTTTTGTGTGAATTAAATGTTTGCAGTGTACCTTTTAATTTCATTGTGACTTTTCTGTAGTTCTTTTTTTTTTTTCATTAAGATTTATTTATTTGAGCGAGAGTGAGCAAACAGGGAGAGGGCCGAGGGAAAGAGAGAATCCTGAGGAGACTCCCTGCTGAGTGTAGAGCCATATGCAGGGCTCTGTATCCCAGGATCCTGAGATCATGACCTGAGCTGAAGAGTTGGACTCTTAACCGACTGAGCCACCCAGGTGCTCCTTGAGTTATTTTCTTATGGTTGCTCTAGAGGATTACTTAGAGAATATCTTAATATGAAGATATAAATACTAACTTAATTTCAATAGTAGTTAAATTTTGCTCCACAGTGTATCTATTTTCTCCCTTCTCCTTTTTTGCTATTATTGTCATAAAATTATATCTGTATATAATTCAAACCCAAAATGTTATAATTACTGCTTTATGTTTTTTAGGTGGGAAAAGAGAAACAAATCATTCATACTGCCTTTTATGTTTATGTAGTTAACTTTATTGATGTCCTTTTTATAGATTTGAGTTACTATCTAGTTTCCTTTCTTTTCTGCTTTATTATTATTATGCAGTTTTGTTAGTGACAAATTTTCAGTTTTTGTTTATTTGGGAGTATTGTGGTTTTTCCATTTTTGAAGTATAGTTTTGCTCCATATACAATTCTTGCTTTACAGGCCTTTCTTTCAGCACTGCAGTACACATCCCACTGCCTTCTGGCTTCCGTGGTTTCTGATGAGAAGTCTGTTGTATATCTAATTGAGCAAAATAGCATTAATTATATAAAGCAATAATGGTGATATTCTTGTGGGATGTGTTACATACAAAGAAGTAAAACATGACAACAGTACACAAATGTGGGAAGAGGTAAACAAACAGGCTTTAAAAATTTTTGTGTTCTATTGTCATCATGTGATGAATATACTAATCCAATCAAGACTATGTTAAAGATTCAATTTTTAACACTTACATGGTGTTCATTAATACAATATCAAAATGTAGGGACGCCTGGGTGGCTCAGTGGCTAAGCATCTGCCTTTGGCTCAGGGTGTGATCCTGGAGTCCCAGGATCGAGTTCCACATTGGGCTCTTTGCATGGAGCCTGTTTTTCTTCCTTCTTCCTTCTTCCTATGTCTCTGCCTCTCCCTGTGTCTCTCATGAGTAAATAAAATCTTTTAAAAAAATATCAAAATGTAAAAAAAACAAAAAAAAACCAAACAAAATGTATAGCAAAAAGCTAACAAAAAGGTTAAATATAGAAAAATTTTAACGACATGGGAAAGGATGAATGGAGAGAACAGAAGGAAAACAAGCTAGTAGACTTAGTAGACCTATCTGTAGTAGGAATTAAAACTATTCTAAAAGAAAAAAGAAAAAAAAGAAAACTATTCTTCTTAGTCTCTGTTGTTAGGTATTTGATATAACCAAAATTTTAAAAATGCTAAAATATGTAAAATTTGAAAATATCTCTAGTGTTATATGGATCTGAAAAGTTTTTATGTTCATTTTCTTTCCTAAATACACAGCACCACAATAATAAATTTTTTGTTCATGTACTTTAAAAAATCTTGCCACTCCCTCTCTGCTGTTGAATTTGAGCTCGTTTTTACATGTCATGCAACACCTCAGACATCTGTCAGCCATAGTTGTTCACTACCTGTTACAGGCCACACCCATCCACATCTGCCATTGCAGATTTGCCCCCGTGGAATAACTTTCCTTCCACTACTTCACAATAACCCACAAACTACAGTCCTGTGTTACCTATTTCCCCAAGTAAACTTGGGGAAATAGGTCTTTTTCAGTGTGAAGTGCTATGTTTATTGTAGTGTTTATGTATTTTAAACAACTCAGCATGTGTAAAATCGTTTTTATTGAATTTTGTTGTTTTTTTAATTGGGTTTTTCTCTTTTTCTAAATGTATTACTAACGGAATTTTGGAATGCTGTGCTCTTAACTCGGTCAATTTTTCCCCATAAGCCCTGCAGTTTTTACTGCATGATTTTGTAAAGTGCAATCAATTTAAGGAACTTAAATGTGATAATACAACAAGAGTCCCTCCCCCCCCCCCCCCCCCCCCAGCTTCTGTGCTAATAGATGTTTCATTTCACTGTCTTCTGGGTTTCATATATTCTTGTGAGAAATGCACAAGTGAGTATCCAGCTCCGAGTTCCTATGACAGTAAAATGTTCTGTCCCGCCCCCCCCACCCCCAGCTGCCTTCAGTATTTCGCTTTTAGTTTTCAGCAGTTTAACTGTGATTTCTGCCTAGGTGTGTGCTTTTCTTTACATTTAACCTGATGAGGTTTGCCGTGCTTTTTGAATATATAAATGTTTTTGTTTTCCCACATCTGGGAGATTTTACCCAAATTTTTTTTGACCCATTTTCCTCCTCCTCCTCCTCCTCCTCTTCTTCTTCTTCTTCTTCTTTCTTCTTTCTTCTTCTTTTCTTTCTTCCTTCTTCTTTCTTCTTCTTTTCTTCTTTCTTTCTTCTTCTTCTTCCTCCCCCTCCTCCTCCCCCCCTCCTCCTCCCCCCCCTCCTCCCCCCCCCCCTCCTCCTCCTCTCCCTCCTCTCCCTCCTCTCCCCCCCCCCCTTGTGGGACTCTGGTTGCGTGTATGTTAGACCTTTGGATACTGCCTCAAGGGACTCCCCCCCCCCAATATTTTTTTCTCTATGTTCTTCATATTGCTCTCTCTTGATTTTTACTTACTCATTTTGCCATTTCCAATGTGCCATTAAGTACATAAGGTAAATGCTGATTTCAGATGTTTTTCAGCTCCGATTTTTGTTCTTTTATTGTTTTTTTCTCTTTGTTTAAATTGCTATCATTTCATTCAGTACAAGGAAATTTCCCTGTACATCCTTGAGCATTTTTAAAAACAGCTGCTTCAAAATTCTTTGTATTTCAGTTTAACTTTATCATCTCAGAGTCATTTTCTCTTTTATTTCTTTTCTCTTGAATATGCATCATGTTTTCCTGTCTCTTTATATGTAAAGTACCATTAATTGTATTCTAGTATGTGGATTATAGATTTTAAAAGCAATGGTATTTTTATTTTTAAAGGTTTTATTCATTTATTTGGCTGAGAGGGTGAGCGCACAAACGGGGTGCAGCAGGCAGAGGGGGTGGGAGAAGCAGGGACCCTGACATGGGGCTCCATCCCAGGACCCTGGGATCATGGCCTGAGGCGAAGGCATGAGCCACCTGAGCCACCCAGGTGCCCTACAATAGTATTTTTAAAGATTCTAATTGTTATTAGTTGCATATTTCATAATTTTTTGTGCTGATTGTTTCTTTGACTCATGTATTCTTTTTTTTTTTTTTTCACTTGTCTTGCTACTAAAGCATATCCTCAAATAGTTCTTTCATGCAGTTCTGTGGGTAGTAAACTTAGCTTTTTACTATCTTGAACAACCTTATTTTGCCCTCATTTTCAATGCTACTGTAGGCATTCGGTTCTAGCTTGGGAGTTCTTTACCTTAGTACTTTGTGCCGTTGTTTATCATCATCAGTCTAATGGTTTTTTGGGGAGAGCAGATAATCTGCCTATTCTCTTCTGGGAGCTTTTTTTTTTTTTTTTTTTTTAAGATTTTATTTATTCATGAGAGACACACAGAGAGAGAGAGAGAGAGAGAGAGAGGCAGAAACACACACAGGCAGAGAGAGAAGTAGGCTCCACGCAGGGAGCCTGACGCGGGACCTGATCCCGAGTCTCCAGGATTACACCCTGGGCTGAAGGCACCGCTGAGCCCCCCGGTGCCCCATCTTCTGGGAGCTCTCAGGAGTATGTGTTATTGGCATTCTACAATGTGCCGACGTGAGACATGTTTATTTTTATCTTTTTCAGTGTGGTATGCATTTTCAATTCAGTTTCTTTTTTAGTTGTGGAAAAATAGCTAAATATCTCAGTAAATATTGATATCTGGCTTTAACTTTCATGCTCACAATTCCTTTTGTCTTTTACATATCCTGAATGTACTTTTGAAAATGCTTTGTCTTCCTGCCCACTCGCTCATGTCATCGAGAATGAATTCTTGTTGCAGTTGTAGATTTCCTTGGCCTTCTGTGTATTTGGTATATTTAGAATTTTGCTTTTGTGGTCTCATTTTGATTGGGAAATTTAAAGTTTTTCTTCATTTTGTTCATCTTTTTCTGTACTTATTTTCCCTTGATTACAGTTTGTGCTTTCTAGCACCTGGACCCTTAAACTAAAAGCAGGTATACGTTAGAATTTTCAGCTTGGTTCTTCAGGGTGGATTAGCAGCCTTGTGGATGCAGCCACTGATCATTCCACTGTGTTGTTTGGTATTCATCAAGAGACCTCTCTTTCTCTTAACCAAGGCAGCAGGTGGTATTAGCATTTCCTTATCTTCAGGAGTGGAAGCCTGTCTTAAAGCCAGTCTTTGGCTTTAAGCAGGGAGCATTTTTAATCCTTGTGTCCTCAGAAGGGGAAACTGGTAGCCATTCACAAGTGCTCATAGACTCAGAGCTTTGTATAGTCCCTTGCTGTATCCCTGCTCACAGCTTTGCATTTCTTCTCCTCAAAGACTGGAGTCTTCTACCTTCTTAATAAGCCTTTTTTTTTTTTTTTTCTTTTCCAATACTTAAATTGTATTGTTTGGAACAGAGGGACTTAACTAAAAAAACACACTTAATGAGTCTTTTTGACTAGATATCTAAATGTTGTTTCTTGATGTTTTGTCACTCTTGTCTCACTTGACATCTGCTCTTGTTAGTAATATTGCTTTTGTGAGTTCAGCTCTCTCGGAGTTTTAATATTTAGTAGGACAAACATGAATTTACTTTTGTTTTTAAAAATGTTTTTCTTGATTAAAATTCTGCATTTTTACATAGGAACTTTAAAATCATTTTCTAGTTTTGAAAATTCATTGGGAATCCTAAGTCTTACTATATGTATACATTAATTTTGGAAATATTTTTTTGTGCTGTCATGTTATCCAGATATATAACATATCTATTTACAGCTTTTAAAAAATATTTTATTTATTTGAGATAAAGTGAGCGAGTGAGAGAGAGTGAGCACACGTGGGAGGAGAAGCAGAGGGAGAGGGAGAAGCAGACTCCCTACTGAGCAGGGAGCCCCATGCCAGACTCGATCCCAGGACCCTGAGATCATGACCTGGATGGAAGGCAGATGCTTAACCAACTGAGCCACTCGGGTGCCCCTACAGATTTTTATATATTGTTTTTGTGCCTTGCTTGAGATTCCTGTTCTGTGATTTTTATAGTTTTGTGATTGGTATGTTTATACTATTTTTTTCCTCTAGTACTACTAGAAGATAAATTTAAATGTTTTTTTATATCCAGTCACTTTTCCAGAAGACTTAATTACACTTGACCTCTGAACACAGGTTTGATCTGCATAGGCACACTTATATGCAGGTTTTTTCCCAGTAAATACAGTACAATGCTAAGTATTTTCCTTATGATTTTCTAAACATGTTTTTCTTCCATATTATCTTAAGAATACAGTATATAATACACATAATATACAAAATATGTGTCAGGGGCACCTGGGTGGCTCAGTCAGTTGAGTCTGCCTTCGGCTTAGGTCATGGTCTTAGAGTCCTGAGATCAAGTCTGGTGTCCCGCTCCCTGTTCAGTGGGGAATCTCCTTCTCCCTCTGCCCCTCCCCACTGCTTATGTGCGTGCTCGGCGCGCTCTCTCGCTCTCTCTCTCAAATAAATAAATGTCTAAAAAGAATGTATCATTTTACTCTTCATGTTACCCATAAGCTTCAATAGTAGACTATTAGTAGCAAGTTTTGGGGGAATCCAGTTACACATGGATATTGGACCTCATGGAAGCCAGCACCCAGCACCCTGCATTGTTTAAGAGCCCACTGTAATTCTAAAAGCTGTTAGTAAATTCTGTAGTGTTCTGTATATATAATCATGGCAACTACAAATAAATATCATTGTATATCTTTTAATATTATACTGGTTATTTGTTTTCATTATATTATTGTCTGAAACCTTCAAAATGATGTTTAACAGTTGTAGACAATTGCTTGTCCTGATTTTAATGGAAATGGTTTCAGTGTTTACTGTTGAATATCTTGCTGTATTAGATTTGAAAGAAAGTGTATCATATTTTAGTTTCCTTTTACTCTTATTTTGCTTGAGTTTTTATTTAGAATGGTAGCTGAAATTTGTCAAGTGCCATTTAAAATCTTGATGCAATCATAGTCAATTAGCTTTTTTGCAAACTGGATTCATCTTTTATTTAGTTGGTATTTGGGGAGGTTTTTTGCATCAGTACTTACAAGTGTACTGCTTTATACTCTTCCTGCTTTTCAACTATCTTTATCAGCTTTTATTAATATTTTATACGCTTTTAAAAATGGATCACATACCTTAGTAATTACCTTTTCCTCTTCCTTTTACATTTCTTTTTTGGGGGGGATAATTTTGTTCTTTTAGTTTGATAAATTAAAAATTAAGAGTCCCATATTTGATTTTGTCATTTTGCCAAACTCCGAGAAAACCAGTAATATGGATACCATACAGTACATATTTTCAAGTGTAATGTTATTAAATATTTTAAATGTCTTTATATGAATTTGACATTTTTTCGAATCTGTATCCAGGTCCCTATTTTTGTGGGTCTAGATTTTTTTACTATGTCTTTTTAGAAATACAAGTTTCCAAAAAAACCCACAAATAAACAAAAAAGTATTATAAGTCTCCCAGTGATTGTTTATCTTTTTTTCCACAAATCCCCCTATACTTTTTATTGGAAGTCTTAATCCTAAATATTTATGTGTAGATAAGTTGAAAGATTTTTATAGTTGTTACTAGAGTGCATAATAATTATTATAGTGCTTTGTATTTATGAATGAGTACTGTAGGAATTTACAGTGAATCTGGGTTTTATTGTTGCTTCATATTGCTCTTCCTGCTATTTAATGAATTGTAATAAATTTTTTGTAGCTGTCCTAAGTGTTTCAACTTGGGCTGGGTTCTGATATATTTCAGAGTATTTGGGTAATTTTTACATATGTGGTTATAATAACCTGCTTTTCTTCCTTCCCTTTTTTTTTTAACAGTTACATGGGAATTGGTCTTTCTGCTCAAGGTGTGAACATGAATAGACTACCAGGTACTTAAAATTGAATTATAGCACTGTCTTACGGCTACCTCTTTCTGGCTAAAAATTTGAAGTAATAAATTGAAATAGTTAAATATATTGATGTTCTTTCTTTAATCACCTATGTTATGAGTTCTAAGTGGAAGCCAAGTGGTTTTAAAAGATTGAAATTTTATGCTATTTAGCAAAACTTCTATCTACCATGCATTTTGTTTGTTTTGTGTTTTTGCTTGTTTTGTTTCGTTATTTTAGCTTCCATTACATAGTCATATCAACTACTTGAAATATTTTAATGTGATTGGTTCTCTTTGCTACCCAGCACATTTCTGGCTTTTAACCTATGTTCCTTTGTTTAATGTAGCCTGGGAATGTAGGCTAATAGTAAAAGTAAACTAAGGAAGGTGTCAGTTGGGATACCAGAACTGTTTCCCAAAACCGTTAATCAGAAGAAAGTGATTCTTGTATTATATTTTCTGGTATTCTGTTTTCTAATGTTAAAAATTAATTCTAGGGGAGACTTTCTGAAAATAGAAAAATCTCCCATTTTATTTTATTTTATTTTATATTTTAAATAAAATCTCCCATTTTATATTAAACTCTGTGTTTCAATCAAAGCAAAATTCCTTTGGTCTGTTAGCAAAGGAAATATGCATGGAAAATGTGTCTTGCTTTTTTTTTTTTTTTTTTAGATCATAGGCTTGTTTAATACATGTTTTAGTCTTCTCTGTGGCAAATTTATTTTCCTTAGTGTTACTTAGTGTTATAAACAGTATTTTAATGTAGAAATCATGTGGTATGATTGTTGGGAATTTGGATGTATATTTGAGGATTTTATCTTTGTGCTGTCATCTATTGTGCTATTCTTGTTTATCTTGTCATAATGTTTAGTGAGTAGCACTAGTACAGGGGAACCTTACTTTTCATTGTAAATATACTGGAACTTTCTCTTTAGGCTGGGATAAACATTCATATGGTTATCATGGGGATGATGGACATTCGTTTTGTTCTTCTGGAACGGGACAACCTTATGGACCAACGTTTACGACTGGTGATGTCATTGGCTGTTGTGTTAACCTTATCAACAATACCTGCTTCTACACCAAGAATGGACATAGTTTAGGTACTAAGAAAATGTGTTGCATGTAAAATAATCTAGTATTGTGATTATTGTACTTACAGCATGGTAGTCACATTTACTATATAGTCCTCTATTATAAATACATGCCTCTGGATATGATTTCTTTGTTCTTTCTAGGTGGAAGTTGAGGAAATAGTGAAAATTTATATTCTGGGAAGGCTATGTTGTATCACATGTATGGGAATAACTATGAAAATAATCCCCATGTTCACATATCTATTCTAGGAATAGAAATGCTAAATGTTTTCTGCTTTGAGTAAAACACTAAACACTTGATAGTATGACTGAATTCTCTAGGTAACAGGTGCCAAGAGAAAAAGGCTGTCAGTTTTTAGTGTATTCTGTTTGGGGTAATAATGAAGGAAAGGCTTGATACTGGAACCAAATGAAAGGCATTTGACCTACTAAAAGGGCAGGCATGCTAACGATGATGACTACAAGTTCTGCAGAAAGGAGAGTTTGTTTTTTTAGTATTTTATTTATTTGGGAGAGCGAGAATGAGAACACAAACAGGGAAGGGGCAGAGGGAGAGGGAGCAGCGGGCTCCCCACTGAGCAGAAAGCTTGATCTGGGAGTTGATCCCAGGAACCTGGAATCATGACTTGAGCCAAAGTCAGATGCTCAACCAACTGACCCACCCACGCACCCCAAGGAGAAGAGTTAAAACAAAAAACTAATAGCAAAATTTCTAAGGGTAAAAGACAGATGGGAGTTAAATAAATAAATAAATATTAATGAAAACATGAAGAAGCCTATCCATTGTAAGACTAATATAAAATTAGGCTTTTTAGTTGTGTATGCACCCATAGCACTTCAAATTGAGAACTGTCTGTGGTGGTTATATTTTCTTATTTTTTTGTTGTTGTTTTTATACAGAAAGTATAAAGGGTAGTAAGACTGATATTTTAAAAATAAAATGGTTTCACGTTTTTTGAAAAGTCCTTGATTCAAAGCAAATTATTTCTGATGAGGTAAAACTAAAGGAAGCAAAAATTACTCAGAAGGCAGAAATTTCCATGTGCTGAAAAATAGTATTTAAAAATTAGACCATAAACAGTATCCTTAGCTATATAGTAGATATTCTTTAATATAATACAAAAACTGTTGTGTCTTTCATTTCATAATAGAAAATTCTAAATTTCTGGCTACATTGGTAATAACCATTCCTTTTTACTGTCTCACCGTATTCCTGATATAAAACTAATATTTTCACTTTTATATTTGGGTTAAATCTTTCCCTTCTCATTACTAATATTGATTCTGAAGTCCTGTGTTATCTGACTTAAAGGTTGTCCCAAGTCCATGGGTAGACTGGTTGTTACTGGTAAAAGAATGTTTATTCAGGACACCAGGCAAGATATGTATACTTGTGATTTGATTGCTGTGGCCCCCTAGTTTCCAGAGGATGCAGCCTCTTTATTTATTGTTACTCTTCTGGCTCTGATGTATCAAAGCTGTTAACTGGGATGGTTTTAATTGCCTTAGCTGCTTAAGATATTTGTATTTAAATTAAACTGCAGAAATCTGCTTTTAGGTATGACTTTTGATTCAGAAGTGCAAAAGAAGGCATAATTTTAAAACCAAAATTATTCTTTTTACAGTTTTTAAAACTTTATTCCAGAGAAGAAATTTTATTTTGGAAGATGGAAAGGTCATGATGATGTGATTTTGTTTCTTACTATATTTTCACAAACATTTATATTGAAATTTTCTCTTCAATAAGAAAACTATTTTTGAAAGTGAGATTCTTTTTAAGAAAAAGGTACTTAATGATAAAATCACATTCTAAGTTCAAATAAATTTGAAACATTTGTCAGTATTCATTTATAAATTTAATAAATGTTTATTAAGCCCAAAGAGAGTCATTAATATGGGTTCTTTAGTTGCTTGGGTTTGTCTCCTTGCTTAGGCTGTGTGACCTTTTGCAAGTTAATATTTCTGTGCCTCAATTTGTAAAATAAGGTCACTATAATACCTACCTTTTTTTGGTTGTTAAAGTAAACTGAAGTGATGCATGCAAAGTTCTTAGGTGATTGCCTGGCACACAGTGAGTACTCATTAAATGTTTATTATCGTTGTGTGCCAGAGTCTGGGCTAGATGCTGGGGATGCAGTGGCAAAGAGCTACTCTTCTAGAACAGAGTTCAACAGGCCAAGGCCATGTGCCATCTCCTATCTGTGTTTTAAGTCAAGTTTCATTGGAACAAAGCCACACCCATTCATTTGTGCGATGCAGCCACTTTCCTATTCCAGTGGCAGAACTTAGTAGTTATGAAAGAGACCATATGGTTTGGAGAGGAGAAAAGATTTACTCTCTGGGTCTTTACAGAAGTATGCTGAACCTCTGGTCCAAATTCTAGCATCTAGAAGATAAAATATTATTTACATCCTGTTTTTTATATTTCCTGAGGTGGATCATTTCTACCCAAAAGCTGATACATCTTTAGTTTCTGTTTCATAAAGGTTTCCAAAATATATATTTTACTGATCATAGAGGAATGGAAAGGGTTTTTTGTTTTGTTTTGTTTGTAAAGAGTTTGTTTATTTGAGAGAGAAAGGGAAAGAAAGCCCAGAAGGGAGGGAGGAGGGTCTAACGGAGAAGCAGACTACCAGCTGAGCTGGGAGCCCAATGTGGGGCTCAGACCTGGGACTCTGGGATCACTACCGGAGCTGAAAGCAGATACTTAGCCGACTGAGCTCCCCAGGTGCTCTGGAAAGGTTTTTGAGAAAATAGTTAAAGAAGAAACAGTATCTAGGTTAATTTAATTGGAAATTTTTTTACTTTGTTTTATTGAATATCATCAATTGAAGGTTACTTTTTAAAAAGCCTCTTGACAAATCAGAAAACTAGAAATATAAATTAATTGCCTTCTGTGTAAAACTTAAATAATTATACTAACTAAAGTGGTATCTTTTTGTGGTCTGAATGTGTACAGTTTGTGGTAGCTATATTTGGCAGTGTTCAAAAAATGTTAGCTAATCTATGAAACTGACTTGGGTTTTTCATTAGAGTTTTTGGTAAGGACTGAGGATTTTATTACCTATTAACAAAAAGGAATTTTTGCTAAACCTACAGAAGTAGACCCTCTTTGCTATGATAGATATCTTTGAGGACAATAATTTCTTAGACTGCTAATTTATGAAAAATGTTAAGATACGGTTGGTATTATTTTATTAACGTAATCTCTCTTGTTTTTTGTATCCTTTTAGTTTTCTGAAAATTTTAGAATAAATTTTCATATTTGGCCGGAAGTCACTTTGCTTTCTATTTATTAATAAAGCTAAAAGTTACCAATGTTTTATGGGGGATGTGGGGAGACCTCCAGCTTTGCTTTCCTCCTGACAAGCCAACATGAACTTACTAGTTTTTAAAAGTCCTAAAAACAGAACTTAACTACAAACCACTATTTTTACACATTTATTAAAAGCCATATGGTAGAGATGCATAGTTTGTCTTTTAATTAATTGTTACTTTAATAAATAGAGTCAGATAGTTGTGTTTTCTGATGGGTCAGTACAATTACAAAGCCATGAAATCTCCAGTGAGAAGAGACCTTAAAGATGATTTAACAGAAACACCCCTAATTTTTAGATGATGATCAACACTGGAGAGGTACTGGTGCTGGTGTGTTGGTTTTGTTTTGTTTTAACGTGTGTTTAGGTGGGAAGAACTGAAATTAACTAACAAACCAACTCAGTCTCCTGTTTTTCTAGAGCTCAGTCCTCTTAAACCTGTGAATGAGGTCCTACAGAAATAATTGGTTTATTTATTATTTTATTTTCACCCAAGTAATATACTTAAATATTTGAAGAGAGATTATTAAATCATCACTTTGGGATGCCAGAGACTTACTCCTATGACTTCATGTTAATTCAGGTCTATCTGGAACATGACTGTGTTGAAATTACTGTCAGAGGACATTCGTGAGAAATTCTCACCCTATAAATCTTGATCCTTTGAATGAGGAATTGAGTTTTTTCACAGAATAGTCCAAAGTTATTTAAGAATGTACTTCCATGAGAAAAAAAATTTTTTTAAAGAAACAACAGTACTGTATTTCGCATCATTCACTTTTTTTTCTTTGTAACAACAACAAAAATCTCTTCTTTCCCTTCCCCTCAAAATTACAAAGCTAAATCTATGTGAGAAAGATTAAGTGAAAAGACTGGGTGTAAAGCAGGTTGGGTGTTGGTCAAAAATTAGATACTATTTTGCAACCAGTTTTCTTATATGGCTCCTGACATAGCTTAGAAGATACATCTGAAACCATTTTTAAAGTCCTGGAGGCAGTTGCAGTACTCCAGAAATAAAATTGGTGTGTGACTAATGAGGATGTTGATTTTGAAAGGAGATAGCATTCGTTCAGACCTCTGTTGCTCTTTCTGAGAAAAATGCTAGTCTCATTATTTTATATTTAGGTTTTAAATTTTTTCCTTCCTTTGTTTTCAGTTATAAACTCAGCTTGTCATTATCATCTGCCTTTGAAAACCCATTTCTAATGCCACTTTTTTTTGTTTTGTTTGTTTTGTTTGTTTTTTAGGTATTGCTTTCACCGACCTACCGGTAAGACATAATTTCTTTTAAAAGCTGTTTTGTATTTTTAATTAAAAGAAATATGAAGAAACTATTATTAAGCCTGTTTGGAATTCCGTCTTACTGATATTTATCAAGCTTATATGCGATGCATAGAATAGAGAGCTTTTCTCTAGCCACCATTGTAGTCACCTTCAGAAATTAGGCTCCAAATGGCATTTGGTGCCCTGGCCCAAGGGAACTACTGTTATAGTGAGAAAAAACAACAACAGAAAAACAATTACTTAAAATACACCTTGTAATGTCACTGTCACTGCATTCACTTGAAATATGTTTCTTTGGTATCACTGAACTTTTCAGCAAGTGGCTGTGCAACAGTTGTGGTCATTTATTTATGCCTAGTATACCTAAATGACTGCTCTGTGGCAGATTCTGTGCATGGGGTGCATCATTCATCTAACAGGTGAAGGTCTCTGCCCTCTTGATGTATTCAAGCTGGAGAATAGGAGTAAATGACACATTAAAAATAAGTAAATTAAAACATTTTAAAAGGTTTTAGGTACTTCTTAAAGAGAAAAAGAACATGGAGGTACCAGAGACAGAACATGGGTTGTACAGTTTGCTCACCTTTGCAAAGGTTTGCAAGGGCTGAGGACTTGAGCAGAGACTTGTGACAAAGTGAAGGGAGTCACCTGAACGGCAGGCAGAGCAAGCATGTCCCAGGCAGAGGGAGCAGTTGGAAGGAGCCTGACTAAGGAAGGGGCCCGGAGACCCAAGACAGTGCTAGGTGAGTCCGAGGTCATGGGGGGGGATGGTGGGCTGGATCGTGGACATCTTGCGAGCCATAATGAATACTTGGGTGGGTATTCACCGTGAGTGGAATGCAGCCACGCTGCAGAGTTTTCTGTTCTCACGGTGTAACTCAGTTTTCAAGATTGCTGACTGCCGGTTGAAAGGTAGACTGGGGCAGGGAGTGAGAGCAGAAGCAGGCTGACCTGTGAGGATGCTATTGCAGAAATTCAGGCAGCAGGTGATTGTGACTCGTGTCATTACAGATTGGAGAACTGGCTTGATTCTAGATACCTTGTTTACCAAGGTGAAGACTAGCCATTGTAATATGCACCATGTATAAGATGAAGGGAGGAAAACCTAACTATGATATGTTTTCTTAGCACATAGAATTTTCATTTTGTATTCACTGAATGATCTGCTAGGGTATTGAAATATGGTGTTTTGTTTAAGATTTTATTTATTTACGAGAGACATAGAAAGGCAGAGACATAGGCAGAGGAAGAAGCAGGCTCCTTGCAGGGAGCCCAATGTGGGACCCAATCCCAGGACCCCAGGACCTGAGCCAAAGGCAGATGCTTAACCACTGAGCCACCCAGGCGTCCCAAAATACAGATTTTTTAAAAAAGATTATTTATTTATTTATTTATTAGAGACACACAGAGAGAGAGAGAGAGAGACAGGCAGGGGGGAGGCAGGCTCCATGCAGGGAGCCTGACGTGGGACTCCATCCCAGTTCTCTAGGATCACGCCCTGGGCTGAAGGTGGCGCTAAACCGCTAAGCCACCAGGGCTGCCCGAAATATAGATTTTTTTAAAATCAGTATCACTCGTTGCACACCTGAAAATAATAAATAAGGACTATAGATTGATGAAGATATTTCCCACACTTCATGCTTAGAGTCCAATCTTTGAAACCACTTTTTTAGAGTTGATATCCCTGGTTTTCTACGTGATGCTGTCTTTGCCATTAAGAACATTTATTAAGAGCTCTCCATTATATCTCTGGCATTTTCTTCCAAGCTCCTGATTGCATTGTGCAGTTTTCAATATTACCAGAGGATACTAACCAAAAGTTTTCTGGCAACAGCTAAGACTCTGGTATTTCTTTCTTAGGTGGTTCATACATGGCTTGTTGACTAAAGTGTCTTAGAGGTGGCAGTTAACCAGCTGTTCCACCAGGAAAAAAAAAAAACAGTCAAGTTCTAGAGTTTTCAGAGACCTTATTCTTCAACAGATTCACATCTGTGTAGGCAGGGACAGCTGCCTAAGTAGGCAGATGTACGGTGCCACTATTCATAAGACACATTTCAAGTTGCAGAGATGTTTTGAGAGAGGTGACAGGAGAATCACAGGCAGAGAATAGTCATCCAATCTATAGAGTATTAATATTCCTGAAAATAATTCTAGAAAAACATCAAAGTTATAGTAGAGAACAACTTTGCTAAGCTAAGGAAGATTCAGAGTCTGAAATCAGCATACTCACTAGGAAGCATTATTTAATACACAGTAGGGGAACATGTGTTTATCTCTTTGAAAAAGTGTGTAATCTTAGGATTTTGTCTTATATTTATATCAAAGTAAGTTCCAGGTAGATTAAAGAGTTAAATTCAAAAATAAAAATAAATATGATTTGAAAAAAATCCCAACTTAGAGCCAAGAGAATTTTCTGATGGATTGGATGTGAAAATACAAGAAAGAGGATAGGACTTCGAGATTCTTGGCCTAAGGAATGGAAGGAATGGCGATGCTACTTACTGATATAGAGAAGGCTGTATATAGGCAGAGCAGGTTTTGAGGGAGAGATCTGGAGATCAGTTTGGATAAGTTAAATGGAGTTACCAAGTGTAGAGTTGGCTGTGTAAGCCTAGAATTTGAGACAGTTATCTGGGCTGGAGACAAAAATTGGGAATCCTTGGCATTTCGGTGTTTAATGTCTTGAGATCGGATGACATCCCCAAGGGAGTGTGTAGGCCGAGAAGAGCGGTGGTGCATGTTTGGGAGAAGAGAAGGAACCAGCAGAGGGAGATTGAGAATGAGCAAGACTTTACAACTGAGTGTGTCCTCAAAGCCAAGTGATGAAAGCATCTCTAGAAGAAAAGCGTAATCAACTGCATCAGGTGCCCCTTTGTTACAACATGTAGGCTAAGGACCAAGAACTGACCGGCAGGTTTAGCAGAGGAGAGGTCACTGGTGACTCTGACAGAGTCTCAGCACAGTGAGGGAGGGAGAAATCCTAATCGGAGAGGGTTTAAGAGAGAATGGGAGGAGGGAAATGACAAAGTAGGGACAACTTCAGGGAGGATTTCCACTGCAGTAGGGAGGAAGCAAGTGGGATGCAGTAGCTGGTGGCAGAAATGGAGGCAAGGAAAGATTTTTTTGATTTACCACCGTGTTTATTTGCTGATGAGAATGACTCAGTAGCAAGCAAACAAGTCAATCTAAAGGGAGGAAAAGTAACTAGTCATCACACCTGTGAGTGGACAAGTAGAGATGCGATCATGTGCTTATTGGAGGGGAGGCTTTAGGCATGACTACCTCCTGGTGAGTGCAGGTCTGAGTGGCTCAGAACTAACAAGTGAAGTTTCCTTTCCATTTGGCTGAAGGGCTCTGCTGGTTGGGTGTTTGGGGGTTTTCCCCCTCTTTTTGTGGCCCGAAGCAAGTAAAACCAACTTGTCGGAGCAAGCAGATGTTTTATGAGCTTTTGTTCCTCGCTTGTAGAAGTGGTGGTGATTTGGAAGAGGCTAAGCAGGTCATAGACATGTTGACTGTTTTTGTGTTGCCTTCTATTTTTGTCCCATTTAGAATCACTAGTTAACTGTTTGCCTTGTCTATAGTTACTTAGTAGTAATACTCAGCTTTGTAACAACAGTGGGTAAAGTGGTGGTTATGGAGGTTGTTGCAAGGTTTTTTTTCTTTTTTTAATACAGTGGTTCTGAGAGCTTTTATTTTTATGACTCTCAGATCTTCTGGGACTTCCACATGCAGCATAGCATTCTGCTACTTAAAAAAGGAAAGAGAAAGTTAGTCTTTCCCTTAAGGGCCCCACCATAGGAGTGTTTATATATTCTGTGTGTGTGATCTCCCACTAGCCAGTTGTAGCATTAAATCCTGGTGAAGAGTATATTTACAGGGAAAAAAAAAAGTTTATCTAGACCATTGCACTTACCATGAAACCTAGGCTGTTTACACGACTTTGAAAACCTTATGTCTTTTTCAAAATGATCTTCCCCAGCCCATCTTACCAGTTTGGGAAATGTCCATCTATAAACTAATTCACTTCAGGATTAGGTGAATTCCTTTTGTTACAGAAGCTGTTCTCATTTAAAATGCTCTTTTCCAAGTTCTGTAGACTGATTTGAAATCTACATTTTATAGATACATTATTTGCTTTCATTTTCATTAGAAAACATCTTTAAAATAGAACAAAACTATGCTATTGAGAATATGATTTTGCATATATTTAGCTTTTGAATATTTTTAGGATCTATATTTTTATTTATTTATTTTTTATTGGTGTTCGATTTGCCAACATATAGAATAACACCCAGTGCTCATCCCATCAAGTGCCCCCCTCAGTGCCCGTCACCCAGTAACCCCCACCTCCCTTTCTACCACCCCTTGTTCGTTTCCCAGAGTTAGGAGTCTCTCATGTTCTGTCTCCTTTTCTGATATTTCCCACTCATTTTTTCTCCTTTCCCCTTTATTCCCTTTCACTATTTTTTATATTCCCCAAATGAGTGAGACCGTATAATGTTTGTCCCTCTCCGATTGACTTATTTCACTCAGCATAATACCCTCCAGTTCCATCCACCTCGAAGCAAATGGTGGATATTTGTCATTTCTAATGGCTGAGGAATATTCCATTGTATACATAGGCCACATCTTCTTTATCCATTCATCTTTCGATGGACACCGAGGCTCCTTCCACAGTTTGGCTATTGTGGACATTGCTGCTATAAACATCGGGGTGCAGGTGTCCCAGCGTTTCATTGCATCTGTATCTTTGGGGTAAATCCCCAGCAGTGCAATTGCTGGGTCGTAGGGCAGGTCTATTTTTAACTCTTTGAGGAACCTCCACACAGTTTTCCAGAGTGGCTGCACCAGTTCACATTCCCACCAACAGTGCAAGAGGGTTCCCCTTTCTGCACATCCTCTCCAACATTTGTTGTTTCCTGCCTTGTTAATTTTCCCCATTCTCACTGGTGTGAGGTGGTATCTCATTGTGGTTTCTTTTTTCTTTTTTAAAGATTTATTTATTCATTCATTCATTCATTCATGATAGACAGAGAGAGAGAGGCAGAGACACAGGAGGAGGGAGAAGCAGGCTCCATGCCAGGAGCCCGACGTGGGGCTTGATCCCGGGACTGGGACTCCAGGATCGCTCCCTGGGCCAAAGGCAGGCGCTAAACCGCTGAGCCACCCAGGGATCCCTCTCATTGTGGTTTTGATCTGTATTTCCCTGATAGCAAGTGATGTGGAGCATTTTCTCATGTGCTTGTTGGCCATGTCTATGTCTTCCTCTGTGAAATTTCTGTTCATGTCTTTGGCCCATTTCATGATTGGATTTTTTGTTTCTTTGCTGTTGAGTTTAATGAGTTCTTTATAGGGTCTATATTTTTCATAGGCTAATAGAAAATAGGAGATCTTTTGTTTTATTTTCATAGAGGTGTAAGTTATTTTTGTCTGATTCTACAAAAGAAGGGGTGATTTTTTTTTAATGTATTAGAAATTTTCATGGAAAACATTGTTTTACATAAATCCATAACCTAGATTCATGCTACATCATGGAAGAACCTTGTAAGCATTATTATGCTAAATGAAAGAAGACAGTCACGAAAGACCACATATTATATAAATAATTCCATTTGTATGAAATGTCCAGAATAGGTAGAGCTGTAGGATCAGAAAGTAGATTAATTGTTTTCGAGGGTTATGGGATGGGGGGCAGGAAGTGATGGCTAATAGGTTGGAGGTTACTTTTTTGGAATGATGAAAATGTAAAATTGTGATGGTTGCACAACTCTGTGATTATGCTAAAAACTATTGAATTGTTCCTATTTTTAGATATCTGTAGTCTAGTACGTTAAAAAGTTAAAATGTATAGTTTAGCCCCTCGATGGCTAATTCCTTTCTCCTCAGTTCTTCAGGTTTAAAGTTGAGTAGCCTTAAAAAACAGTTACTTTTCATTGATTCCAGCTGACTTTACCAGTACTAGTTTTTTATCGTGTTCTGATTCCAGAAGCAATGTATAGTATTCAAATAATAAATGTTTTTAAATACAGAATTATGCAGAAGAAAAGTTTCTTATAATCACAAAGTGTTGAGATGAGTGCGCATCCTTCCAGGTCTGTTTCTAAACTTGTTAGCAGGTCTGTCCATTATTTAAGTGTTTACAGTGGGGTCATAGTTTATGTAGTCTCTAGTCATAGTGACTACATGCTTTCTTCATTTAGTAATATATATGACCTCTGTCTGTATCAGTATACACATTTTTACTCATTTCTTACAATAGCTTGTTTTATGATGTACTACCACAATTTCTAGGATGTACACTTTTCATATTTTGACATTTATGAAATGGGAGTGCTTCTTAGAATCTATGGCCTGTCAGATTTAATGGGCAGTGTTTTTTCTTAGACCTAAAATAATGGTATATCTTACAGTTATTAGAGTCTGAGTTTCAGTGAATATGGTATGTAATACCACCTGTGAATGGACATTCTTTTTAATATTTTGCCATTAAAATAGTGCTGCAGGGCATATATCTTTGCACATGTTTGTTTCTCTGCAGGATTTAATTCTCACAAGTGAAATTGCTTTGTCAATTTCAATAGATTTTTGCCAAATTTCTTTCTTAAAAGATTATATCAGTTTACATTTCTGTGCACATTGGATGAGAGGGCTTGTATGATCTCAACCTTCTGTCAACATTGGGTATTTTCAGTCTTTTAAATCTTAATCTAATGTGCATAAAATTCTTGTTTTGATTAGTATTTTAGGAAATTGAGGTTAATGTTTCTGCATATTTTCATTGTCATTTTATATTTCTTCAAATTGCTTGTATATATGTCACTACTTAAAAAAATTTGAAGGAAAAAAAAAGAAAAAAATTGAATTGGTCTGTTAATCTTTGTCCTGTATTGTGAGAATATTGTTTACATTGAGAATGTTGATCCTTATATGTATAGCGGATTTTTTTCGATAAAATCCATTTGTCTTGACATTAATGGCATATTTTGTCATAGGAAAATTTTAAACTTTTTTTATGGCACAATTTTATCAGTACTCCTGAATGTTGATTTTCTTTTATAGTGTGGATGTGATTATTTTCCTGAATTTGTCAGGAAAATTTAGAGTAGCAAACTATTTTTAAAGCATCTCTGGGCAATGCCAAATATCAGAATTATAAATTCTGCTTAACAAACAGGATTGCCTTGTACTCTTGTTATCTTTATTAAGAGTCTTTGGCTTTATATACTTTTGTTTTAAAGTATGTCTTGTAATGGAGTTTAGTGGAAAGAATACTGTGCTAGAAATGGAGAGGCTTGCAATAATTGCTTTATGTGTGTCATTAAGTCGTGTGCTCTTAGATAAATCCCTCAGACTCTTTAGGTCTGTTTTCTCTGTGTCAGAAACGAGAGGGTTATAACAAGTATCTCACTTGTCTCTCCAGCTTAAAATTGTAAGAACTTGCTAGTTTTGTTGATTAAGAATCAGAACATTTGCATACATTGCATTACCATTTGTTTCCCAAATAAATTCTATTTCGTAGTATTTTGACACAGTATTCCTTTTGTTTCTGATTTTGGTTGCTTGATTGATCAGTTTTTAAATACATCCTCTTAGCTTTTTGCTGTGAAATCTAAGCCTCTTATGTTTATATCCAAATTATGCCCTCTCAATCTTTACCTGATTTTGTGCTGAAAATACTTGTGATAACCATTAAAGCAAAAAAAAAAAAAATAAATAAATAAGGCATAAAGACAGAGAATGATGATAAAGTAGGATTTGGAGTTTATAGGAAGAAAACCTAAACTTAGCTCTGGTGTCAGATTAAATCTATGTTCCAGTTCCTCCTCTGTCATAATGTAGACTGTGAGCAAGTTAATTATCCCCAATCCTCAATTTCTTTATCTTTGTAATGCAAACAATAATTATTTCACAGGATTATTATTATGCTTAAACCCTGCTATTTAGTAGACATTCAGTAACTCATTCCCCCTTTAGATATAACAATTAGTGATAGAGCCAAAAGGACTTGTGTATTTTTTTGTATACTTGAAGCTATTAAATTTGATCGTTTAGCCTCAAAATCTTGGAGTATATCTAAGTGCATTTCTCTGTGAATTTGAATATTTGAATCCTTTTTCTCTTCAGAAATATGTGCATTTGAGTCATTTGCTTTTATAAAGAGATCCCCCACTCTTAATGGCACCGTGCTTTGCTTATAATTACATTCTTACTACAGTCTCTTTCTAATGGCATGCCAGATGTACAGAGAAGTGAAATCCATGAACTTAAAGTAGTGCGAGCCCAGTTAGGATTGTGCTTCTGTGGTAACTCACTAGTCCTCATGTGCAGTTTCTAGACATGCATCATACATATCATATATAGAAAGAGAAGTCCGAGTTACCTGTTGAAATTTAAATCTTTATATCTATTAAATGACATAGTCTGAAGAGCAAGACTTGTGTTTTTGTTTATTAGAAGCAAGACTTGTGTTTTTGTTTATTAGAAGCATAATGCCACACAGTTTCTTTTTTTTTCCCACAGTTTCTGAATAAATAAAATAGGTGGCTGAGGTTGGCTTATATTTTTCATGGTGAAATGGTATTTTTCATCCAGCATATAATCTATTTTAGATTATTTTAAGTTATTTGTATTTAGAATATTTGCTTTTAATTGTATTTAGATTATTTTTCTTTCTTTACTAGTTTTGATTGCGATTTTAAATTATTCAAGAGGTAAAATTCTGTTATTTTAAAGATAACATTTGAAAGAATGAAGAAGTCTTTAATATAAAAGGGATAGATAGATGCTAGTGAAATGTGTTGTCTTACAGCCAAATTTATATCCTACCGTGGGGCTCCAAACACCAGGAGAAGTCGTTGATGCCAATTTTGGGCAGCATCCTTTTGTGTTTGATATAGAAGACTACATGCGAGAGTGGAGAACCAAAATACAGGCACAGATAGACCGGTTTCCTATTGGAGATCGGGAAGGCGAATGGCAGACCATGATACAAAAGTAAGTGAAGAAATGTGAATGGACATTATTATTCAAAATATATATTTTTTTATCAAATATTCTTTTAGCATAAAAATACTTATTGAAGCATTTTAATCTAACTTATATCCTAATAATCTTAGTGTATCATTGATTATATTTAAATCTATAAAATAATTTACTCTTAATTAAAAATGATTTTTACATATTCTAATAATTTTAATGTGTTGATTATATTTTAATCTCTATAAAAGATAATTCACTCTACTTAAAAATAATTTTTTTATTTGGTGGCACACATACAAAAATGTATTTTAGTCTGATGTATTAATTTGGTGGAGGAAATAAAGTGATTCAAGGTTGCTTAGTTAATTCATTTGCTATCCTTAGTAATAGGATTTAATGCTTTCCATAGGTTACTTGATTCTTTTATTTTTAGTGTTAATGCAAAGATAAATTCAGGAAGATAGTTGAGATTGTGTAACTCGGGAACTGTGGGTTTCGGACATGAACTTGGCTGTGTTCAGCAGTAGTTCAAATATATATAGGGGAAAAGAAATATTACTTAGTAGGAATAAGCATCAAAATAATGGTATAGTTAATGTACTGGAATACAGACTTGTCTGTATATTTTGTATTTCAAGATTTGACTCAAGTTTTCCAGTGAATTGGGTCACTCTAAGAATAATTTCAGCTACTATTATTATTAGGGTCCCTTTTTTTGTGAAATCTATTTATTTTTCATGTAGATTCCAGAAGATTATAGTTGTCTTCATTCTATATAGGGAAATCCGACCACAAGCCTCCAGTTGAAGGGGTTTTTAAATCTTACTAATTATTTTTATATATTATTATTAGACATTTAAGAGACAGCAAAAGGAGTGAAGACCAAATAGTTATGAACATGGAGTGAGGATTCCTAAAAGCAGGATAAATACTTAGGATTTCATGATAACGATGGTACAGAATGGGTAGGTGATAGCAGAGCAAACAGTGGGTATCAATAAAAGTATATTGTAAAATGAACAACCTTTATTTCAACTCGTTCTTTATGGAAAAGTAGAATTTCATTGGGATGGAAGTCAGCAGGAAAACGTAAGTCCTATGATAGTCAACTCTTTAGATTGTACCTTTGCTAAAAGGCTGGAGATGACGCCTGGGTGTCAGTAGTACTCAGTGGTAGCTCTTAAAGCTTGAAATAGTGCAGACCTAAAAATCAAATAAGTACAAGTAAATTTAAATAGTCATTTTCCCTGCTGTCATCTCATCAAAGAAAATAGCAGAGACTTTCAGATACCATGAATCTGACAATTTGTCCTAAATGTCTGTGTAATTGCTTTGAACAGTTGTACATTTAAAGATATAATAAATCTTTGTGTGTGTTTTTTGGAGGAGATAATGATTGGAAGACATGATGGTGATTCTGAAAACATGCTTCTTCCCTGGAGCTATTATCATCTGGTATCACAGAGCCTCTGCACTGGTACTTTTTGCCGGCACAGCTGACAGAACAGCAAAGCCTGGCTGAAAACCTCATAGTTCCATGAGTTAGAGTGACGATAAGTTGCTCTCCTGGGGTCACCTCCCTTTCGTGCTTTAAAAATGGTTGCCACTGAGGATCATAGCAGGATCGTAGTAGAGGAAACGTCATTTATCTTAATTCTGTAAACAGAGTCCAGTGAGGGCCACCACCCCATTCTTTCTAAAACTGATACTCACCGTGACCTCCTAGGAAGTCCATTTTAAAACGTTCTTCCCTACTTTTGTAAATCATTTTGACCAATTAGATGAAATAAAATGCAAAATCTGTTTCTTGGAGATTTTCCCTGCTGCCCCCTCCATCTCTCTTCACTGCTTCCTACCATTTTCTGATAGGGTGTTAGTAGTGCCAGATGGCAGCAGGTTTAGGAGTTGAATATTGGATATATTGGATATTTGGGTTAATATTGTTGAGTCAGTAGTTTTCTTTAACCTTTTTTTTTTTTTTTAAGTTTTCTTTAACCTTTTGCAGTTAGATGTAAATGTGTTTTGACCACTTGATGACTTTGAAAAACAACAAACTTGTTCTTTGAAAGCATGGCACTTCCATGTAAATCACGTTTGAGTAACTAATCTTTCGTGTACAGTAATACTGATTTGGATCAGAAGGGCTATTTTTCATGAATTAGTATTATCACTCTCATAGACTTTGTTCTGAAAAAGCCTCTCTCCCGTTCACCTGTGTTCACCTCTTGGAGATCCTATCCCATGCAACTGATGAGGAAAGAAAGGAGTTGAACTCCATAACACAAAGAGTTATTAATCTCTTATTTAAAAAGTGTTGTGTTTTAGAAAATGCCACCATTTCACTAGGATAAGTTGTATAATTAAAGGTGAAACAGAAATTATGGTTAGGAGGATTGAATATTGAATATAAGGATGGGAAGTGACAGGAAAGGACCCTGGGGATAATGGGGAACCAAGAATCAAGAGTCTGTCAGGGATTCTTCTCTTGTGACAGTTACTCTTAGGGAGAGTACTCTTAACATGGCATTTGCAGTTCTCTTTTTAGAAATACATGACTAGAACAAAATGATTCTTTTTTTAACTGATTTTAAAGTTGAGGTCCTTAAAGCCTTATTTTAAGGGAATAGGTTGGTTTTGTAACAACAGAGTAGATCTTGTTTTATGTAAGTTGTAGTATGAAGCCTGTATTCTCTTGACTAAAAGATGTGTGTTTCTTCTTTTTATTTTAAGAATGGTTTCATCTTATTTAGTCCACCATGGGTACTGTGCCACAGCAGAGGCCTTTGCCAGATCTACAGACCAGACCGTTCTAGAAGAATTAGCTTCCATTAAGAATAGACAAAGTAAGGACCCTGTGGTGCATGGATAACACTTGTTTTCAGATTATAGGTTTGATTTTGTTGATTTTTGGAAATTATATTTTTTAATTTAAAAAAATTTCAAATATATTAACTTAAAATTGATGCCTCTGAAATTAATCTTCATTGACATTTTTGAAGACCAATTTAAAAAACACTCACATTAAGACTGTGTTAGCATTCTGGATATAGAAAGATATTTTGGGGATAGTTTTATAAGAAATGTTTACCTTTTTTTTTTTCCCCCCCTTAAATGTTTGCTTTAGATTTTGGGAAGTAAGCATTTAACAAAAAAATTTTTAGTAGGTAATGTGGTCCCATGATTAGATACTGGTGAAGATAATATGTAAAAGAAATATAAATCTTTGCATTTGAATTGCTATCTAAACTTAAGATAGTATTGATCTTAAATTTTAATTCTTGGGTCCCAGTACTGTGGCCAGAGCTGTCGGGCCTATTCTACCAAGGGCAAGTCAGCATGTCACTCCTCCACAGTTAGCCTTCCTAAATGCGGTGCAGTTAGTCCATTAGGGAGGGGATGACTTGGTGAGAGGATAGGCATCAAAATACAGGTGATGGGTGAAATCATGATGCTTGGAAACAATTTTTTTTATAGGTCAAATTTGCTATAATAACACTAATTACATTGTGTTGTTAACTAATCATAGGCTTGTCTGTCTTTCTCACTATGCTCTGAGCTCTGGCAAACAGGAGACAATCACTTACTCTGTGCATCCTCGTCATCTAATTTAACAAATATCCAACACACAGGGAACACTCAGTCTATATCTGGGGAATTCAGGTCTTACTCAAAAGCCAGTGTTCTCTTAGTACTGGGAGCTAAAGGTTATTGTATTTGATAAGACATTCTGAATATTATCTCTAATGTTTGCTATGATCTTTAAAAAATACACTTTATTGAAGTATAATTGACATATTAATAGCTGTACCTGTTTAGTGTGTGTGACTTGATGAGATTGGGAAAAGTATTCTGTGAACCCAGCACCACATTCTAGGCATTTATATAAACACATCTATCTTTTTAATCTTAGATGTTAATACTTCAGTATTGCTTAACAGGTGTTTTTCCTGTATTACCTGTATATTAGTTTGTGATTTTTAAAAATAGTTTTATGAAGTACTTATTTTTCTAATTTTTAGTATGTATGAAATTTCTTCTTGATTGCCTAATAGGAACTAGATTTTAGAAAAATGGAAGTTAATTGCAATAATTTAAAGTTTGTTTTTTTTTTTACTAACTTTTTTTTTTTGAGGGCCCACTATTTTGTTTCTACTCAAAAAAATCAATCTCTTGCTTTCTTTTTCTAAATAGGAATTCAGAAATTGGTGTTAGCAGGGAGAATGGGAGAAGCCATTGAAACAACACAACAGTTATACCCAAGTTTACTTGAAAGAAATCCTAATCTCCTTTTCACATTAAAGTGAGTTTAATAAAATGTTACTGTATTATGTGTGTGTTACGTATAATCAGAATTATTGTCATGCTTTAATAGTTTTAATTTTTGTTTCACCTTTTTTCAGATATTTACATACAATTTTGTAATATAGCACATTCAAGTAACAGATTATATATATATATAAAAAAAACACTTGTGTTGATTATAAGCAGATGGGATCTTTTCCTGTGTGTTTGCTCTTCTATTATGCTAGCTGTTATGTTCAGAAATGTTAAAATCTTAATTATGAGATGGATATCCATTTTTCTTCCTGGAAAGTACCTTATTGTAAGTCTGTGTGATTTTGAAAATTGGTAAAATGTACATAACACAAAATTTGTCATTTTTACATACACAGTTCTATGGTATTAAGTATAGTCACACTGTTCTGCATTTGTCACCAACCAGCCATCTCCAGAACTTTTTTTCGTTATCCCCAGAGAAACGAACTCCCCATTTCTCCCTATACCCAGCTCCTAGCAACCACCATTTTACTTTTCTGTCTCTGTGAAATTGAATTTGACTACCCTGGTACCTCATCTAAGTGGAGTCATAACATATTTGTTCTTTGTTACTGGCTTATTCCTAATAGCAACATGTCCTCAAAATTCATTCATGTTACAGCATATGTCAGAATTTCTTTCATTTCAAAGGCTGAATAACTGATAGACATTTGGGTTGCTTCCACTTTGGTTATTGTGAATAATGCTGCCATGAACAGGAGTGTACAAATATCCACTGGAGTCCCTGTTTCCAGGTCTTTAGGGTATATACCCAGAAATAGAATTGTTGGGTATATATATATATTTCATATATATATACCCACACACACACAATATATATATATATACACACACACACACACTGTGTATATACTTACTTACTATACTTACATATACCTTGTGTGTGTGTGTGTGTGTGTGTGTGTGTATATATATATAATCTGTTTAATCTTTTGACAAATTTGATCCTCAGAATGCTATAGCCCTGTGCCATTCTAGTCTCACCATGTACAAGGATTCTAGTTTTTCCACATCCTTGCCAATACTTTTCTACATCTTTTTTTTTTTAAGTCTACATCTTTTTTTTAATAATAGCCATCATAATTTGACTTTTTTTTTATTGGCCTTCTGAATCTTTGTTATTTTAAAATTCATGTGTTATTAAGCTTAATATTTCACCTCTCTTAAGTACCAGAAACCCTTTGTAAGCCAAATGTCAAAATTGTTTTGCTTTAGAGTAAAATTTTAAATATGTGGCCCATTTAGGTTAAATGGGAGGCTTTTTGCATCATGTGTACATTAAACACATCGTGTTCTTACATACTATTTTACTTGTTATCGAGTGCAAATATTATTTGATTAAATCATTTTAACTCTGAAAACGAAGTCCATTTTGATTAAATTATAGCCATAGGGCAGCCCGGGTGGCTCAGCGGTTTAGTGCCACCTTCAGCCCAGGGCCTGATCCTGGAGACCCGGGATTGAGTCCCACGTCGCTACCTGCATGGAGCCTGCTTCTCCCTCTGCCTGTCTCTCTGTGTCTCTCATGAATAAATAAAATAAAATAAAAAATTATAGCCACAGCTAGGTTTTCACTTTCTCACTAAATCTTGATTAAAGGAGATACAGTGTCTTTTGCTTTATATGCTGATTTTTCCAGACACTTTTAAATTTAAGCAGTACATAATATGAAACCATAGTTAATATTTTTAGCATACTGTCTAAAGGCCATACCTATTGATAAATACCAGTTCTTAAAATATTTCCTCTCAGAAATCTGTTTTTACTAAATAAATAAATGTCTGTTTGAGATTATCTCAGTAAATTTTGTCTTTTCTTTTTTTTTAGAGTGCGTCAGTTTATAGAAATGGTGAATGGTACAGATAGTGAAGTACGATGTCTGGGAGGCCGAAGTCCTAAATCTCAAGACAGTTACCCAGTTAGTCCTCGACCTTTCAGTAGTCCGAGTATGAGCCCCAGCCACGGAATGAACATCCACAATTTAGCATCAGGCAAAGGAAGTACTGCACATTTTTCTGGTGAGGCTCAGTTTTATGACAGTACTTTTAAGTTTTTACCCTTGTTTATACTTTTGAACCCCCCCAAAAAATAGTTTAAAAGATCTGGACATTTCCACATAGCTGTTTCACACATGTGCATACTTGGTCTCAGGATGTTCTGGAAGAAAAATTGTAAAGTGGGTCAGATTCGTGTGTTGTTACTACCAAGAGGGTAACTTGGAGGAGAGCTGTTTCTGAGAATACGTTATAAGCAGATCTTCATAAACAAAGGTCAATATTCGGGTTGTCTCTGGAAATTAAATTGTAGACATTTGGTAAAGATAAAAGGTAGCTCTGTCGGAATGAAGCATCAGTGAACAGTGGCGCCATGGCCGTGGCGGCTTTAGTCCACCGGTCAGCAGGCCTCACTGGGCTGCCAGCTTTCTTCCCCTCCCAGCTCACCTCCTGCCAGCATCTGCTCTGCCCGGCCCTGTTCCTCCTCGCCCTTCCTAACTACAGTTCTCTCCTTTCTTGGCTTTTATGGCATCACTTCCTGTAGATTTAGTTTCTCCCAGCCTTCTTTCTTTGCTTGTCTCGTTCCATTCTTCCCAAGGCATTCTGTGGCCTTCTTACGTCAGCTCTCGAAACAAGTCAGACGCTGTTTCCTTTCATAGACCAACACCTTTGCTTTTGCTCAGTTGGCATATACCTTTCTACATTCCTGCCTCTTGTTTTACTTACATCACCATCCTGTACATGCACACGATTCTCTGGTTTGTGTCCTTCTCCCCTTCCCGCCTAGAATATCATACATTCACTCACGCATGCCCAGCTTCTTGGCTTTGGTGGGTTTATACGTGAGATGAGAGCGATGAGAGCACTATTCCCCTGGGGGGGTCGTGGGGAATAAATAAGATCCATAATTAAGCCTCAGTAACTGTTAGAGGGGATGCTAATTATTAGCCTACAATGAACATCCTTATATCCTTTCAAAGAAGTTATCTGTTTACTATCTAAGTCATGCATTGACTTCCCTACATTAGAAGAATTTTAAATGCAGGATCAGAATCTGGGTACGTTATTTGCAATGTAATAATAAGTTGGTGTGTGTTTCTCTGTTCATACATCTTTTTCTTTTTCTGTTTTTTTCCCCTAGGTTTTGAAAGTTGTAGTAATGGTGTCATATCAAATAAAGCACATCAGTCATATTGCCATAGTAAACACCAGTCATCCAGTTTGAACGTACCAGAACTAAACAGTATAAACATGTCACGATCACAGCAAGTTAATAACTTCACCAGGTATGTGACCTCCCGAGCTTATGCAGTACTATAAACCACCTAAGGATAAGTGTCTTCGTTTTTAACAATTTAGAAAAATTGCATCACATGGTCCATCAGGGGGGTCTGAGACTTCCTAAGCCCCAGAGAATAAAAGGGCATGGAGTAAGTTCCCATAGTTTTTCAGTCTCCCCATGTGCACGCAGCATCTTTCCTTTGTTCCTTTCTCTGAATCTGCAGCCCTCTGCCCTCTGCGGGGGTCTAAGAATCCTTTCTGGGCTCTGCCTTCTTCTGGTTTTCCTGCTGGCACAGGCCTGTACAGATGGTCACATAGATGCTGTTCTTATACTTCCAAGTTAAGTCACAGCAGTATATTTACTCTCTAGAAGCAACATATGATACAGTTACAACTTTTTTTTTTCTCTGTGGGGTTTTTTTGGTGTAAATGTGGAGAGTGTTTGCTGAATTCCAAATAACTAACTTTACAAAGAATCTTTTTTGAAATCCTACTTTAGGGAGCTTGCTTATAGCAGCAGATGGACCCCTAAGTCATTTAGTAATAACCATATAGCATGAGCAGAGTATTGAGGACCTGCTGGGTGTCAGACATCCTGCTAGGCATGGTTTCTTACTTCAAGAAGCTTTGAGAGAAGGAATGTCTACACGCCTGTACTAAAATCCTTCATACACTGGAGTTGAAGATTCATGAACCTAAAGGTTTGTGGAATGTAATCAGTCATTTGACTACTAGTGTATGAGAGCAAGTTCTTAAGAAGTCAGCCTGCTCAAATCATCCAGCATCTGAATTCATGCTAGCGGAACGATAAAAATAATACAAATAAAAAATAATGTGTAGATTTTATCAATTTGATGATAGATTGGTCTTCTCATATAAATTGATTGGTCACACTGCATTTGGGGGAAATGTTCTTCCGTGTAAAACTTTATTGTCAAGGGGAAAGAACCTAGCTTTTAACGTGGCATCTTAATGGAAATACGATTCTGGAGAAAGGCACATGTGTAAAAACCTGTATTTGCAAATTGGTTAGCATAATCAGAATATCCAGGTTACCTATCCCGGGTGACAGCTTCCTGAGTAATGGTGTGTGTGGCACAGACTGTAATGGAAGTCTGCAAGAAGTGGTATGAGGAGAACAGGAGGAAAAAATGGCTGTCTTTTAAAGCAGAGGAGATTAGGTAGTCTTTCACATTAGAAGTGACATGCTAGAAAACAGAAGATTAGAAGACTGTGTGGTAAAAAAATAATGTGTGGAGACATTTAAAAAGTTAACCCTTTATTGTACTTTATAGCACTTTAGTACTTTATTGTTGGTAGAAGCTTCTGCCGTTGTCTGGGGTCAGGGCTGTAGGCAATTCGTGGGTTTTTCTCTTAAATACTCTATATGGCAGGAAGTTGCTAAAGAGACCTATTACTACCTGAGTTCAGGGAAGTAAGCTCACCGGAAGGGTTTGGTGACACAGCATCCTGAGTGCAGTGTAGAAGGAGAAGAAGTAAGCTTTTAAACTGCCTTAAACTGTTAAGCAGCATCAGTTACTTTATAGTTAGAGAAGGCTGTCCTCGCAGTCGTATTGTGAAGTAGGCAAAGATGGTATTAACTATTAAAACCATTTTACAGATGTAGAGCTGAATACCAGAAAAGGAAATGGTTTTTTGGGGGGTGTTAAGGTCAATAATTTGTAGCTAGTAAGTTGCAGACTTGTGACTATGTCCCAGGATTTCTAACTTCCAGAGGTGTGCTTTTTGCATTATACTGCACCCCGCCCTCCCTGCCCATCTAAATTGCTACTCCCTACCCTCCCTTGACTCCTAACTTTCATTCAAGCAGGCTGTGTAACACTCAGTTCTGTTGTTACTCTTCCAAGATGAATATCCTTGATTACATCCCCACCGAATGTTGTGTCACTCTGTGTAATTAACTCTCATCATAGTGCTGATGGATCCTCTGTTTGCCCCTGGAGGACAGAGGCTGTGTCATTGTATCCTTAGCACCTAACACAGAACATGGCTCAAAAGCTCGTAAATGTGTGTTGAATGAAAGAATTCCTCCCAAATACTATATTGTATTGTCAAAAAAAGAAAAAAGTTTAGTATACTTATGTCATTTAAAGTTTGGTTTCTCTTATCAATTCTCAAAGTTCGTCAAGATATAGTAAAACTAGGGGTACCTGGATGGCTCAGTTATTTGAGCATCCGACTCTTGATCTCAGCTCAGGTCCTGATCTGAGGGTGGTGGGTTCCAGTCCAGTGTTAGGCTCCTTGCTGGGTGGGGAGCCTACTTAAAAAAAAAAAAAAAAAAAAAAATCTAGTAAACAAGCTTTTCTGACTGATGGAGGAGTACTGGGACGATTACCTCTTTCTTCCTAGATTTGTGCCGTTTTGCCTTACACGTTTTACTGATAGAAGCGGTGCCCCCACGCATATACACTTATACTCGCGCACTTACCCCGAGGTGCTGCTAGTGGTTATGTCTCTTGGCATCATGCACAGAACACTTTATGCTGATCTGCATTCAGTGTTGTTTTTTTCTTTTCTTTTTTTTTCAGTGTTGTTTTTTTCTACAAATGAATATATATTGCTTTTTAAATGAGAAAAGTACATTTTAATTTAAGTATTTCCTATATTTTCATGAAATATGTCCTTCTGGAGTGTATAATCCTTACATAGATCTTCACTGGAGAAGTCTTCAAGAGTAGGTGTTTATAGTTCTTTGAGTGCGGAGGAGATGGGGGAACGTGTGGTGACAGTTTCAGTGTGTCCAGATATGGTGACTGGCACAGGGCTGTTCTTCAGTAAATGTGATATGAGCGAAAGTTAGGAGCATCCTGATTATCTAAAATGGTATTTTTAAAATGAAGATTTGGCAGTGCTTTAGATTCTTTAGCCAGTAAGAAAGCCCGTTGGAGAAAACTAGTGTGGGATGCCAGCAAGGTGCAAGAAGACCAGCCAGAGTGGTTGTCCAGGTCATCATATACCTTTGTGGGAGGCTATGTCTCCAAGGATTGAGGACAAAAGCCAGAATGTCAAGAGACAAAGAAAAAAATCATCTTAGGAGAGATGAATAGGGCAGGAAAGAGGGGAAGTGAGATCCAGGAATGGTTTGAGAGTGAATCTTTCCCCCCATCTTCCTTGAATGCTGGAAATGCATGCCGGGTCCCCGGGCAAAGGCTGATTAACAAAAAACAGAGTACAGATCTGAGTTGGAAAAAAGTGGGAAGAATGTAAAAAAGAATTTGTCCATATTGATACGAAGTCAGAAAACCACTACAGTTTAGGACGTAGACTTTTTTTTCTCCCTGATCCAGGAGTACAAATTTGTTAAGAGCAAGCTACAGACTGGCTTTGAAGACTTTCAGGATTGAACTAAACACCTTTTTTTGCAGATTGCTATTGGCTTACGAAGTCAGTTTATAAGTAGGCTGTGTAGTTGAGTAGTAATTTATTTTAAACTAAGCTGCAAGTATGCGATTTCTAAAATTAGGTTTGTTTTTTTCATTTCCAGTAATGATGTAGACATGGAAACAGAGCACTACTCCAATGGGGTTGGAGAGACTTCATCCAATGGTTTCCTAAATGGTAGCTCTAAACATGACCACGAAATGGAAGATTGTGACACCGAAATGGGTCTGCAGTGATATTTCTTACATTTTTAATAAAAAATGATGACTACAAGGTTATGTTTTTACTTGTATTGATTCACAGCTGATGAGCATAAATCAGATTTAAAGATGTATGTGCCATTGGATTTGACAATAGTACATGTTACTTAAACTGTCTTGTGAGAGCGGGTTGCTAGAGAGCAGAGGTACTTCTCAGTGCCTTCTGAAGTTAAGCGCCGGCCGGCTTTCTGTGCAGAATTGCTTGGGCTTGACTTCAGTGCTGTCATTAATGCAGCCGTACTCTTAGTGTTAAATGTTCTTTAGGATGTTTGGGGTTGGAGATGTGAAAAATTTTTATACTTAGTATAACCAGTAAAGGCCAGACAGACAGAGATGTTCTGTTGTTACTCTTCCAAGAGTAACTTTATAAATTCTAATAGGACAGTTTCCTATGTTGATTTAATGTGAGTATATGTGACTATGTGTAGCCCAGTGCCTGGCACATGGTAGGTGCTTAAGTGTGACCCACCCTTCTCCCCCGCACCCCCTAAGTTACGTGGCTGAAAGGTACATTAGCACGTATAACTTTGGTTGTTAACTTGTGTAGTAGATTGTACCATGAAGTTAAAACCATCAGCAAACTTTCCCATCAATTGGAGAATGAAAATTTATTGGAGCTTAAAAATTTGTCTGAATTCCGTGGCAACTTTAGATTTCTGTTTTGAGGTTTAAAAAGTCTTTATTGAGGATTGTTGGGGATTATGTGTTCAGTGTAGATTCACCTTTTCAGGCAGGGGGTTTCATTTAAAAGGTAGCCTAATTATACTCTCAGATATCTGCAGCCTCAACATTCAGAGAGTAATTTAAGCATGGTGATTAAGAGCATGAGTTCTAGAGTCAAATTACCAGCATTCGAATTCTGCATCTGCCACTTACTAGCTGTGTAACATTGGACAAGTTACTTGAAGAGCTCAGTGCCTCAGTTTCTTCATCTGTAAAATGGGTACAGAAATAATAACAGCCACTTCATAGGTCCTTGTAAAGATTAAATGAGCCAATCTTTGAAAAACTAATAAGCACAAAGTAAGTGCTCAGTAAATGTTGATTATTATCATCATTAGTAATTTGTGTCATTAGTGATCCATACAGTTACATTATTGATCAGTGATTGTCGTCTGCCAAGATATATACCATACAGTTATTTTGTATACGTGTGTTTAACTCTTTCGATAACATGGTATTTTCTGTGTTTTTATTGGAGTCATTTAGCTTTGAGCTGAAACGCGTCCTTTTATTCCATCTCTGTTTGGTGTCAGAGTAGCCCAAGAGGCAGTTACTGGCTTTGTTCTCTTCTTGATGCTGCTTACTGTGGTTTTAGAGATTTATGTGTAACTGCTTATAAACCTTTCCCTGCTATCCCAGGTCCATCCTAATCTGGAAAGTTGTCACCTGACTTTGAACTGCATGCTGGAGATCAGAGCCTAGATTCTTGAGACGTAGAGAAAGGATACCTTATAGCAGCAAAGTTCCTGAATTAAACTTAAAGCAAAGACCCTGAATTAAAAATAAATCTACATATTTAGATGAATTATTAGGTAGTAGTGACTAAATTAAACCTACAAGATGTTATAAGCAATTTATGTTGATTTCTCCATTGTATTCCATTCAATAAGGTAGTAAAATACTCGTTTGTTTTGCTTACAGAAGTTGATTCGAGTCAGTTAAGACGCCAGTTGTGTGGAGGAAGTCAAGCCGCCATAGAAAGAATGATTCACTTTGGAAGAGAGCTACAAGCCATGAGTGAACAGCTGAGGAGAGAATGTGGCAAGAACACAGCAAATAAAAAAATGTTGAAGGTAGATTTGTCTTTTCTTGAAAAATTAGAAATTTGTCGAAGGAATGAAATTGTAATTTTGTGAAACATTGAGTAGGGTGAGGAATTCTTGTTGGACTTCCAGTAAAAAATAGGGATTAAATCCCGGTCCTGCCACCTGTCCCCACTATATACCCTTGGTCAACTTAGGTTTTTAGCTTTATTTTCTCGGCTATAAAATGGGCAGAGTTATTAGAGGTATCAGCTTGCTGATGAAACTATAAATTTGAGATAGTTTTATTTCAGTAGACATTGTTCGAGGCTGCAGCAAGTTGAATGTATACTACATGGTTTGCATTTTGATGGTGGTTGCTGAAGCATTAGGTCATCTTTCAAAACCAGGATAGTTAAAATACATTTTCAGATCTCTTCTGGATCGATGTTTATGATAGATGGTGGGATAGATAAAATTTCAACAGTGTAGTGTGTTAGCCATAGCTTTATATATCAGTTGCAGATGGAGGAGTTCCCCCTGCCTTAAGTCAGCATCACAATTCGTTGTAGAGATGTTAAGATTCTTTAGAAATCTTTTTTTTTTCTTTTTTGGTCCTAGTAGTCCTATAAGTGTGTGAGATGTTAACCTAGCCATTGTATTTTTTTTAATTTTTCTGTAATCCTGTGTTAGGTTGGGCTCAAAGGTGATTCGTTATAAATATATTTTCTTCTGAACGTTTTGGAAGACGTCCAGACAACAAAGGGGAGATGTGTGTGGTGGCCCTGAGCCCAGTGTCTGGGTGTGGTGGGAAAGAGCATGGCCTCAGCCGCCCCTTCCTGACCCAAACTGAGACTTAGTGCCCCAGCCAGCGCCACCTATTGCCCCATACAGGGCATGAAAGCAGCAAACATGAAATAGCTTCCCGTAGTGTAGCCTCAGCGGGGCACTGGTGTAGACAGAACATAGCGGCTCAGCCTCCTCAGATGGGTTTAGGAGCCACTTGCCTACATCTCCAGTTAAAGGCATGTGCGGTCTTGTAGTTTCAGTACCTGGGGTAGGAGGAGAGGTGTGTTTGTTGTATTTATAGTGCTTCATCTACAGGACAGCACAGTTGCTGTTTCTAATGGTGACCCTCAACTCTCAAAAAAAGGTCGAACAATTTTTATGCTAAATAAAATCAGTGGAATATGTAATTTAAACAATTTTTCATTTAAAATGTCAGATCATTTGGTGGGACTGCAAACTGAGGCAGTTACTGTGGAAAACAGTTTGGAGAGATCCCAAAAAATTAAAAATAGACCCACCATATGATTCAGTAATTCCACTACTGGGTATTTACCCAAAGAGGATGAAAACAGTAATTCAAAAAGATATATGCACCCTTGTGTTTATTGGAGCATTATGTACAATAGTCAGATTATGGGAGCAGCCCAAGTGTCCCTCAGTAGACGATTGGATAAAGATTTATTTATTTATACACACAAACACACTGGAACGTTACGCAACCATAAAAAAGAATGAAATCTTGTGATCTGTGACAACCTGAATGGACTGAAAGGGTATTATGCTAAATGAAATAAATCAGAGAAAGACAAATACCACACGATTTCACTCATATGTGGAATTTAAGAAACAAAGGAACAGAGAAAAGACAGAAAAGCAGGCTGTTAACTACAGAGAGCCGAGGAGAGGTGGTAGGTGAAACAAGTGACTGGGTGAAGAGCACGTTTATCATGATGCACACGTAGAATTGTTGAATCACTATATTATACAACGGAAATGAATGTAACTGTGTGTAATTATACTGGAATTTTTTTAAAAAGGAAAATAAAAATCAGACATTTGTGTATTAGGAAAAGCGCTGTGCACATTTGCCCCATAAGGTGAGGAAGTCCTTGAGATCAGACTGGGTCTTAACTCCTCCCCCTATAATAATATCTAATACACATAGCATCCAGCTATTTAATGAATGTTTATTAAGAGGTTTGTTCATATGAGTTATATTTATCATACTAGAAACTGTAATCAGTTTATTTACAAATAATCATAAATCCATTGACTGTTTTTATGAAAAATAACTAAAAGATTAGAAAAATGGCATTGCTTTACACTTTTGTAATTCTCTCTAAATGCTGGGTTTAATAAGCTGCATTCTCCTACCTCTTGGTGCATTCAGTCTGTTGTGTCGTCCCACACCCTGTAGCCTCTGGAGGGCCCCGCTATGTGGTTGTGAGAGCATGGGAGTGAGACCGGAGAGGAAGTAGTAGCTTAGTTTCATTACAAAAACAGTTTGGAGCTCCTCCTGAAGGGGTTTTTTGTTGGACTCAGGTGTCTCTAGACTGTACTTGGAAAACTGCTCTGTTTTAGGGAATATTTGGGGACGCAAAACATTTTAAAGATTGTAGGGGTGCCTGGGTGACTCAGTAGTTGAGCATCTGCCCTCAGCTCAGGTCGTGATCCTGGGGTCCTGGGATCAAGTCCCACATCGGGCTCCCCCCAGGGAGGCTGCTTCTCCCTCTGCCTGTGTCTCTGCCTCACTCTCTCTGTGTTTCTCATGAATGAATAAATCTTAAAAAAAAAAAAAAAAAGCATTTTTAAGATTTCACACTTTTTTACACTAGGTCATCTGTTTTCTTGTTAAAACTTTATGCCGATGGCACGTGATGAAGGAATGTGACGTGTGTAGTGTCTTTGAAAATGTTAAGATTTCACTTAATCAGCTCACTGGCTTAGATTCTAATGTGCATGAAACTCCAAAAATGGGATTATGTGGCCTCTTCTCAAAGGGAGTCCTTGATGATACACTCGATTATGCAAAGATGTAATTCATCTTCTTTATCTGAAGCACGTGGATGGCTCTGATTTTGCACTTCTGACTTCTAAGCAAATGCCAACTGCTTTAAGAGACTTTCTTAATATCCTGAACTCTTTCCTTCCTTTTCCCCGCAACAACCTTCCAAGCACATAGGGATAAGCTCAAACAGCTGGAAGGTTCCGGGACAACAGGTGTTTTCTGCGATAGTTGAGAAGGTTTAGAAAATGCTCCTTTTCCTTTTATTTTTCACTTCAGGGCATGTGTGATTGCAGTGGGTATTTTTTGTCTTTAATTTTGTGCGGATCTGCATAAATATCTGAATCACACATGCATATATAGAGAGATTTGTTTAAATGCAAAGGGAAGTGTTCCCTAAAGGCATTACTGTGAGGCACCATGCATTCCACCTGCCCTGAGGCCTGGAGGAACAAGGGGGGCTCTGCGGGGGCCCCCAGTCCTCGTCCTTGGCTCCCCTCTCTCTGCTCTGTTTCCTACCGGCCTGTGCCGGCCAGTGGCTCAGGAGGGCCACCTGAATTTGTCCCTCGCCTTTCGCCCTTCACGGACCTGTGGAGGTTCAGGTAGGCACAGGCGGCCCCAGCTGGCAGTCGAAGCCCATCCTGAAGCCCATCCTGGTCGAGAACTGTGACAGGTTTTAAGCCAACTGAGCACAGTGGGGGACCCTACCTAAGCGACGTCATGTTGGCCTCAGAAACGATTCCTACTGAGACCTTTTTTTCTGAAGCAAAAAGGAACCCATAATCCCGTGCTAGTTCACAGACATGTTCAGTTTTGTGCCTTACATCCCATGTGTGTATATCTTACCTAGTAATTAGATTATTTTGTATTGTTTTTGTTTATTGTCAGAAAAACTTCTTTCCAGTTTCTGTGCATTTAGTTGTTTTTAGATGGCAACATGATACTCTCTTGTGCCCCTGGGTCAGTTCATCTAAGCATTGCTCTGTGAGGTTTTTTGCTTTTATTGAAATGCTTTAGTGAACGCCTTTATACATGAATCTCTGTTTCTTCCTTAGAATTACAACACTGGGGGCAGCCCGGGTGGCTCAGTGGCTCAGCGGCTCAGCGGTTTTAGCGCCGCCTTCAGCCCAGGGCGTGGTCCTGGAGACCCGGGGTGGAGTCCCACGTCGGGCTCCCCACGTGGAGCCTGCTTCTCCCTCTGCCTGTGTCTCTGCGCCTCTGTCTCTGTGTCTCTCATGAGTAAATAAATAAAATCTTTTAAAAAAAAAATCACAGCATTAGGAGAGAGTCCTAGAAAGAGAATGATCGAGTCAAAGGATAGGATTATTGTGGCTTTTGCTGTATACTGCTGCACTGCTTTCCAGAAACTCTAGCAGCTCACCAGCAGTAGAAAAGGAAAGTGCCAGAGGCTGTACTGCATTGATGTACTAGTGGCTTCCACATCAGACCTTAAAATTGCTTGTTCGCATTTCTTTGGTCACCACCTCAGTTAAGTTTTACTGCGGGATTTAAAGCATTAATGTCGCTGCCTCGATTTCATTCCCTTTGTGAAGAACCTGGAGGTATAAACCTTTTTTTTTTTTTTTTTAAGATTTTCTCTGTTTGTGAGAGAGCACGAGCACAAGCAGGGGGAGGGACAGAGAGCCCGATGCAGGACTCGATCCCAGGACCCTGGGATCAGGACCTGAGCTGAAGGCAGCCGCTTAACCAACTGAGCCCCCCAGGCGCCCCCCCTTTTCTCCTTTTAAGGTGGTGGTGGTGTTCTTGCGGTCAGCCTCACCTGACGCGGGCGTGGTTCCGCGGCGCTGCCACCGTCCTCCTGAAGTCCGGTTTTATCCACATCGGTCCTCGATTTAAAGCTCCACTGCCACGTCGGAAAACAAGTCCAAGCTGTTTAGTGTGATTTAGGGGCCCGTTAGGACGCCCCCCCCTTAGCTCTGCCTCCATCCATGCCTTCCCTTCCCGGCCTTGCCGCCCCGGGTCTTGCTCTGCGGTGTCAGGTGGCCCCACTCGCCCGCCGTGACCGCCCGGACTCTCCGGAGGCCCAGTGTGCTCCTTGAGAGCACCTAGGTCCTGGGGACTGCGGCTGCGTGCAACGAACACTCGATTGTATTGAAATATGAGAACAAATGACTAGTGTCACCGGTATCCGTGCGGGTAAATGACTACCTTCGTCGCTTTTTTTCCATGAGCTTTTCTTTAAAATACTAGAAGGTGTAAACAGAAGAATGGTCTGGATTTGAGGTTTGGGACTGCAGCATTTCTCCTTTTGGTAGCGTGCCTGCATCTATAGACCCAAGGGGATAGTTTTGTGCTTAAAGGTTTTTATGTGCCGGTCATTCCTTGGGCAGTCCTTTCGGATGCCTGAGAACTAGATCTGTTCTGTGGGAGTGATCCCCGGGCGGGGCTGTGGGTGTTAAGTCTTGAGCAGAGATCAGTCCCTCAGAAAGCATGTCACTGATGGAGTCGGCTTCCGGGCCGGGCCTTAGGACATGAATATTCCCTCCATCAGTAAATTCGGGGGTGGGGGCACCCGGAAACAGAAACAGACCGAGTCGCTCTGCAGGGTGCCCGTAAGAAGCAGATCTTGTGACGAGCAGGTGTGCAAAGCTTCTTCCCTGTTCCCGGCACGTACAAGTAAGCTGCAGGGCACTCAAAATAGGGCAGTAAATTTTTCTCTTCGGAGAACTTTCATTCTCAAAACGGGGCCAAGCTGTCTGACATGGAGGAGACCTTCAACGCGGGGAAACTGCCTGTGTGTGTGTGCGCGCGCGTGTGTAGGGGACGTGTATTCCCTTCTGGTGGCCTCACACTGCACAGCTGGCACCTTAGGGGCCTCTAACCCCCAGCTCCATCTCCGCGACACAGAGGCTGGTTGGGTGAGAAGGGCCAGAGTCCCCTGGGCCTGGAAACCTTACCCCCACCTCTGCTTTCACACGGTAGGAAGTAGGTTAGAGGAATGTCCACGCAGCTGCACCTGGGAATACTTTCCTCTAGGAATTTCAGCCTTTCATGGGTCCCTAATCAGCATTTTGAAAGTGTTACTGACCTCACCGACCTACAGCTGCCTCAGCACTTTTCCACGTGTGCCTTTGGAATTGGGAAGGCCTCTGTGATTTGCCTCTCTGGGTCTAGACTGCTGCTCCAGGTTAGGGCTCTGACTTTTGGCAAAATAAGAACACACCTGGGGGGAGGGGGGTGCGCCTTGGTGGCTCAGTGGGTGAAGCATCTGCCTTCGGCTCAGGTCCTTGATCCCAGGGTACTGGGATCGAGCCCCACCTTGGGCACCCTGCTCAGCGGGGAGCCTCCTCCTCCCTCTCCCTCTGACCCTCCCCGTGCCCTTTCTCTTTTTCTGTAATAAAATCTTTAAAAAAAAAAAAAAAAAGACATGTTGAAAGATTAGAGTGAACTGACGTTGCTAACTTCATTGAGCTGTTCGTCCTTATGATGTTCTCAAGTAGCCTTTTCCGTAGACATGTGAGGAAACGGACACTTAGGCCATTGCTCACAGAGGCCACACTGCAGCTGACAGTGCAGCTTCAACTGGAAACCAGCGTCTGAAACTGTAACAGGCACCTCAGTGGAAAGACGACAGAGTCCTTGATTGGAAAGATCAGGGACACCTGGGTGGCTCAGCGGTTGAGCATCTGCCTTTGGCCCAGGGCGGGATCCCCACATCCTGGGATCGAGTCCCACATGGGGCTCCCTGCATGGAGCCTGCTTTTCCCTCTGCCTGTGTCTCTGCCTCTCTCTGTGTGTCTCTCATGAATAAATAAATTAAATCTTTAAAAAAAAAAAAAAAAGGAGAGATCATCTGTCACTTTAGGAAGGGTGGCTTGAGGATGGTGGGGACTACTGCATGTTTGTGAAGGGGATCAGTTGAGATTTTTTGATTCCTGAGTGAAAAAAGGACGTCCAGTGAGATGTATCGAGTTCCCACATCTGTTTTTTAAAAAATCTACAGGGAGGCCCTATCCTTTTAGTGTTAAATTTGGATCAGTGGTAATAAATTAGCATCTGGATCTTTCTGTCTTCCTCTTTAGCCCATTCCAGAATTCCTTTTCATTCTGCTGATGTATATGTGTTGTAGGGGTGGGAGACGATTAATGAGAATGGCTGTTTACAGTAAAGACAAATGAAAGCAGCATCGGCCTTATTGCATCATCTAATTGGTAAAGAATATGTAGCCTCAGAGTCCTAGGGGGTAAGTGGGTTTAAATGTTACAGCAGCCTCACGCCACCAAGCTGTGTATTTTGCTTGTCTCTCAACTTGGTAACCGCGGGGCACCACAGTAGTTTAAATGTTAGAATTAAAAACCAAACTATGTTTTCAACAGGATGCATTCAGTTTACTCGCTTATTCGGATCCTTGGAACAGCCCAGTTGGAAATCAGCTTGACCCAATTCAGAGAGAACCTGTGTGCTCAGCTCTTAACAGTGCAATATTAGGTGAGTAAAGCACAGCTTCAGCTAGATTCTCTGAATACTTGAGATGGTATTTGCGCTGGGAGCTGTATTTTGGTAAAATCTTAAGGGGTAATGCTTTCAGCATTTTAAAAGTTAAAATTATTTTGAAATATAGAAACCTTCCCCTCCATGATCTCAGTTCCAGATGAAATGGATTCACATGGAATAAAACAAACAAACAAACAAACAAACAAAAAAAACAAAAAAACCCCAGGACTTTGGGATCCACCTTGGGAAGTTGGGAGAATAGAGGCTTTTGTGTGCGTGTTATATATGAGCATTTCTGGACTGAACCACACTTCCCGCAGCTCCCACTGTGCTTAAAATGCAGACAGAAGGACTTCCAGGTGACGTGAGCGTGCCATCCTGTCGGCACCAGCCCCCAGAGGAGCAGTGTATTTGTGATAAAGTTCAGCATATTCAACGCGATGCCCTTAGCAAATAAAAAGGATGGAGGAGAAAGGAAAGGGTTTCTAGTAGTGAGGCTTGGCCAGAGGTGAGCCTGCGTGAGGAATGGGAAGTTGCCGTTCCCGCCAGCAACTCGATCACCACAGACTGTGATGATCGTACTTCCCTAGGGAACAAACACACTTCATATATGAAGCCTGCAGCATTCTGTGCATTTACATACACACTCTACAGGGTTGTCTAGGTAAAACTATCTTGTAATTTCTTTTCAAAGATAATTTATAAAGAAGAATGATTTTTTCACCTGACTTTAGAATCTGATTCTAAAATGAGACTCCACATTAATAGTCTTTTCTTGCAACTTGAGCCTGTTGGGTTTGGGGGCTTTTAGGGAACATGTTTCAGACTGTTGTAGATATGGGAGTGGGAGACTGTAGAGGGCAGGGCTCAGGGCCAGAATGTAGAGGAAGCAGCTATTCATATTTGAGCCTTATTAGTCCGTTTATTTGCTCTTACAGAGTTAAGTGCAGTTGACCTTGGAAGAATTTGCATATAACTTTTGACTCCCCGAAAACCTAATAGCCCGCTCTTGGCTGGAAGCCCTGCCAATAACATGAGCACTTGATGAACACGTATCTCGTATGTCACCTGCATCTTACACCTTATTCTTATAGTAAACCTAAAGATAGGAAGACGACCATAAGGGAAAATACATCTGTGATACTGTAACGATATTAAAAACCCACATGGAAGTGGACCCATGCAGTTCAGACCCCTGCTTCTCAAGGGCCAACGGTTAATTCATTGTGTATTAAGGTATACATAACGGAGGTTTTGGAATGAGAACAGTTTTGGTTTTTTTTTTAAGGCATCTTTTGTGGTGTTTTCTTAAATTTAGCATTTAGAATTTGTAAATAAAATTTAAATTTGTTTAATTTTAATTAAACAAATTTAATTAAATTTTAATTAAATTAAACAAGTTTAATTAAATTTTCTAAAATTTAGAATTTGTAAATAAAAAATGTGAATTTTTTTTGGATAATGTGTTATATTCTCTTAGGTCATATGAAATTCATTTAACTTGATTGGTAAAAATAGAATGTACTAGCAGTGCTGGGATTGTAGGGCAAATTCTGGCTTACAGTGTTTTTGAAATTACTGCGATAGGTAATCATGAAGGCTTAATTGCTTTGTATTTAGGTGTCCCTCCGACTTGGAAAGAATTTTCATTTCTTTTTTATTCTAATTTTCCTCCAAATTTTCATTTACATTTTAGTTAACATATGGTGTATACTGGTTTCAGGAGTAGAATTCAGTGATTTATCACCCAGGGCTCATCATGAAAGTGCCCTCCTTAATGCCCATCCCCCACCCACGATCTTTAGAGTCTCGATCTTTAAAGAGTCTTAACGGTTTGCTTCCCTTTCTTTGCCCCCTTCCCATATGTTCATCTGTTTCCTTAAATTCCAGAGTGAGATCATATGGTATTTGTCTTTCTATGACTGATTTTGCTTCGCACCATACCCTCTATCTAGCTCCATCCACATTTTTGCAAATGGCAAGATTCCATTCTTCTTTTTTGTGGCCAAGTAATATTCCATTGTGTATATATACATCTTCTGGAAAGAATTTCTGGAGGAACTGGTTTTCTTAGGACAGTTTTTTATATCTTGGGTTCTTTAAAGGAATTCAGTTATTAGGTATTGAATTTTTTAGGACCCTTATGCAAGATATATGTATTCTTACTGTGCTACGTATTTTGTAGTATGTAGGTTCAGCTATAAATAGTACTTAAATTTATAATCCTATAATTCCTACAAAATTAATGACAAGATTAATTGCTGTGGGTGAATGTGCATTTATAAATATCGTGATATTTTACAACTTTAATTAATGCTTAAAGTTGTCACATTAATTCCTACAAGTTCTATATCCAAAAAAAATTATAAAGATTTAGCTTAAACCACATGCTGCCGCTCCCCCCCTCCCTGCAAGAAAATGATAATAAAGTACCTCGGGATGTTTACCTTCGAGCTAGGTTACTTCCCTATAAAGCATCCAGCAACATTTTTGAAAAGATGTTTCCTTTTCAGTTTTTATTGTTATGTTGGTTTTGTTAAAAAATTGTTCCTGACTCAAGGCAGAACTGTAAAAGTCAGCCCTGCTTATATTAGACTTGGCAAAAACTGCTTACCACTATCAAAGTTTTAACAAGTATCTTGACAAAGAATAGCCAGGACTTAATCCTAACCCACGGACCACTTTCCAAACCATACTTCCTGACTAATCTGTATGTTTTTGTTTGTTTGTTTGCATTATTTCATTCTTAATTTTTTTTTCTTTAAGTCATTCTTATATTCTTGATCCTATTTTCTCTTGTGCCTTTAAATCCTGAATTTGCTTTTTATTTGGAGGTGGGGGCTCCATTCCTTCTGGAACTTTTCTTTCTCTCACCACATTGCAAACTTGGAATCCAGAGTAGAACTAGTCATGGAGCATTACCAGCCAGTGTCCTGGCTTTTGCCCTTTGTTGTCAACTGTGTCTGCAAGACTGATTAGTAATTGTTATTAATTGGGAATCTGCATAAACTTAAAATGTGGACATCTCTACCCAAGAAGGGATCACCAGCTGCTAAGTGGTTGGCCACTTTCACCAGTAATTCATTTTTTCATCTATGGCAAAGAACAGATTTTGGTGATTAACTACATTTGTACTACAGTTGTCTGACAAATTTCTGGTCTGTATGACCCTGAAAACTAATTTATTGGCAATTTTTAAAATACTTTATCTACCAATTATAAATTTAACTCCCTCCGAGATTAGAGGGTGGCTTTGCTCTTGTTGCCTCTTATGGCCACCAACACCATTTGCCCCCAGAAACCCAAGTAACACTCCCCAAAGTGCCTTGGAGACAGCCTTAGCTGGGTCCTCTCCCCAAAAGGGGAAGAATCCAACAGTGAACTTTTACTGAAAACCTGGTGTCTTTTTCTGGTTAAGTCAACTGACTTTAGTCATGTTGAGGAACACTGAATATTCCTTACTCCTCACTGAATTAGCAGGTAAGAAATCACATCTTTAATTATCTAAAGCTTTAAGTCTAAGTCTGCAAGAATTCTTAACAGTTGAATACCCAATACCCGCATCATCCAGAGTAGCATGTCCAACACAATCCTCATTTGCTTAGAAATTACCATCGCTAGTTAGGTCATGAACAGCGTAGGTATAGGTAATCTTTAAGGTAAGGCAGTATTTTCCCCGTTAAGTTTTTAGAAAATGTCTTGCTAACTGCCGTTTCATTTTGAATCCTTTTTCCTCAGAAACCCACAATCTGCCAAAGCAACCTCCACTTGCCCTCGCAATGGGACAGGCCACACAGTGTCTAGGTCTGATGGCTCGATCGGGAATCGGATCCTGTGCATTTGCCACAGTGGAAGACTACCTACATTAGCTATGCATTTAAGGAGCTCACACGTCTATTGTGGCATATAGTCAACATGGAAGTAGACCAGCTCTGCTGATTTGAAATTTAGATTTTTTTAATTATGTACTGGGGACAGGTTTTTGTCGCTTTACATTGCTTCCTAGTTTACAGCATGATGCAAATGATTTTCTAACTTGGTGTTAGGAGAAATTATTTTCCATCTTTGACCTCTTAGTTGTCTAAGAGTTAAATATTACTGAATTTCAGACGTTCAAATTGATCATCACAAATCCTTTAAAACAATGACCTAAAAGAAACCAAAAAATCCTGCCGCCTTTGTTTGGGGGAGAGGGGGGAAGGAAACAAGAACAAGTTGTGTTTGTGTTAGCATGTGGGTGATGTAAACTTCAAATCGGGAGATGCTCCAACCCCCGCTCCCATCTCAGCATTCAATCAGTGTAACTTGCAAAACGCATCAACATCTGACAGTTTGAATTTATAGTGTTGATGGAAGAAATCATTTTTAATGTGTACTGTAAAACTTGAAATACTCAGGAGCTGAGTGAATATGTCTGTTGCTACTTACAATCCCGACCTGTTAGTCCCAGTAGTTTCGTTTTAACATGGTCCTTTTCAGCTTTGTTTCCTGTTTAACTACAGACGACTTCTGTCGTAGACTCACAAGTTCAACTGTTGTATTATAACAGTATTACATGTCAACAGTGTGGTTATGACCTTTATTTATATAAAAACCAAATATTTAGTCAATTTACCGTGTCTTAATTTAATCTTTGTACACCTTCCATTTTTAAGTGCTTAAATGAGTACTATATTGCAATAAAAATGTAGTGATATAATTAACCAGCCATTAAAAATTTACTATTACAGATACTAGAGTGTCAGCTGAGTTTATATATAAGGTGCCCACTTACTTCTGATTAACATGAGATTAGAGCAAATACAATGAACGGTTCCTACTCTAGATCAGAGTTCTACAACCTAAGACTCCCTTCAGTGTGTCGGCCTCTCTGCATTAGGGTCAAGCCTGATGCTGTGGGTGCTGCAGACAGAAAACAGGAAATTATCTCCTGTTTTGGTAAAAATTAAAATCTGGCACGTGGCCTTCCCCTAAAGCAAATCCTCCAGAGCAGTTAAACAACACTTAACCAAGATAACCATATCCTGTGGTTGACTATTAACTGTACATAAGGCTCGAGTTTTAAGGAATCTTTATTATACTCCAATATTGCACTTTCAATTGCTTCTTCCCTCCTGTGTTGTATGAAAGAGTCTCCTCAAACATCTGCAAGATGAAGGCATCTGAGAGCTGCCCGTGAAAGAACGGTCACCGTCCACTTCCCTGGCCCTGCCCCTCCTGCCGCGCACCCAACACCACGGGGTGGGAGATGGGCTTTCAGTTATATAGAAAGGAATATAATTCCTTTTAAATGGTTTCTTCTTCCAGTGTAGCCCTCAAAGATGACAAGACACAACTGTAGTCTGGAAGGATGACATGTGATGTGATGGTGGGCTTCCCCCAAAAGACCAAGGATTTTTGCAGTGATTTACAAACGATTTATTAGACTTTCAGAAAAATGAATTCTTTAAACCACATAACTAAGTTCTATATGTACAAGTTATTACTCTTCATTTAGCTTTACTACTTAGGAGTTTTCATCTTTCTGACCATCCACCGTCTTTTAAACCTCTTGGCATTTTGTTTTCTCTGGGTTCCTAAAACAGAAAATGTTATGTAATAAGGATATTAAATACAAAATTCTCAAGAAATAATTCAAAAGTTTTCAAGTTTCTATGAATATAAATACTAAAATTTGGTCTACTAAATCAGATTTCATAGTAGATATATGTACAGACCACACCGATCTATTTTTCAGAAACAACTTTAGCATATAAATATAGGAGCCATTATAAGGAAAAAAAGCTGATGCGTCAAGATTATTTACTGTCTCCTTAAAAAAGAATATTTTTCGATATATAAAAAACTAAAGCGGGATCTTACCCCAAGCATTATTAAGAAACTGGACCGCAGCCTTTTTCACTGGTAACCTCTTATTTTCAAGAGACAGGAATTTATTTACTAGAAGAAAAGAGAATTATCTATCATTTCTTTGTTTAATTTGCAATAAAATAAAAGAAACTGTGTTAAAGAAATTACCAGTAGTTCTGTTGGTTCCCGGACCATACAAAGATTTTTGTATAAAGGCCTTTGCTGCTTGTTGCCTTGAATCTCTCAGATCTTGATCTTTCAGCCTTACAGCCAAGTAGCTTTTATTCTGGCTGGTGACCAACACAAAAGGTCAGAATGAGCAAGTCTGAAAATGTGCTTGCTTTGAAAATAAAAGGCATTTTTGTTACTTCAAAAACTGAAAAAACTCCAGGTCCTAATTTTGTATATGCACAGATAATGAATAAATCACAGGGCTACAGGGCTATTTGACTAGAAACAGACCACCATTTTTTCGTAGGTAAATATTTTTATATAAGTATCAGAACTGGTTTTCCCAGAGAAGATCTAATTGGAAACTATTCCTAACTAAAATCTTTCTCCATTTAAGCTCATATTTTCATCCTCTCCCGCTACCTTTACATCCCATGTGAAAAGACTCTCCTTACCCAACAGACTGTATTTTTTGTACTTTTTCTTTAGTGTTCTTGGAATCCCCTCCTTTTTCATAGTCTTCACCACTTTTCTTCTTCAAATTAGCTAAAAAATCGAGTTTTATTTCTAGTTAGTACTTCTGTAAAAATAAGGCAGGAACATTTACTGGAGTTTACTTTAAACATTCACTCTACCAATTTGGATGCAATTTTTATTTACAAGAAACTGACAACAGACCCAAGCTATCCTTGGGGCCAGGCCTATGCCACACTCTCCCAGGGCCAGGAACATCTGGCTGCAAATATGTGCAAATGCACTTGATACTTACATAAGTTACTTAAATTAAAATAGTTCATACCTTCTTTCAACTTTCCTGATGCTTTCTTTATGCTAAGGAAAAACAAAAATACTGATTGGTACGGCACATAGCAAAGATCACGGATTACACAATTTCATCTGGCTTTACAAATAAGATCTCCCCCCTTTCATTACCAACATCAATTTTTTACCTCGGCTCTTTAATCAGTTTTGGAAAGCGAAAAGTCCCTCTTGATGCATTGCTCCCAATTCCCAGGCTAGTACATACGAGCATGGGAGCACCTCAGCGTGAGCTGTGAAAGCTTATTAGCAGACTCAACAGAGGCAGACTGCTGTGGTTAACAGGTAAAGACTTAAGTAAAAAATGAGCTATATAACAATATTCAAACAAAGTGAAAGAGGTGGTAGGACAGCTTCGTTCTACTGGGAGAAATCAAAGGATTAATTCAACAGTTGCACAAATGCAAAATGGAGACAAGAATGAGACTCGAGGGATACTGGTCAAAGGGCGAGACCAAGCTGACAAGACAGGAAGGAGTGTCCCATACAGAAGCACTTGCACAGTAGAAAAGCTATGCGGAGGAGGAGCTGATGGGGTGGGCGGAGCAAGAGAAGGAAGAGGTGACATTTGAGCTCGGTTTCTGAAGAGGAAAGGGCACTACGCCACCAAGTGCATTTGTAGGTTTAGTATGTTCTGGATCTGCCTAATTTTGGAAACGTTCTTCTACTGAAAATTTGATAACAGCAGCCTAGGTAAAAAATACAGGACTATTAAACTTCTGAACTTAAAAGTATTTAGAAAAAGCAAAGGGCAGGCAGCCCGGGTGGCTCAAGAGTTTAGCGCAGCCTTCAGCCCAGGGAGTGATCCCGGGGTCCTGGGATCAAGTACCCTTGTTGGGCTCCCTGCATGGAGCCTGCTTCTCCTCCTGCCTGTGTCTCTGCCTCTCTCTCTCTCTCTCTCTTACGAATAAATAAAATCTTAAATAAAAAAACAAGAGCATTAAAAAACCAAATTATCTGGAAATCTAAATGCATTAAGGTTTGAGTTCACGGGATGAGAAAGAGGAGGACGGCAGCATTCGCCTTTAACCACTCACCAGAGGGCAAAGCTGCTGAATGACCTGAGAAAGGAAGCGGTCGTAGCCCAGGCAAGGACGGGACCGGGCGACCCTCGGGAGTGGTGGACGCACGTGGGCCGCTCCACTCAGTGCTGTGTCCACACGCTACTTTATTCCCCACCACCCACCCTGTGCTCAGCACACGGCAGGAGCACACGCATCCACTGACCCAACACCCTGGGGTCCGCGGCGGGGGAGCCGAAATCAGCCACGGGAACGCACACGCGGTACACGCCGCCAGTGGGCCCAACGCCCTCCACCTTTCCCACCGACTTCAGAGATGTCTATTTTTTTAAAGGTTTTATTTATTTATTCATGAGAGACAAAGGGGAAGGGGGGGGAGAGAGGCGGAGACAGGCAGGAGGAGAAGCAGGCTCCATGTCGGGAGCGGGTCTCCAGGACCACGCCCGGGGCTGAAGGCGGCGCTAAAACGCTGCGCCACCGGGGCTGCCCTCAAAGACGTCTGCATGACAAGAACGTTGTGTTCCCGCTCCTACTGCATCGGACTCAAATACACGTGCGTACCTCACAGGCAGGTGTGTGGGGCAAGATCCGCTACTCACTCAGTCTGTCCGGCTGCAGTTAACTTCTCTAGAACGTCCTCTGGAAGTAGTTTTCTTTTCTTTGATAAAAAAACGTTTAAAAATTAATGAGCCGTGAAGGACGGGACAGCACGCCCGCCCTGCTGCTCAAGACACCGATTCCCAGGACAGCCTTCCGCGGCACTCACGAGCTGGGCCCCGCCCCCTCCGCGCTCCCACCCCTGGAGCCCCGCCCCCTCCGCGCTCCCACCCCTGGAGCCCCGCCCCCTCCGCGCTCCCACCCCTGAAAGCCCCGCCCCCTCCGCGCTCCAACCCGGCCCCGCCCACCACGCGTCAGTGCGCGCGGCCATCAGACTCCGCCACGCCGCCCTCGGCTCCCGAAGTACCTCGCTTACCCCTCGCAGCAGCCGGGCCGGACACGGACGCCGCCTCGGCGACGCGTGGTGGCCGGGCTGTCGCGGTGGGCGGGCACGGACGGGAAGGACGCCCGGCCTCCGCCACTCGGCCCCACCCACCCCCGCCCTCAGCCGGCGCACGGCGGCAGCGCCCCAGGCCCCCGGGCCTCGGCCCCCGCCCTCCACCCACCTTCTGTTCGATGAACAGCTCCTCGCGTCGCTTCCTCTTCTCCTTCAGCAGCGTCTTATCCCTGAAAGGGCGACACGTGAGCGGGGCGGCGCGCGCGGGGCGGGGCGGGGCGGCCCTCCCGGCCGCAGCGGGCTCCGCACCTGCGCACCGACTCCCGGACCCGCCGCTCCTCCTCTCGAGCTTCCGCCTGGGCGCTGGCGAAAGTCAGCTCCTCCGGGGCCTCGTCGTCGAGCTCGTCGTCCCCGTCGTCCCCGTCCTCATCGTCGTCCTCCTCCAGCGGCTCCGCCGCCGCGCCGCTGCTGGGCTGCCCGAGCAGCAGGCCGTGCTCCGCCCCCTCCTCCTCCTCGGAGGCGGGCTGGCCCTCGTCCACCATCGCCGACGCCGGGGTGCGGGACGCGCGCGGTCGGAGCTGCACCATGGCCCGCGCTGCACCCGACCGTCTAGCCTCTGACGCGGAAGCAACGCGCAAGCGCCGCGTGACGTGTAAAGCAAGGGACGTGAGTTGCGTCGCGTCGCCCCCTGCGGATGCGGAGCCGGCAGCGGCGGCGGAGGCGTGTGCGCATGCGCAGAGCGGGGATGGGCGTGGCCTAAGGAGCGCAGGGGCGTGTTTCGCCCCCTCCCCTGGGAGGTTTCCCCGCGCGGGCAGCCGCCGGCTCCTCCCGTCCTGGCGGGCCAGACGCCCGGGTCGGGATGGGGCTCGCTTCCCGGAAGGCAAGGGCCACCGCGAGGCCTCCTCCACGGGGACGCTGACGGGCGGGCCTACTAGGTGCGGCCCAGTGACCCAGAACCGGTGACCACCCGCCCGGTGACCTAGCTCCGGGAGCCACGTGCTGGCTGGTTCCTTGTTGTTTTCAAGATTTTTATCTATTTATTCATGCGGGACACGGAAAGGCAGAGACACAGGCAGAGGGAGGAGCGGGCTCCATGCAGGGAGCCCGACGCGGGACTCGATCCCGGGACCTCGGGGTCACGACATGAGCCCCCAGGAGCCGCACCACCCGGTCTTGTTAACCTTAAAAAAGTAAGACTACCTGCTATTTTACCAGCGAAAACGGGGGAGTATTTAGAAAAAATAGTCGCCATCCCAGGCAAGGAAGCTGTTGGCAGCACCACAGGCAAACGAGGGACTGGGCCGCCCTTCCGAAGGGCTCGGTGTAACCGGGGCCGCTGGGTGGACGGGCTCCTCCTCGGGTGAAGGAGCCTTTCCTCCGCGGGCAGATGCCGCAGCGTGCACCCACCGGGTCCGCCGACCCTTCCGTGGATTAACGGCAAGTGGTAGGGACGCACCTGAGGGCTCAGCGGTTGACCGCCTGCCTGCGGCCCGGGTCATGATCCCGGACTCCCTGCCGGGAGCCTGCTTCTCCCTCTGCCTGTGTCTCTTTGTCTCTCATGAATAAATAGATAAAATCTTTAAAAAGTCGGGGGGGGGGGGCAAGTGGTAGAGCGTGAGACCTCCCCCTGCAAACTCCAGTTTAGTGAGATTGCCCCTTATTAATTTTCACATTCGATCTGATGAACCAGTATTTGTAGATTTGGCTCCGTTCGCTCCCCGCTCTCCAAAGAAGAGGCATTTCGAAGGGAAAAAATGAGCTATAGCAACAGGACATGCTTTTCGGTCTTTCTGGCACTGATGGAAACAAGTTGACAGATGCAGGCTTCAACAAGTGCCCAGCACCAAACGTGGGCTTGGCGACCTCTGCCACCACCTGCCCCGGGACTGTGCACGCCTGTTCATCACCAACACCACTCCCTGACAGCTGATCATCTGACTCCCACCTTAGATATAAGCCCCATGAGAAGAGGACCCTACCTGGGGCCCTGCTCTAACCCCAGGACCCCAACACTGGCTGGTCCAACGCAAACCCTGAACCTGAAGAATGACTCCACCGTGACTCAGTGACCGCAACCCCAGCGCTGCTTCTATCCTCCCATCCCCCAGGTAGATTCCACTTCTTGGCATGCACAGCCCTTCCTGATCTGTTTGTCTTCTCCCACCTATTATACAACATGAAATGACTCATCAGTCTCTGAACAAACCAAGGTGCTGCACACATGCAGTTGTACATGCTGTACATCCTCTGCTGACATTCCTCCACATGGAACTATTTATACATCAAGAACTGCCACCCAGGCATGGTCTGAAAGCCTTTCAAGCACGTTAACGTCTACCCCATGCCTGCTCCGCCATCTCTAACTGCATTCTCCTCTGAATCTTGCACAAATTTCTTTCTTGTAGTTTTCAACATTGTAAAATAGCTTACATGGGGCACCTTGGTGGCTCAGCAGTTGAGCGTCTGCCTTCGGTCCAGGGCGTGATCCTGGGGTCCCTGGATCAAGTCCCATGTTGGGCTCCCTGCCAGGAGCCTGCTTCTCCCTCTGCCTGTGTCTCTGCCTCTGCCTCTCTCTCTCTCTCTCTCTCATGAATAAATAAAATCTTTAAAAAAAAATAGTTTACACAATAGTTGTTCCAACCACTCTGAACCCCTTGAGGGTAATGTCCATTATCTTACTGATCACTTTATTTCTAATGTCTATCATAGGTTGACATTCAGTAAACATTAAATTAAGTGTCACATACAGTTTGTATTTTCAACTTTTTCATCTTCTCTAACCAAAACATGAACAAAAATGGCAGAGCACAAAAACCCACCAACCAACAAAAAAGTTGCTGGTACCAAAAGCCCAGGATGAGGAGTTGCAAAGGAACAGTTCTGAAATACTGGGGCCTTGGGCAGATGGAAAATTACAGATTAAAAATATGCTTAGACTCACCCAGACAGTGTGCTGATTTTTACCAGTGTTAACACTAGGCCAGTGTTTGAATTTGACTTTGAGAAGCACAATGATGATGGTATTTCAGGTAGAAAAACTGTATTAGAAGAGGCCCCCTCTGTGTAAGTGCCTTGACCTACTCAGCAAAAGGTGAATCAAGCCCTCAGGAGCCCTATGCCTTGTAAGTTACGAACATCCCCACTCTGCCCAGGCAAAGAACCTTTGGGATTTATTAAAAGTTGTGACTTGAAAAAGCAGTGCAGTTTTATGTGACCGTGTCTTGCCTACTTCGACAAAAGCCAAGGGTGTCACATTAAATGCAATTTTGAAAAGGGGCCGAGGCAAGATGTGTCATCACCCAGGGAGCCGACCTGATCCAAGGGACCCGGGTCTGTGTGGCTTCCCTACGCTGTTTACTAAAGGCCATTCCTCCCAGTCAGGCTGGACACCAGGCATTCCAAGGGCCCTGGGGGCTGCATTAGGTGGTGAGGCTTGAGCAGAGAGCTGCACTCTTACTATTTAACTCCAAGGTATTATCAGCATAATTGTTTATAAAGTGGGGGAGGAAGGGAAAGCCTCGTGGGCCTGGCAGGGACCGTATGCTTCTGTGTTTATGATATTGGGAAATAGACAACCATCACCCATCACCCCTCACTGTCCTCCGTGGCTGCTAAGGAGGCCAGCCCTCAATTTTAGGCAGCTGTGTTTATCCTTGGAGTCCATATATTTGCATCATTTATTTTCCCATCCTGATTTTCTGTCTTGATGCTCCTTTTTTCTTCCTTCCTTGCATGACTTCTCACTGTCAGCTATCTCACACACTATGAGGCAATGCAGCCGAACAAGGTCAACACTAAAAAGGAAAAGCCTCCCACAAAGACATCTCTTGGGGGGGGTCAGATCTTTATACAATAAATGCCCTACTGTAGAGAGTGATTTTATTTTCCACCATAACTTGGCAAAAATCCGAAATACCAAGGTTTTACCCCTATACTTCTGCGTCCAGATCGAAACAACACAATCAGGATAATTAGTTTTTTCAAAAGATAATCTAATCACAAAATGTTTCCAATAGCCAACCAAACACATAGGAGAGATCTTATGTTTAAGTTCACAAGAAAGAACATGCATTAACCTGGCTGTTCTCTGACTTCTCCTAAGAGTGTTTGCTATTGTTGCTTTACTTAGCATCAGGTGGGATTCCAGCCAGGGAATCCGATGGTATTTCTAGATTTTCCAGTATTTAGCTCACGGTCCCCACGATCAGTTCTCCTCTGTGTGTGGCCCAAGTACTTAGACATGCTACAATTTCTTCTTTCCCCAGGACAACTAAGAAACATTGCCAGTTTCATGAGGAGCCAGGGCTTCAGGAAGAGTGGTACCACATGGCCCCTGGAAATGAAACCTGAAAGAGGACAAATAAACAGTTAGAAAAATGAACGTACTACCTTGGCGAGTCCCACGTGTCTCAGTTACATCCAAAGCAAAATCCAAATGCTCGCCGATACAGTATTATGAGCTTTGTTCCCACAGTTTTCATCTAGTTTCTGACAACTCTAGATGTAGATATTTCACTACGGGTTGATTCTGGTGTTTGAGGGAATTTAGGAAAGCAATTGCCTAGAATTTAGGTGCCATACACAAGAATTTTATTTAAGGGGGAGGGGAGCCATAATTGTAAAATTCATTTTGTGACTGTATGGCCAACCTTGTAACTGGAGCTGTAAGTTTTCCAAAATCTATATATTACATTAGAACAGCATTCTCATGCGCTGAGGACACAAGGAGAAAAATCTCATGCACCAAACATACCATGAACATTTTAGCTGAATGAACAGGGACTCTTAAGCCATCTGTGTTTTTTTTTTTTCCAAGATTTTATTTATTTATTCATGAGAGACACAGAGAGAGGCAGAAACATAGGCAGAGAGAGAAGCAGGCTCCCTGCAGGGAGCATAATGTGAGACTGGATCCCAGGACCCTGGGATTATAACCTGAGCTGAAGGCAGACACTCAACCACTGAGCCACCCAGGTATCCCCCATCTGTTGGGCTTTATGAATGACTTACAGTCAGAAAGTAGAAAAGACCAAAGGGGACAGAAAAAAAAAGAAAAATTAATAATTGTTGCTTCCTTCAAGGAAAAACACAACAGGGACCAAAAAAGAAAAAAAAAAAAAAAAGCCCAACTCTGAATGCAGGATTCAAAGGATACTATGAAAGCAGGATTTTTCTAGTGATTTCAATATTCATATTGTAGATTCTTGACACAACACAGATCATGAACACCTAAGACCTCAAATACTCTTCTCTCTGGATAAAGTGCCACTAATGGACATCCCCAACCAACCAACTCTTCTGCTATCTATGGTACGTTCAACACTGGCTACCAGAAAACTAGTCTCCTGCACAGTGAGAGCCCCTTGGGGACTTCCCCAAAATTATAGCCAGTGACAGAGAACTTTTAGGGAATTCCCAGAGGTCAGCTTTCCTCCCTAAGAAAGTGACTTCTGAGCGTTCCTTTCCATGTGCATCCTTCTTCCACTTTACAAGAGCAAGCCATACCTCTCCCCTATATCTTACAATGATGCCTTAAAGCAGAATGTGAAAATGTCAGATCAAGGGACGTTTGAAACGTTGGTGTAAACCTCAGCAAATAAACAGGTTCGAGAGAGTGGGTGACAATGCATCTGTAGGCAAGTAGGGCAATTTCATTCTTGCTTTTAATAAAAGAGAAAGTGGGTCTGGTCTGATAAGACTGTCCATGAACAGATGACTAAATGTGATACAAAACTACTCTGTGTGTTGTAGCATATAACTTGAAAAGAGACCCAAAACCTGGGTGGCAATGCCATAATAAAATTCCTTTCCTGCCCGGGGAATTGTGTGGCTGACATTCTCAGGACCAATGTCTATAAAAAGTAAAAGCTAAGAATTATAATTGATGTTGGGAAGATGAAGTTTAGCTTGGCCAGTAATAATCTAGCCTGCCCTCCCTTGGACCAGGTAGACTAGGAGACACAGATAGAGCCAACTGCAAATAGGAAACAGTATTTCTTTCCCCAGGGTGAGTTCTGAAGTATCATAACAACCCCATCTTTGAGTGACTACTGCTTTTTTACTCACGGAGAAATTTTCTCTAAAATCATAAAGTATCAGAAACTGCTTTTAGAAATTACAGCAGTGAAAGATAAATGTGCTTGGAGAACCTACGTCACTTTGCCGCCGAGCAGCAACCTTGATTTCTAACCCTGGGGCAGAGCTTCACACAGGCGTGTCTGGGCACAGTGTTGCACATCCACCTTCGATGTGCGGTCTCCAGGGAAACAAGACCCTGCACTGCCAGCCAGACTGCACTGGACTCCCACACAGCACTGCTTGCTGTTCAGTCTCCCAAAAATGGCTTCATTTAAATTTCACCTAAATTCCACCTTCCCTCCAAATCCTGTAAGAGCACCTTTTCCTACTTTTGGGGACACACACCATGTTCCTCTGGGATGCAGCTTCCCTCATTTACAGAGAGCTAGGGTAGACCTGATCTGGTGACTGCAGGTGGATTGGGCTAGAACCACGTGAACTCTGTCTCCTTCCAACACTCATCCAGGGACACAAAAAGTAATCTGAAAAATTCACGGCCTGTGCATTTATTAAGAGATGCGTTTGCAATACAATTGCACTTTTATGGAATTATTAATCAGAATTTACCATTCACTTGTCGTCAACAGCCATACCACAAATTACTATTAGTGACAGTTCAATCTGGAGGAATTCTTTTAATAAAACATTTTTTAAATTTTAAGGAAATTGAAAAGAACTGACTCGTACCATATTTTGCTACAAAAATATAATAGGGTAGTCAACAAAACATTCTTAGGCATAAAAATAAATTACACAAATATAAATTTGTTATGAAAGTAGAATGGAAATACATATTCAAGGAGGAAAAAACATGAAGGCTGTTAAAAAAGGTTTGTGTATTGGGACACCTGGGTGGCTCAGCGGTTGCGTGTCTGCCTTTGGCTCAGGGCATGATCCCAGGATCCAGAATCCGGGATCGAGTCCCACACTGCGTTCCCTGCAGGGAGCCTCCTCCCTCTGCCTATGTCTCTGACTCTCTCTCTCTCTCTCTCTGTCTCTCATGAATAAATAAAATCTTTTAAAAAATTATGCAAGAAAAAAAATTATGCAACAACAACAAAAATTATGCAACAAACTCCAAAAAAATACAGTTGTTGTAAGAGGCTTACTCGTAAGAACATCTGATGTATGCTTTGGAAAGGCATGGCAGGTCACTAAAAATAATTCTATTTAATTAGTGTAGGTGGGAAAGACAAGGGGGAAGGATGCTTCATAAATTTCTTTTCATAACTTCTTGTTGCACTTTAAAAGAGAAAAAAAAAAGGCAGAAAAATATCCAAACCACAGTTTGTAATCCAGTAATTCCCCAGAACTCCCAGATGATACACCTGGGCCACTGGTCAAATATACAAACAGGTCTCCTCGAGCCCTGAAATAACTGATCAGAAAGTCTAGACTAGTACCTTGGGATCTAATTCTCTTTCTTTCTTTCTTTCTTTCTTTCTTTCTTTCTTTTCTTTCTTTCTTTCTAATTTTCTTTCTTTCTTTCTTTCTTTCTTTCTTTCTTTCTTTCTTTCTTTCTTTCTTTCTTTCTTCTTCTTCCTTCCTTCCTTCCTTCCTTCCTTCCTTCCTTCCTTCTTTCTTTCCTTTTTCCTTTTCCTTTCCCTTTCCCTTTTTTCCTTTTCCTTTCTTTTCCCTTTCCCTTTCCCTTTCCTTTCCTTTCCTTTCCTTCTTGTTGTCTCTTTTGTCTTTTACAAAATAAGGGCTGAGGTGATTTTTATCTTCAGGGGCATGTGGGAACACCAGAAGAATTAGGAGCATGATCTATGCACAACAGGCGACCTGCATAATCTGGCAGGTCCCTACTCACAGAAAAGGCCTTCAGCTGGATCAAACAAAGCAAAGCAAAATAAATGAATGCAGTTTTGTTAGAAGTGAAAATATTTTTAAATAAATAAATAAAATATTCTTACATATCTTTAAATGGATTTTGTTAAGGCATATGTGTCCTTACACCTACCCTTTGACAGTCCAGCCAGGTAGGGCCCTGAACTTCCTATAACTGGTCAACCATAAATTAGAAGTAAACTCCTGACCCTCTTGCTGAGCAAATACATAATTAAATCAATCTATAAAACAATTTTCTAGCTGAAAACCCCTTACAAACTCCACTGGCTGTCGCTTTCTTTTGGGGCACTTCTTCCCCCTGCAGAAACATGGTACTTCCTGACCACACTGACTGGCCTCCCTCCCTCCCTCCTGCTACACCATCCACACTGACCTCCAGTGCTCGCTTTGGCAGCACATATACACACTGACCTCCAGTGCTGTCCCTTGCACCTCCCAGGTGTGCTGTGGCTTGGGGGGAGTGGGAAGGGCTCTACTCCAGACAGTCCTGTGTCTGGAAGGATTTTTTTTTTAAGATTTTATTTATTTATTCATGAGGACACAGAGAGAGGCAGAGACATAGGAAGAAAGAGAGTCAGGCTCCCTGTGGGGAGCCCAATGCAGGACTTGATCCCAGGACCCAGGGATCACAACCTGAGCTGAAGGCAGATGCTCAACCACTGAGCTACTCAGGTGTTCCAAAAACTCCGTGTCTGGAAAGCTCTTAGCCAGACAATCTCCTTAGCCAACTAACTCCTTTACGTCCTTCAAGCCCACTCAGACATCTTCTCAGTGGGACTTACCCTAATGACCTAAGTGAGTCCTGCAATCTCTCTTGCTCACCTCCAACTCTACTTTTGCTTTTTACTACAGCCTGCTACCCACCTTCTCACCTGCTACAGAATTTGCACATTTATTATGCTTATTTTTGATTGCCTCTGCCACTAGAATGTCATCATAGTAGATTTTTTGGTTTCCTGATACAGCCTATCCTGAGCACCTAGAACAGAGTCTCGCACAGAGTACGTACTTAGTAGGTATCCATGGATTTCCACTGAATTCTAAAGTTTAGAAAGATTCAAAGGTGAACATGGTGGTTACTGGAGGCCCCAGAATGCTTGGAAGGTACCATCGTACCATCTCTTGGGCAAGCACAAATCCTATTTCTGCCTCAGCAAATGCACAGACCCTCATGTGCCAAGGACCCGGGGGTTGAATAACAAAGTCTTGAAGCCAGGTATGCCTGGGTGGCTCAGTGGCCGAGCATCTATCTGCCTTTGATCTCTGGTCATGATCTCTGGGGTCCTGGGATCATGATCTCTGGGGTCCTGGGATCGAGTCCTACATCAGGATCCCCATAAGGGAGCCTGCCTCTCCCTCTGCCTATGTCTCTGCCTTTCTCTGTCTCTCATGAATAAATAAATAAAATCTTAAAAAAATAAAAATAAAACCCTGAAGCCAAATCTAGAGTAGGATCTACTCTAACTATAATGGCTTGTCAGAAATCATCTGACACACAACCATCAGGCATGGCAAAAATGACAAAAACAAAACTGGAACTAATTAACACCTTGAAAATATTAATACATTTTAATGGCAGGCAAATTCTGTGCCTCTGTCTCTAAATTAGAATTGGGGCAAGGAGTCTAAACAACTTGAACAAGGTCTAAGCAGTCTCGTGAGATCCAAGTTTGAAGTGTAGGCACCATCCCTACTCCCTGTTTAAGTAATAAAGAAAATTAGGTTAAAAAAAAAAAGTGTTATTTCACCAGTTGTCATTTCTCTCATTAACCTAGAAGAGGTGTTGGGAAATTTTTTTTCTGTAAAGAGCCAGAGAACATCTTTTAGGCTTTGCAGGCTGACGCTCTGTGGCAATGACTCAGTTCTGTTGTTGTAGGGCCAAAGTGGCCGTGGACAATACCTAAACACATGGTCATGGCTGAGTTCCAATAAAACTTTATTTACAAATACACTGTGAGTGAAGTTGGTCTACAAGAAGCAGTTTGCTGAGCCCTGACCTAGTGTAAAATTCAACCAAAATCTATTGCATGTGAGATATAAGAGAAAATCCTGCCTTTATTAAACTGTGCATTAGAAAACTCCATCACTCTAGGCCTGGTTCCCTGTTTGAAAAGTTGAGAAGGGTAAGAAAATCACCTACATCTCTTCTCAGTGCCAGCTTGATGACTTCTGCATAAAAGCATGATTGTTCACGGGACAGTTACACTGGTAAGAAAAATTTGGTCAAAGTTTCTTTTTTTTTTAAGATTTTATTTATTTATTCACGAGAGATGCAGAGAGAGAGAGTGAGGCAGAGGGAGAAAGCAGGCTCCATGCAGGGAGCCTGAGGCGGAACTCGATCCCAGGACCCCAGGATCGCGACCCGAGCCAAAGGCTGACACTCAACCACTGAGCCACCCAGGCGCCCCTAAGAGGGCCAACTTGTGAAATGATATTATAGGCCACAATTCTCTTCCTAACTTGCAGGAGAACTATGTTCCTCTCACAGGAAGACACACACAACGGATGCCCAGTACCTGCTGGGTAGTCCCAGGCATAAGGAGTAGAGGCCAGCTCTGGGTTGTGGAAGCAGTCTCCTTTTCTTCTTTTTCCTCACCTGCATTTTGTTACTTTCCTACCATGATGATTTGTCTTCATTTTTCATACTTAGTAGAGGTGAGCTGGAGAGCATATGACTAAAAATCAACCACATTAGAAGGGACTGGGGATGTACCTCACGTTCTTCTTCAGAAAGTTGATTCCTTCCTCCTCTTGGAGGATTCTGATGCTCTTTCAAACAGATGAGGGGCCAGTGTTGTCTGGCTCTGATGTTCCTTTTCAGGATGCATGCTAGCTAGCCCTGGTGCTAAACATGCCTGCCACAGTGCATATTAGAGGCTTCACATCTATTTTTCACGGGATAAGTTAGAAGGGAACTTAATTTTTAATAGGACAGCTTTATTGAGATATAATTCACACATAATCGGGGACCCCTGGGTGGCTCAGCAGTTAAGCGCCTGCCTTCAGTCCAGGGCATGATCCTGGAGTCCTGGGATCGAGTCCTACATCAGGCTCCCTGCATGGAGCCTGCTTCTCCCTCTGCCTGTGTCTCTGACTCTCTCTCTCTCTCTCTGTCTCTGTCATGAATAAATAAATAAATCTTAAAAAAAAAAATTCACACATAACCTGTTTAAAATGTATAATTTAATGGGCTTTTTCTTAGTATATTCACAAAATTGTACAACCATCACCACAATCAACTTTAAAACATTTTCATCACCCCAAAAAGAAACCTCTCCCTACTAACAGACCCTTCCCAGGGGCACCTGGGTGGCTCAGTGGTTGAGCATCTGCCTTCTGCTCAGGTTGTGATCCCAGGGTCTTGGAATTGAGTCCCACATCGGCCTCCCCACAGGGAGCCTGCTTCTCCCTCTGCCTATGTCTCTGCCTTTCTCTGTGTCTCTCATGAATAAATAAATAAAATCTTAAAACAAAACCAGACACTTCCTCATTCTTCCAACCCAAACCCTAGACAACCACACATCTATTTGGAGTCTCTGTTGATTTCTGGATTTCTCAAATAAATGGAATCACAGGATTTCTGGTCTTGTGTGTCCGGCTTCTTTCACTTAGTATAATGTTTTCAAGAGTTATTCATGTTGTAGCATGGATCAGTAGATCATTCTTTTTTACGGCTGAGTAATATTCGATTGTATACATGTGAAATTTCATATATTCACTAATCAAATGAAGGACATTTAGATTGTTCCTGCTTTTTGATTATTATGAGCAATGCTGCTATGAACATTCACATTTTTGTGCAAACACGTGTTCTCATTTCTCTTGGCTATATACCAACGAGAATTGCTGGGTCATATGTTAAATCTGCATTTAACCTTTTGAAGAACTGCCCCACTGTTTTCTAACGCAGCTGCACCATTGTACATTTCCACCAGCAACAGATGAGGGGTTGAGTTTCTTCACCAATACTTGTTTTGTTTTAATCATAGCCATCCTAGTGACTGTTAAGTGGAATCTCGTGGTGGTTTTAATTTACGTTTCCCTAATTTAATAATATTCAGCATATTTTTTTAAGATTTTATTTATTTATTCATAGAGACACACAGAGAGTGAGAGAGAGAGGCAGAGACACAGGCAGAGGGAGAAGCAGGCTCCATGCAGGGAGCCCAACATTCGACTTGATCCTGGGTCCCCAGGATCACAGCCTGGGCCGCAGATGACGCTAAACCGATGTGCCACCGGGGCTGCCCCAGCATATTTTCAATATGTTTATTGACCATGTGTATATGATTAGAAAAATGTCTATTCAAATATTCGGCCCATTTCTAAATTGGACACTTTGTCTTTTTATTATTGAAATGTGAGAGTTCTTTATAGATTCTGAATGTAAGTCCCATACAAATATTAGACTTGCAAATATTTCTTTTTTTTAAAGATTTTATTTATTCATTCGTGAGAGACACACAGAGAGAGAGAGGCAGAGACACAGGCAGAGGGAGAAGCAGGCTCCATGCAAGAAGCCCAATGCAGGACTCGATCCCAGAACCTCCTGATCATGCCCCAGGCCTAAGGCAGATGCTCAACCGCTGAGCCACCCTGGGGTCCCTAGACATGCAACTATTTCCTCACATTTCATGAGTTTTTTCACTTTATTGATGGGGCCTATTGAAGTAAAGAGGTTTGTTTCTAGTGTTGATGGAAAGCCAATTTACCCCTTTATCTTATGTTATTTGTGCTTTTGATGTCATGTCATAGAGGCTTTTACTAACTAAAGGCCACAAAAACTTACTTTTAAGTATTTTATACTTTTAGCTTTTATAGTTAGGTCTATCGTTCATTTGGGTTAATTTTTATATGTGGTATGAAGAAGGAGTCTCATTTCATTCTTTTGCAGGTGACAATTCAGCCATTCCAGAACCATTTGTTAAAAAGGCTACTCTTGGGGAACCTGGGTGGCTCAGGTGGTTAAGTGTTGGCCTTTGGCTCAGGTCATGATCTCAGGGTCCTGGGATGGAGTCCCGCATCAGGCTCCCTGCTCGATGGGGAGCCTGCTTCTCCCTCTACTCATCCCCTGTTCATGTTTTCTCTCACTCTCTCTCTCAAATAAATAAAATCTTAAAAAAAAAAAAAAAAAAAAAAAAAAAAAAAAAAAGCTACTCTTGCCCTTAATTGTCTTCATACCCTTTCCAAAAATCACATGGCCATAGATTGAGGGTTTATTTCTGAACTCTCAATTCAGCCCCACTAATGTAGATGTCTATCCTCATGTCAGCACCACGTTGTCTTAATAAACTGTAACTTCCGAATAACTTTTGAAACTGCAAAGTGTGAGTTCTTCAACTTCATCATTCTCTTTGTTTTGGCTATTTTGGCCCCCATGCATCCATATGACTTTTAGGATCACCTTGCCAATTTTAGTAAAGAGGCCAGCTACAATTTTGATAGAGACCAGCTATACCTGTAACTCAACTTGGGGAGTACTGCCATCTTAACAACAGTGTCTGGTCCAAGGACATGAAGGTCCTTTGACAGACTTAGATCTTTTCACTTCTTTTACTGTATAGTTTTCAAAGAATCGGTTTTACATAGAAGGCAATTTTTTAAGAGAAATGTCTTCCAAAAAAAAATAAATAAATAAAAATAAATAAATAAATAAATAAAAATAATAAATAAATAAAAATAAAAAAAAAAAAGAGAGAAATGTCTTCCTACTTCCCACCACTTACACACAAATGAAGAAGCGGACTGAGGACACAAACATACTGACTAAAACAGACGGAGGAGATCAGATTCAGTCAGCCCAGCTGCAGAGGATCATCAAGTGTATTTACACACAGTCTATGGCACATTTTTTTTTTTTATCCCACTGAGGACTCAGAATGCTGGTCCCCATCCTGGCTCCACATCAGAATCATTGAGGAAGTTTATGGAAATCATGATGCCCAGGCTACACACGAGACCAGTTACATCAGAATCTCATGGCTGGTACCCAGTCATATTTTTTAAATATGTAGCTGACATGACAACCACTGGCTAAAATAATGATAAGTTTTAGTGAAGTTTTATATTTTATTTATTCATATTTCTTTATGAGTTATTTATGTTCTACCTTATTCTAGAAAGGAATGGAGCCAACTGATAAAAAAAATATAGAAATTAAAATAAAGGGAAGATAAAACAGCCAGGGCAAAGGGGCATTTGGGTGGCTCAGTGATTAAGCATCTGCCTTTGGCTCAGGTTGTGATCCCGGGGTCCTGGGATCAAATCTTGCATAGGGCTCCCCACAGGGAGCCTGCTTCTCCCTCTGCCTGTGTCTCTGCCACTCTGTGTCATGAATAGATAAATAAAATCTTTAAAATGACAACAACAACAGCAAAACAGCGTGAAAAAAAGAAAGCAAAATGAAGCTGAGCATAAAACAATTCAGAATGAGACTAAAAACGCATTGTCTGATGGTCTCCACTTTCCACGCAAATATGGGTGATAGGATCAGCACCATGACATGGCCCCAAGTCTAATATTAAGGATATTCAGGAGATATCTGGCCGCCGCCCAGGGAGAACAGTGGGTGACAGAGGTCTGCATGGGCATCTCCCCAACTAAGTGCTGGGTATTCAACTCACCTACACCCAAATGCCATTACCAGCTCTCACTGAAAAATGCAAATGAAAGCCAAGGCTACAGAATCAAAGAACTTTCAAAATGTTCATCAAAGAAGTTTCAAAACATGAACAACAAAAGCCCTAAGGCAATTTCCCTGGGAAAAGACATAGATGCCTTGGTCTACAGTTAACGATACTTTGTTCTTCCATCAAAGCAACTATAGACCAAAATAGAAAACATAAACTCTGTGTCTTTTTTTTTTTTTTTTTTTTAAATGAGAACAGTAGGTAAGGTCTGTTCAGATGACATATCTCAAAATGCTTAGTACCTTCCATCTCCCACCTTGGTAATCCCTGTACCTGAATCTGTTGGTGGCTGGGGTGGTTTCCATGTTGAATTCGGCCACTGGCACTCCCCGGGCAGACACCTGGGGTGCAAACATGGCAGCAGGATAAACCACAGAGGAAGTTCCCACCTACAAAGCAAAGGAATGGAAAAGGATAAATGACCACACTTTGGGCAGAAGAAACATTCTCAGAAAACCTTACATAAGCTCAGGCAGGTTTGCGGCTCTGGATGTGAGGGAAACTAAGCTAGATGGGATCACTGGGAAGCTTCCAAGGGAGAGATGGGAAGTTAGGAGACATCCTTTTGGTTGATCACTAGAAAAGATTGTGCTAGAAGAAATGTAGCACAAATGGAGAGAAATGGCAGATCATTGACTCAGTTTCATTTCTGCTCTAGGAGGTGATGCCAATAATCTATGCCCCCTTTTTTTTAACATTAGAAATTAAAAAAAAAAAAACCATATGTGTCATTCATAATCCTACTACCCCAAGATAACAACTGTTCACATTTTGATACATATTCTTTCAGGTTCTTCCCTACAAATATGTATTTACAAATGTGCTTTTCAAGAAAGGAAAGACCAGAACACACTGTACAAACCAGCTTTTCTCATTTGACCCTCAGTCATGAGCACTGATGCTACACTGGAATGCACTCAATAAATACTGGCTGGATGAATACACACCCAAGAGAATGTGCTTCTGTTTTTAAAGACATGTTAAGGAAATTCTCAAATATGCATACCCGTTGTCCAATTAATTCCACTTTTAGGAAAATATGTCCTAAGGAAAGGATCTGAAGAGCATACTAAGAAGTTATGTCTAAGAATATTCACCACAGCATTATTTAAGATATGAAAATGTGAAATGGCCTAAGTGTCCAAAAAGAGAGGATTGGTTAAATATCTCATTTTATATCCAGGAAATAGAACGCCATGCAGCCAATTAAAAGATGATGCAGATCTGTGGATGTACTGATGTGAAATATGCTAAGTGAATTGCTACGCGAATAAAGTTGTTTCAAAACAGAACATACCATCTGAGCCCATTTTTGAATTTTAAACAATATGTATACATCTGCATGAGAAAAGGTCTAGACCAAGGGTAGGCAAATGTGTTTCTGTAAAGGACCAGATAGTAATTTTTTAAGGCTTTGTAAGCCAGACAGTCTCCATCACAAATAGTCAACTCTGCCATTAGAGCGTGAAAGCAGCCATAGACAACCCATAGAAGAATGGACATGGCTGTGTTCCAATAACACTTTATTTACAAAAACAAGTGGCAGCCCAGATCTGGCCCACAGACCACAATTTCTCACTTCTGATCTAGGAAAAAAATACACTAAAATGCTAACAGTGGCTTTTTCTGGATGGTAGAGCTATTGGTGATTTCTAATTTCCTCTTTATAATTTTGTACTTTTTGTATTTTCTCAAATTTAATAATGAGCATGTAGTACTTTCAAAATCAGAACCAATAACATATTCTTTTCTTTTTTTCTTTCTTTTTTGGATGGGGAGGGGGGCTTTGTGAAGCCCAAGATATGGTCCTACACAGTTTCATGTTTAAGATTAATACATATTCATTGTTTCTTCATTTTTCTGTAGGGTACCACAAAATCTCTCCACACACAAATCAGAAGGGGGAAGGAAGGAAGGGGAATGGGGGGGGGGTGCACAGGGCAGGAGGGGGAGGGAAGGAAAGAGGGAGGGAAAAATACAACAAACTCCATCCCAGTTCCAGTGTTCCAGAAAATCTCAAGGATCGGGGAAAGGAGAGACCTACCACTAGACATAAGTCACAGAGGGTCAGCTCTTTGTCAACCTCCTCCAGAACGGCAGGATCCAGGTTTTCTCCAAACCACACGACGTGAGGTCTCAGCAGGCCCCCACACCCTGCCTCTTCACACCTGTAAGAACAGTATTCTTCACCCAACCCTGACACCTGCCCTGCCAGGTCTGCCCAGGTGGGTCACGGGAAGGCTAGGGGCTACCCCAAATCCAGTCTGTGCAGATAGGTGGCTCTGATCCTTCTTATCCTGTATTCCTCCCCTTTTAGACCATGTGAGCTTATCCTGAATACAAAGAACTCATTTTAGGGGTGCCTGGGTGGTTAGTTAAGCATCTGCCTTTGGCTCAGGTCATGATCCCAGGGTCCTGGGTTCCCCACGGGGAGCCTGCTTCTCCCTCTGCCTATGTCTCTGCCTTTTTCTCTGTATCTCTCATGAATAAATAAATAAAATCTCAAAAAAAAAAAAGAAAAGAAAAGAAAAGAAAAAGGACAGACAACAGATCCAAATTGGAGTCACTTGTGCTAAGCCCCACGCCAGCAAACCAAGACTTCATACCTAACCTGGCTAAAACTTCAGGCTCTCTGGGGAATATAACCTTTAACCAGTCAATGTGGAATGACCTGGTCAGCACTACTGGGGTAATTTGCCTGAAACACCCCCTTGGGCCCCTTAAAGGAAGGTGACTGCCTGAAACAATTCCCTCTTTGCTAAAAAAAAAAACCTCCTTTCCCTGCCTCCTCCTGCCTATAAAAGTCTTCCATTGTGTGGCTCCTTGGGGCTCCTTTCTGTTTTCTGTCAGCTGCCTGATGCATGAATCTCAGATAAAGCCAAATGAATCTCCAACATTGACTCAGTTGGATTTTGAGTTTTAACAGCAGCCTCCTCTTTCCCAGCTACTTTACAGCACGCATTGTGTGGCTTCCTGGGAGGAACCAGGTTCAGACCTGCCTCTAACACCCCAACCGCATGCTAGTCTCATCAATGGCCTCCTTTCCTGTTTCCTCAGAGGCACCTTTTTCTTGCCCTGACCACAGCCACATTCTTCAGTGTCAATTACCAAAAACCTCTCATCTTTCACTCCCTACTACCTCTAGGTCCTCTTACATACAGCTTCTAAAATAATCCTCCAAACATCATTTTCATCACAACAACCTCCTACTAAAGAACTGACCAGGATTCCCTACTGTTTTAGATCAAACTTTAGAATTTGTTAATGAAAATCCTTACTAAGAATCATAAAAAGGGTTCTGTGATTAAATAAACTGGTGAAATATTAACATATTATAAGCACTTTTTAAAGAGGAACTGTGGGGCACCTGGATGGCTCAGTCGGTTAAATGTCTGCCTTTGGCTCCAGTCATGATCCCAGGGTCCTGGGATGGAGTCCCACACTAGGTTCCCTGCTCCATAAGGAGCCTGCTTCTCCCTTTGTCTCTGTCTTACCCCCACCTCTCACAAATAAATATAATCTTTAAAAAAAAATTAAAAGAAACAGTGTATTTCAGCATATTAAATGCTCTGAGAAGTCCTGCAGTAAAGCAAACATACTTTGACTTTGTTTAATATGTGATTTCTATATTTACTTTAGCACATAACATGTTTTTTTTTCAAGTAATACCATCAATATTGCATGGATTTAGTGCTCTATGAAATATTTTAGGAAACACTGTGGTAACATATGGTTTTGAAAAACTGACATAAAAATAATCTTTCTGGGACACCTGGGTGGCTCAGCGGTTGGGTGTCTGCCTTCGGCTCAGGGCATGATCCTGGTTCAGGGATAGAGTCCCACATCGGGCTCCTTGTGGGGAGCCTGCTTCTCCCTCTGCCTGTGTCTCTGCCTCAGGAGAGGCAGAGGAGAGACAGAGGAGAGGCAGAGGAGAGGCAGAGGAGAGGGAGAGGAGAGGGAGAGGAGAGGGAGAAAAGAGGAGAGGAATCTCTGGAAATCTGGAAAACCAAACACTGATCAAAGCTTTTGTACCCACCGGGGAAGTTTTTCCACTGGGATTCTGGCATCTTGAGCTTCAGGGTCTGGAGCACTGAAGTAAATAACAGGAGAACAAGAAACAATGTCTTTGGTATACTCAAAGAACAAAGAGATAACACAACCCAAGAAGTCTGCATATTTGCCTGGCAGCATATAGTACAAAACCCATAATTAACGCATGCTGACTTACAAGGGACTAGAAGGACAGACGCCAAACAATTAACTACTGGTGATTATACCTCAAGAGAGGGAACTTGTATGTGGAGAGGGGATGGAGCAGCGGTATGTTAAAGGGGAGTTTCAGGATATGCACTGTATACGTCATCATAACTTGAATCTTCTGCTATAATACTGTATTGATATATCACTTGTGTAATTTATACTGATTTAAAATGGCCAAGTAAGGAGCGCCTGGGTGGCTCAGTCGGCTGAGCATCTGCCTTCAGCTCAGGTCATGATCTCAGGGTCCTGGGATCAAGCCCCGTGTCAGGGTCCCTGCTCAGTGGGGAGTCTGCTTCTCCCTCTCCCTCTGCCCCTCCCTCTGCTTGTGCTGTCAAATAAATAAATAAATAAAATCTTTTTAAAAAAATAAAATGGCCAAGAAAAACTTTCTCAATATTCCAAGTCTACTCTTATTTTCTTCCCTAATTATAATAATAGTACCTGTTCATCATAGAATTGTTAGGAAATTCTAGAAAGATGTAAAGAAGAAATCAAAATTTCCCATAATAATCCCACCACTCTTGATAATCACTGCTAATAATATTTGGTTGTATTTTCCTCTGGTCTTTTACCTATATATAGACATGTCAACATGAAGGGTGTGTGTGTGTGTGTGTGTGTGTGTGTGTGTGTGTATTGGAATCATATTATAGTATTAGATAAGAATTAGATCCTGTGGTTTTCACTTAGCACTGTAAATTTTGAGCAAGACATTTCTTTCATCACATGGCTGCACTGTATCTCGTCTTATTTCTTACAAATATCCATGGGACTCCTAGGCTAATGTTTAATTTCCTTACATTCATGCTCAACTTAAGAGAAAATAATACACACTCATTCTGTAGGGCAGTATAATTACCCTTTTCCTGATAAAGCTGGACAAATTGGACTCCTGTAATTCTCAGCCACAATTCCACAAGAGGTACATCGTGTTTTAAATAAGCTCCCTGAAAAACACAAATTAAACAAGACCAGAACTGAGTATAATCAAGAGCAATTGTCTCCATGTCTAAATGGGTACAAAATAATCTAGTTTTTATATGTTCATTTTAACAAATGGGCTTGCTCTGGGTATGAAGGGAAATACAAAGGCATATAGCAGTCCTGAAGAAGCTAAGAGCATCTGCCTCCTGGACTCAAAGGGCAGGAGGAGAAGTGAGGTTTTACTCAAAGAGTGAACAAAGCCTGAGGAATAACAGTGGGACTCAAGGACAGATAGGACAGTCTGCTAAGGATATTATCTCCATGTCAGGACTCCTCAGTTTTATGAGACAATATACTTATTTTGTCAGTTTTACTACAGCCATTTCCCCCATGTAAGCATCTCTGAAATTCCATGTGTCCTACGACTGTTACCAGGCCAGATGCAGGACGTGAGGTGGCTGTCGTAGCCTGTGATCACACGCCTGCTGAAGGGTAACGATGACAGGTGAGATGTGCAGCGGCTTGGGTGTTACTCTTGGTGGCCTGATGGAACGAAGGCGAGCCCTGGCCATTTACGCCAACGAACCATTGAAGGACCATTTGAGGAGGAAAATGAGTCCTAGTTATTGTCTGTAACTCTTCCACTGATGCTTCTGGGAAAGATCTAGAAAGGCTCGGTATCAGACTTTGGATGTGTGTCAGCAGCTTGGAAGGAAACCCAAAGACAAGGAGATGAAGCCTTTTACGGAATGCTGCATCACCAATCCCCTCCATGGCACGCCCAGAAGACAGTCACTGATGCCTTGGAGTCATTTGCAAGTGATACAAACAAGCTGGGTCAGAAGACATACCTTACCACTTTATTTCACTCACATTTTGTGTTTTATATGCAAAAGCGTAATATAGGTGCTAAAAATCTGTGTCTAGGTAAGTTTTAACAAACCATTCCTGTAAGCACAAAATAACAATTCTAAAGGATAATAAAATATCATGGTTTCAGCAGACTATTTTCTTCATAAGGTTCACATTTAAAATGTGATGAATCGGGGGATCCCTGGGTGGCTCAGCGGTTTGGTGCCTGCCTTTGGCCCAGGGCGCGATCCTGGAGTCCCAGGATCGAGTCCCGCATTGGGCTCCCGGCATGGAGCCTGCTTCTCCCTCCTCCTGTATCTCTGCCTCTCTTTCTCTCTATGTCTATCATAAATAAATAAATAAATCTTTTTTAAAAAAAAGTGATGAATCGAGGCATCTGGGTGGCTCAGTGATTGAGCGTTTGCCTTCGGCTTGGGTCATGATCCTGGGGTCCTGGGATCAAGTCCTGCATCAGACTCCATGCAGGGAGCCCGCTTCTCCCTCTGCCTATGTCTCTGCCCCTCTCTCCATCTCTCATGAATAAGTAAATAAAATCTTTAAAAAAATACTGTGATGGATCTTGAGCTGCCTGGGTGGCTCAGTCAGTCAAGCATCCAACTTTGATCTCAGCTCAGGTCTTGATCTCGGCGTTCTGAGTTCAAGCCCCACGCTGGGTATGATGCACCCTAAAATTGGTGGCATCTTTAGCTTGATGAAAGGAAGGGTTTTCTTGGGATCCCTGGGTGGCGCAGCGGTTTGGCGCCTGCCTTTGGCCCAGGGCGCGATCCTGGAGACCCGGGATCGAATCCCACGTCGGGCTCCCGCTGCGTGGACCCTGCTTCTCCCTCTGCCTGTGTCTCTGCCTCTCTCTCTCTCACTGTGTGCCTATCATAAATAAAGAAAAAAAATTAAAAGTAATAAACAAGAATCAAAATTAAAAAAAAAAAGAATGTCATGCTGACATTCTTATTTAAAAAAAAAAAAAGGGTTTTCTTTTGTTTTCACCTAAATTGGAAGAGAGTTCTAATTATCTGCAACCCCCAAGTCCCAACTAAGATGCACGTATTATCTTACTTAATCCTTTTTAAAAAAATATTTATTTATTCATGAGAGACACAGAGAAAGAGGCAGAGGGAGAAGCAGGCTTCATGCAAAGAGCCCGTTGTGGGACTCGATTGCGGGAATCCGGGATCACACCATGAGCCAAAGGCAGATGCTCAACCATTAAGCCACCCAGGAATCCCTATCTTATTTAATCCTTAAAACAACTGTAAGATAGGTGTTAACACCTGCATTTTATACATTTGTACATGGCAAGTGACACCACTTACATTCTGACACTGCAAAGAAATGAGAAGAACCACATGGACAGACCCAGTCGAAGAAGGTGCCAATAAGGCACTCAGTCAGCAGGTGGCCGACTACTGCTGGGACACGAAAGTAAGACTGGCCCCAAGTGAACCCTGTTCAACTGCCATTATCTCAGGCCAAATGTGCAACTTCACTGCATACCTAGAGACCAGCAACATTCCCCACTGGGTCACTGCTTCTGGAAATTCCACAGTTAAATGCATTCCTTGGGATGCAAGTTTTGTAGACCCTTAAATACAAACATCCTGGGGAAGAAATCTCGCATGCTCATGCTGTTGTGTGAATGGACTGATTAGACTTTTGGTAAGCCCCAAAGGGAGGGTTAAAGAGGACATGAGGGAGAAGCAGGGTGTCACCAATGCAGAGAAAGGAAGCCAGCGGGATGTAAGACAAACTCCACAGGCGTCACAGACTCGGTGGGCTTGATGCAGGGCAGGTCCCAGATCTGGCAGTTTTCTCCAGGCTTGCGGGTGGAGCGGCTGCGCAGCCTCCAAGCTGTGGAAAGTAAACGGCCACCCCCAGGAATGCCAGGCTCTTCCCAGGTGGTTCATGTTCAAGCCATAGCTGTTCGATAGCCCGAGCCTCTTCTCTCCCCTCAGCCCAGCTGGGCGCTTGCACCTCTGCCCTGTAATGTGCACACCAGACACCTCGTGTCGCCGTCTCATCAAATGCAGATTCTGGGGGCACCTGGGGGGCTCAGTCGGTTAAGTGTCTGCCTTCAGGGCAGCCCAGATGGCTCAGCCGCTTAGCGCCGCCTTCAGCCCAGGGCCTGATCCTGGAGCCCCAGGATTGAGTCCCACGTCGGGCTCCCTGCATGGAGCCTGCTTCTCCCTCTGCCCGTGTCTCTGCCTCTCTCTGTGTGTGTGTCTCTCTCATGAATAAATAAATAAATAAAATCTTTAAAAAAAAAAAAAGGGTCTGCCTTCAGTTCCGGTCATGAGCCCAGGGTCCTAGGATCGAGTCCCGCATCAGGCTCCCTGCTCAGTGGGGAGTCTGATTCTCCCTCTCCCTTTGCCTGTTGCTCCCCCTGCTTGTGCTCTCAGTCAAATAAATAAATAAAATCTTAACAATGCTGATTCTGATATAGTGGGTCCAGGTGGGAAACAGGAGGACGTGTGTTTTGTTGTCTGGTCCTGCCCCCCACATGAGGGCCCCTCACCATGGATTTCCAGAAGGTTCTTGGTGCCAGCCCTGCGATGCAGCTCATCGATGTTTTGAGTGATGACCATGACCCGTCGGCCCTGCTCACGCAGCCGGGCCTCACATTCGGCAATGGCAAGGTGCCCCGGGTTTGGCTCCTTGCTGAGCATGACCTCCCGCCGATAATGGTAGAACTCCCACACCAGGGAAGGGTTTCGTGCAAAGGCCTGAGGGGTGGCCAGGTCCTGGGGGCGAGAGAAGAGGCAGGAGTCAGAGAGGGCGGGACACACAGGCGCTCCGGACCATGGCAGCGGGCAGCGCTGGGAGGGGGCAGGCTGCAGCACACCTACCACAGGCCCACGGACGTCCCCACTTGGGACAGGGCTCCAGGCACCAGGCTGAGCCCCAATCCTGGACTAATAGGGGACCCTGGAGAAATCGGTTTTAATTTCTCCACTTAATAGGCAGGGATATCGCAAACTGTCCCATTTACCAGTCAAGAACCTTATGGACACGAAGCAAAGTAATGCCAGAGAGGGATTTAGGTTGAATCTGTTTTTTCATGGAGCCCTAAAATACTGAAAGTCAATTTCATTTATCTAGGGGAAAAAAGTATGATGCAAAATGCCCACCTGAGGTGTAACGGTCACAGTTGAGTTTTTTATGATTATAGCTACACAGATACACACAACTACACATATAAAAGAGCATACGTGTTAAAAGAATATTTAAAAAAATATTTTTAAAGGATGATTCCTCTTCTGGGAGAGAAAATCCTCCATTGTAGTGAAAGGTAGGAGAGTAGCTGTCATCTGGAACTGCAAGCCGATGGGGAGAGGGCCACAGGGGAAGCTCTGGCAAGAACTGAAGCATGCTCTATCTGGACTGTGGAGGTGCTGGTATTATGTGTTTTCTTTGACTATAAAGGTCACCCTTCTACCTAGCAGTAGTGTCAGCCTTCATCTGGGGAATGAAGGGGGAGCAAACGTCTATGCTGCAGATTATCCACATCCACCCTGGACTGGCTTTCTGCCCTCCACTCAGAACACAAGTGGCCTGACATGGTTTACGGGTGGCACATGAACTAGTGTACGTTATGTCCTTGGAACACAGCTGGAGTCAAACACATTCTGTTGACTTCTTTGCTTCCCCACAAAATCTGAGCTGCTTTGACACTACTCACCACTTCTCTCCTCTAGGAGAGACCCTGAGGCCCTCTAGGCCCACGACCACTGCTTCTTTAATTCAGGGACTGCTCTGTGTGGCTCCTCTGTCTTGTGGGACCCTAAGAACCCTATGCTCGGGCAGCCCTGGTGGCTCAGTGGTTTAGCGCTGCCTTCAGCCCAGGGCCTGATCCTGGAGACCCAGGATCGAGTCCCGCATCGGGCTCCCTGCATGGAGCCTGCTTCTCCCACTGCCTGTGTCTCTGCCTCTCTATCTCTGTGTCTCTCATGAATAAATAAAATCTTAAAAAAAAAACAAAAAACCCTCTGTTCTTCTTCCCCTCCTTCACCTTTAAGGCAATGATCCTCACATCTACATCCGTAGGCTCATCTGGAGGACAGCAGAAAGGTGACAAATCCCAAACATTTGCCAGCCCGAGGCATTTAGTAGGGAAGGAAAGGTAGGTTCATCAACCCTTCACTTTAACAAGAACCTACCTACTAAATCTGGAATTCATGACTGAAGTAACTATTTATGATGACCTTCATTCAACCAACAAAGGTCTACTAAGCACTTACATGTGCCAAAGTCTGGAGCTGGGGACAGAGCAACGAACTGACAAAATCTACATTTCCAAACTAGGGATTTCCTAGGCCAGGGGAGGGGAGGAGGCTCAGTGCCTAAGGGTCTAATGGTACATTGTATGTAACCAGGATGGTGGGTGTTAGCTCACTTGTTAAAACTCATTGATTGAATATACACTTTGGTGAGTTTTATTACATGTACAGTTAACCCTTGAACAATGTGGGGGTTAAGAGTACCAACCTCTGTGCAGTCAAAAATCTTGCATATAACTTCTGACTTCCCCAAAACTTAACTATTAATAGCTTCTACTGTCGACTGGAAGCCTTACCGATAACATCAACAGTTAAGTAACACAGATTTTGTATGTTATATGTATTATATAATGTATTCTTACAATAAAGTTCACTAGAAAAAAAGAAAATGTTAAGAAAATTGTAAGGAAGGGAAAATACATTTACAGTACTGTCCTGTACGGATCAATACCGAATATATGTTGTCTGTTTACACCAGAAATCATCTGTCAGGGCCTACATCAATATTCTTATATACGATATAAAAAGACTATAGATGTTATACATATTACTAACAGTAGACATAAAAAAATAAAAGATAGGGGCACTAGGGTGGTCAGGCAGTGATCCCAGGGATCAAGTCCCACATCAGGCTCCCCGCAGGGAGTCTGCTTCTCCCTTTGCCTATGTCTCTGCCTCTCTCATGAATGAATGAATGAATGAATGAATGAATGAATGAATAAATAAATAAATCTTTTAAGTAAATAAAACATAATGTTAAAAAATTCGTATTTATTTATGCATGAAAATTCATACATTGATAATGAAGAAGTACCCATAGGATTGTTTTATGGTCCCTCGTGCAATGGATAACATGGCTTCAAGGTATCTGGTCTACCAGCTACATTAATGAATGGTTATAGTATCTTTATGGCATTCAGTATTATAGTCATGTTCATAATGCAGTATTAGAAACATTGTTATGGGGACGCCCAGGTAGCTCAGTGGTTGAGTGTCTGTCTTTGGCTCAGGTCGTGATCCCAGGGTCCCGGGATAGAGTCCTGCATCAGACTCCCTGCATGGAGCCTACTTCTCCCTCTGCCTGTGTCTCTGCCCCTCTCTCTCTCTCTCTCTCTCTCTCTCTCTATGTGTGTGTGTGTGCGTCTCTCGTGAATGAATAAATAAATAAAATCTTAAAAAAAAAAAGAATTTATTGTTTTGGGCTTGATGGCTTTCACAGCTTCTTCTCTAATGATGCCATCTTTACTAGCATAATCCTTCCAGACTTTCATGATGTTCTGTCAAGGTACCCTTCCACAGTGTTGACAATCCTTTCCATAGAGCACTGTGTTTCATGAGCCTTAAAGGTCCTTATAACCCCTTGACCTACAGACTGAATTAGAGATATTGTGTTTGGGAACAAGCAGACCAGTCTGACGCCTTCAGTGTTGAACTCATGGGCTTCTGGGTGGCCAGGGGCATTGTCCAATATCAAAGGAACATTAAAAGGCAGTCTCTTATTAGCAAGGTACTTCATCAACGGGGCCCATCCAGAAACAGGATTCTTGTTGTCCAGGCCTCTGTCTTGTACAACCAAGACTGGCACCTGCTATTTATCTTTTCCCTTGAAAACTTGGGGAGTTATCAGCTTTATAGATAAGGGCTGTCCTGATCAGAAACCTGAATGCAGGGCAGCCTGGGTGGCTCAGTGGTTTAGTGCTGCCTTCAGCTCGAGGCATTATCCTGAAGACCTGGGATGAGTCCCACATCGGGCTCCCTACATAGAACCTGCTTCTCCCTCTGCCTGTGTCTCTACCTCTGTCTCTCATGAATAAATAAATAAAATCTTTCAAAAAATAAAAATAAAAAAGAAAGAAACCTGACTGCATTTGTATAAAACTGTAGAATTAGCCTATCCCTTCCTGTCTTAAATCTTGGCATCACTTCTCTTTCTTACTAATAAACATCCTTAGTAGCATATTTTTCCCCCAGAACAGGGCACTCTGTCTATATTAAAAACCTGTGTAGGCAGACATTCTCTCCTCAAAGATCTTCTTAATGGGGTCTGGGAACTTGTCTGCTGCCTCTTGGCTGGCAGAAGCTACTTCTCCTGTTAGCTTGGCTTTTTTTTTTTTTTTAAGCCAAACCTCTTTTTAAGATTATCAAACCAAATTCTGCTGGCTCTGAATTTTCCAGCTTTAGATCCTTTACCTTTTTTTTGCTTTAAGTTATCATACAAGGAAGGGTTTCGTGCAAAGGCCTGAGGGGTGGCCAGGTCCTGGGGGCGAGAGAAGAGGCAGGAGTCAGAGAGGGCGGGACACACAGGCGCTCCGGACCATGGCAGGGGCAGCGCTGGGAGGGGGGCAGGCTGCAGACACCTACCACAGGCCACGGACGTCCCCACTTGGGACAGGGCTCCAGGCACCAGGCTGAGCCCCAATCCTGGACTAATAGGGGACCCTGGAGAAATCGGTTTTAATTTCTCACTTAATAGGCAGGGATATCGCAAACTGTCCCATTTACCAGTCAAGAACCTTATGGACACGAAGCAAAGTAATGCCAGAGAGGGATTTAGGTTGAATCTGTTTTTTCATGGAGCCCTAAATACTGAAAGTCAATTTCATTTATCTAGGGGAAAAAAGTATGATGCAAATGCCCACCTGAGGTGTAACGGTCACAGTTGAGTTTTTTATGATTATAGCTACACAGATACACACAACTACACATATAAAAGAGCATACGTGTTAAAAGAATATTTAAAAAAATATTTTTAAAGGATGATTCCTCTTCTGGGAGAGAAAATCCTCCATTGTAGTGAAAGGTAGGAGAGTAGCTGTCATCTGGAACTGCAAGCCGATGGGGAGAGGGCCACAGGGGAAGCTCTGGCAAGAACTGAAGCATGCTCTATCTGGACTGTGGAGGTGCTGGTATTATGTGTTTTCTTTGACTATAAAGGTCACCCTTCTACCTAGCAGTAGTGTCAGCCTTCATCTGGGGAATGAAGGGGGAGCAAACGTCTATGCTGCAGATTATCCACATCCACCCTGGACTGGCTTTCTGCCCTCCACTCAGAACACAAGTGGCCTGACATGGTTTACGGGTGGCACATGAACTAGTGTACGTTATGTCCTTGGAACACAGCTGGAGTCAAACACATTCTGTTGACTTCTTTGCTTCCCCACAAAATCTGAGCTGCTTTGACACTACTCACCACTTCTCTCCTCTAGGAGAGACCCTGAGGCCCTCTAGGCCCACGACCACTGCTTCTTTAATTCAGGGACTGCTCTGTGTGGCTCCTCTGTCTTGTGGGACCCTAAGAACCCTATGCTCGGGCAGCCCTGGTGGCTCAGTGGTTTAGCGCTGCCTTCAGCCCAGGGCCTGATCCTGGAGACCCAGGATCGAGTCCCGCATCGGGCTCCCTGCATGGAGCCTGCTTCTCCCACTGCCTGTGTCTCTGCCTCTCTATCTCTGTGTCTCTCATGAATAAATAAAATCTTAAAAAAAAACAAAAAACCCTCTGTTCTTCTTCCCCTCCTTCACCTTTAAGGCAATGATCCTCACATCTACATCCGTAGGCTCATCTGGAGGACAGCAGAAAGGTGACAAATCCCAAACATTTGCCAGCCCGAGGCATTTAGTAGGGAAGGAAAGGTAGGTTCATCAACCCTTCACTTTAACAAGAACCTACCTACTAAATCTGGAATTCATGACTGAAGTAACTATTTATGATGACCTTCATTCAACCAACAAAGGTCTACTAAGCACTTACATGTGCCAAAGTCTGGAGCTGGGGACAGAGCAACGAACTGACAAAATCTACATTTCCAAACTAGGGATTTCCTAGGCCAGGGGAGGGGAGGAGGCTCAGTGCCTAAGGGTCTAATGGTACATTGTATGTAACCAGGATGGTGGGTGTTAGCTCACTTGTTAAAACTCATTGATTGAATATACACTTTGGTGAGTTTTATTACATGTACAGTTAACCCTTGAACAATGTGGGGGTTAAGAGTACCAACCTCTGTGCAGTCAAAAATCTTGCATATAACTTCTGACTTCCCCAAAACTTAACTATTAATAGCTTCTACTGTCGACTGGAAGCCTTACCGATAACATCAACAGTTAAGTAACACAGATTTTGTATGTTATATGTATTATATAATGTATTCTTACAATAAAGTTCACTAGAAAAAAAGAAAATGTTAAGAAAATTGTAAGGAAGGGAAAATACATTTACAGTGCTGTCCTGTACGGATCAATACCGAATATATGTTGTCTGTTTACACCAGAAATCATCTGTCAGGGCCTACATCAATATTCTTATATACGATATAAAAAGACTATAGATGTTATACATATTACTAACAGTAGACATAAAAAAATAAAAGATAGGGGCACTAGGGTGGTCAGGCAGTGATCCCAGGGATCAAGTCCCACATCAGGCTCCCCGCAGGGAGTCTGCTTCTCCCTTTGCCTATGTCTCTGCCTCTCTCATGAATGAATGAATGAATGAATGAATGAATGAATAAATAAATAAATCTTTTAAGTAAATAAAACATAATGTTAAAAAATTCGTATTTATTTATGCATGAAAATTCATACATTGATAATGAAGAAGTACCCATAGGATTGTTTTATGGTCCCTCGTGCAATGGATAACATGGCTTCAAGGTATCTGGTCTACCAGCTACATTAATGAATGGTTATAGTATCTTTATGGCATTCAGTATTATAGTCATGTTCATAATGCAGTATTAGAAACATTGTTATGGGGACGCCCAGGTAGCTCAGTGGTTGAGTGTCTGTCTTTGGCTCAGGTCGTGATCCCAGGGTCCCGGGATAGAGTCCTGCATCAGACTCCCTGCATGGAGCCTACTTCTCCCTCTGCCTGTGTCTCTGCCCCTCTCTCTCTCTCTCTCTCTCTCTCTCTCTATGTGTGTGTGTGTGCGTCTCTCGTGAATGAATAAATAAATAAAATCTTAAAAAAAAAAAGAATTTATTGTTTTGGGCTTGATGGCTTTCACAGCTTCTTCTCTAATGATGCCATCTTTACTAGCATAATCCTTCCAGACTTTCATGATGTTCTGTCAAGGTACCCTTCCACAGTGTTGACAATCCTTTCCATAGAGCACTGTGTTTCATGAGCCTTAAAGGTCCTTATAACCCCTTGACCTACAGACTGAATTAGAGATATTGTGTTTGGGAACAAGCAGACCAGTCTGACGCCTTCAGTGTTGAACTCATGGGCTTCTGGGTGGCCAGGGGCATTGTCCAATATCAAAGGAACATTAAAAGGCAGTCTCTTATTAGCAAGGTACTTCATCAACGGGGCCCATCCAGAAACAGGATTCTTGTTGTCCAGGCCTCTGTCTTGTACAACCAAGACTGGCACCTGCTATTTATCTTTTCCCTTGAAAACTTGGGGAGTTATCAGCTTTATAGATAAGGGCTGTCCTGATCAGAAACCTGAATGCAGGGCAGCCTGGGTGGCTCAGTGGTTTAGTGCTGCCTTCAGCTCGAGGCATTATCCTGAAGACCTGGGATGAGTCCCACATCGGGCTCCCTACATAGAACCTGCTTCTCCCTCTGCCTGTGTCTCTACCTCTGTCTCTCATGAATAAATAAATAAAATCTTTCAAAAAATAAAAATAAAAAAGAAAGAAACCTGACTGCATTTGTATAAAACTGTAGAATTAGCCTATCCCTTCCTGTCTTAAATCTTGGCATCACTTCTCTTTCTTACTAATAAACATCCTTAGTAGCATATTTTTCCCCCAGAACAGGGCACTCTGTCTATATTAAAAACCTGTGTAGGCAGACATTCTCTCCTCAAAGATCTTCTTAATGGGGTCTGGGAACTTGTCTGCTGCCTCTTGGCTGGCAGAAGCTACTTCTCCTGTTAGCTTGGCTTTTTTTTTTTTTTTTAAGCCAAACCTCTTTTTAAGATTATCAAACCAAATTCTGCTGGCTCTGAATTTTCCAGCTTTAGATCCTTTACCTTTTTTTTGCTTTAAGTTATCATACAATGACTTTGCTTTTTCTCAAATCACCATGGAGTCTAAAGGTATACCTCTCTTAAAGCCAATCCTGAACCGCATAAAAGCTGCATTTTCAATATGAGATAAAAATATATTTCACAGGACGCCTGGGTGGCTCAGCAGTGGAGCATCTGCCTTCGGCTCAGGGTGTGATCCTGGGATCCAGGATCGAGTCTCACATCAGGCCCCTTGTAGGGAGCCTGCTTCTCCCTCTGCCTCTGTCTCTCATGAAAAAATAAATAAAATATTTACAAAAAAATATATATATATATATATATGTATTTCACAAAAAAGTGCAAGATTTTTGCACCTGCTGGTGTAGCTATGGCAATGGCCTCATGAATTTCCTTTTTTTTTTTTTCCAATGGATCTTCCTGAAATAATTGGTGGGCAACCACAGTGGCAGACCTCAATCTATAGGTCATATCAAGCAATTCAACTTTTTTTTTAAATGTCATGTCATGACTTTCCTCAGCTTTTTGGGAGCATTTTCTACATCACTAGTGGCACTTTGCATGGGTCCCATGGTATGATTCAGGGTTGATCATATTGCACTAAGCATGATGAAAAATATATGGGAACCCCAAGAGTTCACTCTTTTTAAAATTTTTCCTATTTAAATTCAATTGGCCAACATATAGTATAACGCCCAGTGCTCATCACACCAAATGCCTTCCTGAATGCCCATCACCCAGTTACCCCCTCTCCCCACCCCACCTCCTCTTCTGCAACTTTTTGTTTATTTTTCAGAGTTAGGAGTTTCTCATGGTTTTCTTCCTCTCTAATTTTTCCCCACTCAGTTTTTCCCCTTTCCTTATAGTCCCTATCCCTATTTCTTATATCCGCATATGAGTGAAACCATATGATCATTGTCTTTCTTCGACTGACTTCTAGCACTCAACATAATACCCTACAGTTCCATGCATGTCGATGTAAATATAGGTATTCATCCTCTCTGACGGCTGAGTAATATTCCATAGTATATCTATACCACATCTTCTTTATCCATTCATCTGTCCAAGGACATCTCAGCACTTTCCACAGTCTGGCTATTGTGTACATTTCTTCTATGAACATTGGGGTACCGGAGTCCTGTCATTTCACTACATCTGTATTTTTGGGGTAAATACCCAGGAGTACAATTACTGGGTGGGAAGGTAGCTCTATTTTTAACTTCTCCAGGAACCTTCATACTGTTTTCCAGAGTGCCAGAACCAGCCTGCATTCCTACCAGCATTGTCCACATCCTGGCCAACGTTTGTTGTTTCCTGTCTTGTTAATTTTAGCCATTCTCACTGGTGCAAAGTGGTATTCCAAGAGATTACTTTTTTTTGTTGTTTTTTTTGTTTGTTTGTTTTTGTCTGTTTGTTTGTTTTTGAGATTACTCTTTACAGCAACATGAAATTTACTGGAGGGACAAACTGCTCACATAGAGATGACTAGTGTCACACCAAATCTTAAACAGATACTTGCAATACTTGAGCTCACCGCAACAGCAACAGGAGGAGGTAGCTACAAAACTATTACAGAAGTACGGTAGGCACTATAGTCAGGTTTAAGTGAGATTTAATACTGCATCATTACATTTGTTTACATTTCTCTAGACTAAGAATGGCACCATATGTGGTCTGCATTTGTGTACGTAAGTTTTAATAAATTTAAAATTTTTATAATAAATTTGTATGGTAGTAAATGATAAAAACAGACTAGTATCTACATATATTTCATGCATTTATGAATTTATGACATACCTTTTTCTTAAATTTTTAAATATTTCTAGGTTATGCTGCTCATCTGTGAGTTTTTTCAAATTGTTGCAAATTTTAAAAAATTTTATAATATATATAGAAAAAAAATCCATGTGTCAGTGGACCCACGCAATTCAAACCTGGGTTGTTCAAGGGTCAACTATATATTATACCTGAATACAAATGTAAATCTTAATTTGTTTTATTTTTACCTTAATACAAATTGAATTTTTAAAAAGTCCATGCCCATAGAACTTTCATTCTAATAGCCTTCATATAAAGTTTTACACATGAAGCTCTAAGCCTTCAACAGTGCAACTGTGGCTTTAGATATGAAAATTTCAAGAGCACCTGGGTGGCTCAGGTGGTTAAGCATCTGCCTTGGGCTCAGCTCATGATCTAAGGGTCCTGGGATTGAGCCCCACCATGGGGCTCCCTGCTCAGCGGGGCATCTGTTTCTCTCTCTCCCTCTGTCTACTCCCCACCGCCACTCATGCACTCTCTCTCTCTCTCTCTCAAATAAATAAATAAAATCTTTTAAAAATACATGAAAAGTCACAGGAACTTTAAAAATGTGTAGTATTTAATTTCAAAATCTGTAGAAGAGTGATGAACTATGCTAACCAAGATTTCTCTGACTCTAATTACCAAAAGAAATCCAAATTGTTATGAGAATATGGGATGCCTGGATGGCTCAGTGGTTAAGCATCTGCCTTTGGCTCAGGGCATGATCCCAGGGTCCTGGGATCAAGTCCCACATCGGGCTACCCCCAAGGAGGCTGCTACTCCCTCTGCCTGTGTCTCTGCCTCCCTCTCTTTCTCTCTCACGAATACATGAATAAAACCTTTAAAAAAATTTAAAAAATAAATTGTTATGGGAATAAATACAATCTATACAGATCTAAAAAGCAAGGAAAGAGGCTATTTTGCTTATGTCTGAGACCTTAATCCTTCATCACACACACTGTGTTTCGATGCCACAATAAGCAAGACAAGAATCACAGTTAATTTTGGAACTTTGCCCCCTGGGTTAGGCATCAGGCTTTGAGTCAAACTCTGCCACGGTTTCATTCAGAGGAAACCCCTGGAATTCTGGAAACGCCCCTCACCTGAGCTTGCCATTTTCTCCAGTAGCCCCCAGCTCCTCTGAAAGTCGGGACTCCGCTCTCAGCACTAACGCCAGCCCCTGAAAGGATGACTATGTGCTTCGCTTTTGCAAAAAGCTTCCGAAAATCAGCCATATCTGAAGAAAGAACAAAATTTTTATAAATCCAGTGTACCATGTGGACATTTATATCCTGTATTGATTGTTCATATTTGGACTTGACCTCGTGTGAAATCATACTTTAGGATACCCAAATAAAAATCAGTCCTATACAGGGGCACCTGCATGGTTCAGGCAGTTGAGCATCTGACTCTCGATTTCCACTCAAGTTGCTATCTCAGGGTCAAGAGATTGAGCCCTGTATCAGGGTCCACGCTGGGCATGGAGTCTGCTTGAGATTGTCTCTCTCTCTAAAATAAGCAAATACATCTTAAAAAAAATCAGGGCCACCTGGGTGGCTCAGTCAGTTAAGCATCTGCCTTTGGCTCAGGTCATGATCCCAGGGTCATGGGATAGAGCCCCACATTGGGCTCCCTGCTCACTGGGGAGCCTGCTTCTCCCTCTGCCGCTTCCTGTTGCTCCCCTGCTTATGCTCTCTATCAAATGTATAAATGAAATCTTTTAAAAATAAATTAAATTAAATTTTAAAAATTAAAAAAAAAAATCACTCCTGTACTATGAAGACGTCATTCATGTGGCCTAATGTGCGAGCATATAGCATCTTAAAGAAAGAAGCAGGGCCCATGACTCTGGCTTTGAATCTCGGCTGTCTCCCATCCATCCACCTGTGAGCTCTGATGGAAAGGACTTGCCCTCTGCTCTCTGGCTGTTTGATGTACACAGTACTGCCTTCCCACAGGCAGGCTGTTAGAAAGATTTTTAAAAGCTAATGGATGGGAAAATGCCAGACCAGCACTGCCTGTGACCACCACCCCCACCACCGCCAACACAGACATCTCCCCAGAGTGGCTAACCTATGCTAATGCACTGCAAATTTTGGCAAAAGTGCAGGTGAGTCCTTGGTGCAGCAGGTTTTCTGGTCTCCCCCACTGGAGGCAATGGAGACCCTGGAATGAAGGAGCATCCCCTGAGAGATGGAACTGGGGATAGCTGAAATGGAGAAAAGGAGAGATAGGGGGATGGAGGTGGAGAGACAATGAACTGAGATATGAAAAGGAACATGACTCCATTTTGTACCCCAAGCTGGTAAGACAGATTCTGTTGGTCTCTCATATATTGCCACCTTCCTTATAAGACCTCAGCCTGGTAAGCCTAGAGTCACCTTCATGACTGGCCCAGGACTGAGAACCTCAATAAAGATCCCCATCCCTTCTCCCCTTCCCTTCCTCTCTGGCTACTGGTAAGAAGGCACAGGGAGTAAAAGTAGACCCTCAGAAAGAAAGAAGCAGAGGATCCAACTCCCTCTCCAACTGCATTCTTTTTTTTTTTTTTTTAAGATTTTATTTATTTGACAGAGAGAGCACACAAGCAGGGGGAGGGGCAGAAGGAGAGGGAGAAGCAGGCTCCCCACTGAGCAGGGAGCCTGACTCAGGACTCGATCAATCCCAGGACTCTGAGATCATGACCTGAGCCAAAGGCAGACATTTTACTGACTGAGCCATCCAATCACATTCTTAAAGCTCTCTGGGATCACGTCTGGAAGTTTAAGTCCCAAAGGATTTAAGATGGTGCTGGTACACTGTTCCTTTATGATATAACTAGCCCAACCATTTGCCGACCATGCCGAAGCTTAGCCCACGCTCACATTCCCTTTGGAGATAGACCAGTATGACAAATGAGGCTCACTAAAGCTGTCCAACCAGGAAGAATTCAAAAAAAGAAACCCAGTCTGGGTGGATTAGAGTTTGCAGTTTGGTCTAATCTCCTGAAAAAAACAAGATGCTTAATAGAAAAAAGAGTACTTTACCAGGGACTCTTTGTATGACTTCAGGGTTCAAACCCTACAAATGTTCTCAAGGACTTCAAAGTTCACTCATAATGCTTTCCCTTAGCTCTAAACATCTTTAAAAAAACAAACAAACCTGAAACGTCATCCTACTGATGAACAGATCCTAGTTAAGGTGATTCTATTAAGGTCCCACTTTTAGCAACTTCTAGAAACAAGAAGGTCAGCTTGGGTTTGGTTCTTGGAAAACAGGATGCAAATACAAGAATGTTAACATGGTGTAAAATCTGGAGAAGGAGGAGGAGGGGGAAGGGGAGGAGGAGGAGGGGGAGGAGGAGAAGAAAGGAGAAAGAAGAAAGAAGAAGAGGCATTTCCCAATGACTGAGGGAAAATACCCCAGGACATTTTGCAGTTCCAAACCCAGATGGCCCACTCTGGGCAGAAGTCAAGCAAGCACACAGCTGTGGGTCCCCCATAGATTCAAGCAGCCTGCCTTATTCCCAAGGGATTTGGTTGTTTTCTGTTCCTGAACTTGGGCAAAATGGAAGGAGGGGCTGGTATGTCTGGGCACACTTGCAATATTAGAAAGAAGTTATCCAGAAGTTGAAAAATAACAAAAGAGGTCAGCTTGGCCTTTCAATGCCATACTAACACATGTTTAATAGGCCCACCAAAGATCCTGTATTATATAAATCTGTTAGGCGCTATATTCACTACAGATTAAGAGCCCAGTTAGAGATAAGAATCCCATCTGTGCAGAACATTTAACTCCATATAATGCTGTAAGGACAAACCTCGCTGAGAGGCAAGGACTTTAAAAGACAAATCCTAGGTGAGAAGCTTGAATGCAAATATTCTGGGAGAAGCAATAAAATGTCTCCAAAGGACTTCAGTTTGACTACTCAGAGGTAATCCCAGACCCTGTTCTGGAAGGGGCTTGCCTGAGGAAAGATGGCAGCTTTCTCCAAAAGCTTGCCTAGCACTCGCGCCACTATAGACATTCCCCCTCAAAGTCCAGGAACTCTCAGGTACTACAAATTCCACTGGAGATGAAGGGGGTGGCAGGCTGAGAAAGACCTACTTGAACTTGGTCGAGCCATTGTTGGGCAAATCCGGGTTCCAGTGGAGGCTGGAGACTTCAATCCATGATACAGCCCATAAAATAATCGACAGGGGGCAATCTGAAGAGGTTGCATCAAGTTGTCTTTGCGGTACTAATTCCTGAGATGGGTTCTAGAAAAAAACCACAGAAACAAATAAAATCAACTTGGTTTTGTACATACATGTGTGTATCTATCTATATATGTGTGTGTGTGTATATATATATATGTATATATATGTGTATATATATATATATATGTAAGAATGCCCTTTATAAATATCATTAGTAACAGATCTTTTTTTTTTTTTTTTTTAATTTTTATTTATTTATGATAGGCACACAGTGAGAGAGAGAGAGAGAGGCAGAGACACAGGCAGAGGGAGAAGCAGGCTCCATGCACCGGGAGCCTGATGTGGGATTCGATCCCGGGTCTCCAGGATCGCACCCTGGGCCAAAGGCAGGCGCTAAACCACTGCGCCACCCAGGGATCCCATTAGTAACAGATCTTGATGGTATTCGTCCTCTAAACCAACTGTTTCCCACTTGTGTTCTCAAGCACTCCCAGGGGCCCTGAAGCAGTGGTTCTCAAAGACTGGCCTCCAGACCAGCAGTATTCTCCAAGTTTGAGAAATACTGCCTTAGAGGCTTGGGAAGGGGTAAGATGGGAAAATTCATTTGAAAAAAACAAGTTCTGCTGCTTTTTAAAAGGTATGAAAAGGTAAGGAAAAGGCATGCCTTCTCAAACTTTTGGTCAAAATACAGTTTCTACGAGAATGTAAATTCTGAGAATGGAACTGGGCAGAGAAGACTTGTACTATGCCAACAAATAAGACCAAGAGGACATCAAGTCAAAAGAAACTGTGACTTAAAACACATTTAGTAAATTTCTATCCAGCCCTGAGGAATTTTATAAAAAACCAGACACAGAGAAGGACAATATTTGGCTCACTGACATCAAAAGGGTAACTGGCAGGGCTGACTCTGATTGAGTGGGCAAACTGTTGGAAGAACTCAGAATGAAAGGTCTGTAGATCTAGAAAACAGAAAAATAACACATTTACCAAAATGTCATAATCCCTTTGGAAGACAACCTATCAAAATTACCAGTGCATTTGCCCTTTGACCTAGCAATCCCAAGTGCGGAAAATTTTTAAACAGAGTTGCCCACATTCAAAATGACAGATCTACAGTTGTTCTTTAGATCACTGTGGTTAACAGCAAGAGATTGGAAACAACCTATCAATGGGGGATGAGTTCAGTAAACAATGGCACAGTCACAATACCCAGAATGACAATAAAATATGCATATGAATCCACCAATATGACATTCTAGAAGGGACAAAACTAAGGGAACAGAAAATAGGTCCAGTGGCTGCCTGAGCAAGGAGGAGTGAAAACACAAAGGGGCCGGAGGGGATTCTCAAGGGTGACAAAACTGTCCTACGACTTGATTAAGGCTGTGGTTACACAATTGTGTCTGTCAAAACCCATGAAACACTACACTCAAAAAGGGTTAATTTTCCTGTATGTGAACTATAGGATAGTTTAAAAATAAAGGTAATGGGCATAGGGTTTCAGCTTTGTAAAATAAAAAGGTTTAGAGATTGATTATACAACAAAGTAAATGTACTTACTTAACACTACTGAACTGTTCCCTTAAAAAGGGGCACATTGGGGCGCCTGGGTGGCTCAGCGGTTAACTGTCTGCCTTTGGCCCAGGGTGTGATCCTGGGGTCCTGGAATTGAGTCCCACATCAGGCTCCCTGCAGGGAGCCTGCTTCTCCCTCTGCCTCTGTCTCTGCCTCTCTCTCTGTGTCTCTCATAAATAAATAAATAAATAAATAAATAAATAAATAAATAAATAAATAAATAAAACCTTAAGAAAAAAAAGATGGGGGCACTTGGGAGGCTCAGGGGTTGAGCATCTGCATTTGGCTCAGGTGGTGATCCTGAGGTCCTGGGATGGAATCCTGGGATCAGTCCTGCATTGGGCTCCCCACAGGAAGCCTGCTTCTCCTTCTACCTATGTCTCTGTCTCTGTCTTTCATGAATAAAAAAATGGTTAAGATGGTAAATTTTTATGTTCTGTGTATTTTACTACAATTTAAAAAAAACAAATGAACAAAGTGATTAAATGTAATTTGCCACTGTATTTATAAGCAGACAAAAAAAAAAAAAAAAGAAGTGATGGCTGGTATCAGCAGAGCAGAGGATAGTAAGAGAGGTTAAAAATAAATGTCTGAAACCATAAGAGACTCCTAACCATAGGAAACAAACTGAGGGTTGCTGGAGGGGAGGGAGGTAGGGGAAGGGGGTAACTGGGTGACAGACATTAAGGAGGACAGGATAGAAACAGCAGTGAGTGTTATATAAGACTAATGAATCACTGAATCTACCTCTGAAACCAATGATACATTATATGTTAATTGAATTTAAATAAAAATTTTAAAATATTTTAAAATGTCTGGAAGATGAGGCTCAAAAACCAGTTACTAAAAAAATTTAAAAATGAAAAATAAAATAGAAAGGTTTTAAAAACCTGTTAGTGACAAATTGGATTATTTCATTCCACAAAGCATTCCAATGTGCAGATTTCATGTTAAAAAAAAAAAAAAGACATTCTCTCTTAATCTTTTTTTTTTTTTTTTTAATGTAAGCTCTATGCCCAACAGGGCTTAAATTTACAACCCCAAGATCAAGAGCTGCATGCTCTACCGCCTGACCCAGCCAGGCATCCCAAGACATTCTCTAGAACCTTGACCCGTATCTCCAGAATATAAAGAGGGGGAAAAAGTCAGATGCATATAGTGTTTTGTAAGAGAAACGGAAGGAGATAGAAGTATATACTATAGCATTTATCTACATTTGCATTTTAAAAAATGGAAGATTTCCCAAGTAATGAGTAAAAAGAGTTGGAGGTGGGGTGAGAAATAGCGTGTTTGGAGACCAGAGGAAAAGCAAGGATTTTCAATGCATGTGTTTGTAGGTTTACAGTGTCCGTGCTCTCCATTGAAAGACCACAAACACACCAGAGGTTGAGCAAGTTGCAAGGAGAGAGCAGCACACTGTGAGGACCTGCAAAGTGTCTCAGGTACAGTGTTAGCACGGATTTATTACAGGAGCTGGGTCTGTGTCAGGAAGGCTAGTGAGAGTTGCTAGAAGCAAGCTTTGTTCTAGACCGTCAGGGAACAGGACACCTTGGTTATCTTCGAGAACCTTCCTGAAAAGGTGCAACGAGTGAAACAGGGCTAGAGCTGGGGTCAAGACACAGCAGTCTCTCCTATTAGCTAGGATAGGAGAATGGTCTGTCATTTTTGTGGTTTAGAAAATGTTCTTGTTTTTGTCTGGGTTCAGACCTAATGATGGAGTTGTCTTGTCTTTGTCCTCATTCACTGTGGTCAAAGGAGAGCCTTGTCTGATGTTGGTACTGAAATTATGTTCAACAGAACACCAGGGTCCATTGCATAGGGCCAGGACAAAACAAGGAAGCAAACCAAATGTCCGTCAACTTATAAAGGGGGAAAAACAAAAAACAAAACAAAACACCAACTGTGATTCATCTGTACAATGAAATATTATTCCACAATGAAAAGAATAAACTGCCACTCTACGCAAAAACATGAGTGAGCTTTTAAAGTATTATGCAATAGTAACTTGACAGGAGAAAAAGCTAACAGACCCAACCTCAACTGAGTGATCAAAAAATTTTTTTTAATTTTTTTTAATTTTTATTTATTTATGATAGTCACAGAGAGATAGAGAGAGAGGCAGAGACACAGGCAGAGGGAGAAGCAGGCTCCATGCATCGGGAGCCCGACGTGGGATTCGATCCCGGGTCTCCAGGATCGCGCCCTGGGCCAAAGGCAGGCGCCAAACCGCTGCGCCACCCAGGGATCCCCTGAGTGATCAAAATTAACATCGTCAGTAATAAGACATACTGACTTCATCTACCTCCTTAGAGGATGCAATGAGAGGGCAAAACATCACTTCTGTAGAATTTCCCCCAAAAATGCATTCAATCTAATTATTAAAAATACAGCAGTAAAACTCCAGTGGAGGAAGCATTCTACAGCAAAATTAACTGGTACTCTTCAAAAAAAAAAGTTACCAAGTTAATGAAAAATAAAGACTGGGGACTTCTCCCCAGATTGCAGACTTAAAGAGACATGACAAAGAAATTCTCCAAAGGGATTCTGGGTTGGATTCAAGACATGAAAGGAGACACTGCTGGGAGAAGTGGCAAAATTTGAGTGAAATTTTGCAGAGGCAAAAATAGCAAACAGTATCTTGCCAATGTCAATGTCCTGGTTTAGATCCTTGTATTCTAGTTTGGTAACACGTTAACCTTAGGGGAAATTGGATGAAAAATATATGGGAATTCTGTGTACTATTTCTGCAACATTTCTGTAAACCTATAATTATTTTGAAGTAACAAAAAATAAAGAAAAGCATTATGCTAAGCAAATGAAGCTAAAACCAAAACCTACATACTATTTGAGATCATTTATATGATATTATGAAAGAGCAAAACTGTAGGTACAGAAATCATATCCTTGGTTTGCAGGAACTGGGGGAGAGAGGAGGCAGGGAGGGCCAGGGAACTTTTTTAAAGCAGTAAAGCAGTGGAAAATTCTATGTCTTTATTTTGTAGTGGTTTCCAAAAACTCATGGAACTGTATAATAAGAAGGGTGAAATTTCATAATACCTAAGTCAGATTTCAATAAACCTCACTTAAAAACAAAAAGCAAGCACAATGACAAATTTGCAGCATAACCCATCCCTGATGTAATCAAAAAGACTAGAGAAGAAGCTTGGAATTTTGAAAAAGAGGGTAGGTTAGAGAAAAATGGTGTAGTGCTGGTTTCTACAACAACCTCATGGGACAAGACCCTCTGGCTGCCTGGAGTCCTTTCTGCAAAGAAGGAATGCAGGTCAGAGCCTGGGAACACCAAAAAAGGCCCCTGGCTGCTGATGGGGGAGGGGGAAGACGGTGGGCTGACCAGGGTACAGAGGAACCCTGGTAAGCAGCCTGCAGACTGCAACTATGGGAATGCTGAACCATCATGAAAATCACCCTAGTGCCCCATTTATAAAGGATGCAAGGGGGAAATGGCTTGACATGATTTTCACCTGGCATGGGCAGGATAGGCTTTTGAGAAACTTCAATTTATTTGGGAAAACTAATTATTTGAAATACCTCAGTAAGTAACAAGTGAGGGGTTGTGATAGTTTTTTTTTAATTATGGAAAATAACATACACAAAAATAGTATAATGAATTCTTATGCTCCCATCAGCCAGCTTCAATAATTATCAAGAAAAAATTCATTTGAGGCTTTAAGATACTGTCATAGATGATAACTGTTAAATTTGCACATCTTGATAAAAACTGTGAAAATCAAAGTTCCCAATACTGGGAATACTAACTTGCCTAAAACCTTCACACGTATTACATGAAGTTACTTATGCGATCATTTTTAGCTTAATATATATCTTTAGTTACTTCTCTCAAAAAGGAAGATGTTTGGGCAGCCGGGATGGCTCAGCGGTTTAGCACCGCCCTCAGTCCAGGGCATGATCCTGGAGACCCTGCATGGAGCCTGCTTCTCCCTCTGCGCCTCTGTCTCTCTCTGTGTGTCTCTCATGAGTAAATAAATAAAATCTTAAAAAAAAAAAAAAAAAAGTTTGAGTCCACTGCTAAAATTTGAAGACATCACTTTGTTCCAGAAAATTATTTTCTTCTGTAGGTTTTCAAATGTTTGCAAACATTCCTGCTTACGGTCAAAGACTTCTAGGTAACTCCTGAATAAACTGTCCTATTTTTTCCTCAGACATGAAGGTAGGATTTTAAAGCATTAAGAACTTTAAACAATTTAAGGAAAATCCAATCAACAGAGGCATTAAAATAAAGCAGCCGGCTACAGTGCTCTTTGTCTATACAGTTCTTATGCAAGAAGGTCTCAGTGATAGGTCTTCTGCCAAATAGCTATGAAATGAAGACAAATCTTCATTCTATTCTGAGCAGGAGTATTGAATTTGTTGCTAATTATAAACAGTTGTCAAAAATTTGAGAATACTGGGGTGCCCAGCTGGCTTATTAGGTAGAGCATGAGACTCGATCCTAGGGTTGTGAGCCTAAGCCCCACTTTGGGTGTAGATATTACTTAATAAAATCTTTTAAAAAAATTTTTAAACACTTGGGAATAGTAAGGAATTTTTTATTGTATGATTGACAAGATTAGGACATAATGCCTGGGTAAAATGTTACTAATTTTTCATCTAAGTTTTCCTATTCAAATGTTTTCATTATTGAGTAATAAAATTACTTTCACCAGGAACACTGAATTCAAAATAATAAAGTAGGACGAAGTTTTACTTGTTCATGTTTCAACATTTCCAAAAATCAGTAGTTTCTAGATTCTTTGCCTAGGAAATGCAATCACCAAGTACTTTTTGGGAAGACATCTTTAGTTCTCATCTAATCCATTAGACGTGAATTATGTCTAATGACAAACAGTGTATTACACATACAGATGCATGTATACACACACTCACGGGCTATAATACAATCAAAATACTTTCTAAACATATATATTATTTGCATTTCATATCTCTTCTCATACTAACTTATTAATTTATTAGTAGAATCTAAGTTTTCCGTGTCTATCTTAACTAATGAATCAGAAAACTTCTGGTCTCATAAAACCATTATGCTTCCTGTTTTACCAGTGAACATTCCACGATTTTTTTTTTTTTAAAGAATGTGGGAAACGCTTTGCTAAATTTTCCATTAATCCAAAGGTGTTCTGCAAGTCTTTCCGTGAATGTGCAAAGTAGGAATTAAATACAAAACATTTACGTGTTTTACAACAGTGCCACCTGAAATGTGCTTCCAAGATCAAAAAATGCTCAGAATGTAAGATTATTTTCAAGATGCTGGAAAGCATCTTCTGATCTACACAGAGGATCTACTGGAAGCATCTTCTATGCCAACATTTATTTGCCTCTCTGGGGTGTCAGGGTGAGCAGTGGCTCTACCTTCCACAATCCTACAACCCTGTTCAAGTGGAAAAGCAAATTCCTCTGGCAGCACAGGCCACCACTGTGCTGATTCAGTGAATGGAGAAATCCATTACCCTGCCTTTTATATTCAGGGAGGGAAGACAGGGCCACAGGGGAGAAAATAAATGCATTCATCAAACAGTCATTTCTCCCCTGTGGGGAGAAAATAAATGCATTCATCAAACGGTCATTGGGAGCTTTCTGGGTGTAGGACTGGCTCCCCAAACACTGGAGGTTATTCTGGGTGAATGGCAGTCTCTTGTTTAACCGAACTTTCGAAATCACCTACTGAATTAGAAAAAAAGAAAAGAAAAAAGAAAAATGTCTGTATGCTCCCTGTGGCATCCTACCAATCCTGAAAAATACAACAAATGAAAGGTTAGATCAGGAATTCGAGATTAAGGATCCCCGGGTGGCTCAGCGGCTTAGCGCCTGCCTTCAGCCCAGGGCCTGATCCTGGAGCCCCGGGATCGAGCCCAGGGATCGAGTCCCGCGTCGGGGTCCCTGCATGGACCTGCCTCTCCCTCCCTCTGCCTCTCTCTCTCTCTCTGTGTCTATCATAAATAAATAAATCTTTTAAAAAAATTTAAAAAAAATAGGAACTGCAAAAACTTACACAGATAAATACTTCTTGAACCTCTCAGAGCTAAGTAAGTGCAATGGAGCAGTGCCTGGCCATCCCCTCCACCAACTGCTCTCACCAAGGCCACCAGACACCTCCATCCACCTTGCTAACCCGCGTGGTCGTCTGGCTCCTCTTGGCCACGTCCAGCCTCGGACCTGTTGGATCACCCCACCCCCACCCCAACCCCCACGGCAAGCAGGTGCTGCTTCTGGCTTCCAAGCACCAGGCTTTCCAGGTCTCCGCTCCGCCCAGCGCTCCAGCCTACACCCCCCACCGCCTGCAACGTGCAACAGCCGGCTCCCCGCGCTCGCTCCCCGCGCTCGCTCCCCGCCCCGCCGGCGCTCCGGGCCCCTCGCCCTGCAGAGCCTTAGGCACCCTCCCCGGGAGCCCGACCTCCTGCCCCACCCCCGCTCCACAGCCACAGCCCGGCGGCACCTTCCAGCGCGGTCCCCGCTCCCTCCCGCCCCGCCCCGCAGCCGCCAGCCCCGGCCGCCGTCGCGGGCCACCCAGGCTGCGGCGGGGGCCACGCGGGCTCCCCCCGGGCCCGACGCTCGGCGCAGGCCCCCCCGGGCTCCCCCCGCACGGCGGCCTACTGGCCCACCTGCTCCGGCCGCGGGACCTTGACCTCGCTTCCGGCCCCTCCCTCGTCTCCCGGGCGGCAGCGGCCCGCAGGCTAGGCCCGGAGCACGCCCGGGCTCGAGGCTCCGCACGTGTGGCGGCCCTGCCCGGGGGCTCCGGGGGGTCGGCTTCCCGCAGAAGCGGGGTCCACTCCCCTCCCCCTCGCTGCTCCGCCCGGCATGGACCCCGGAAGCGGGGGAGCGCGCATGCGCCGGCAGGCCCCGCCCCCGGCAGGCCCCGCCCCCGGCAGGCCCCGCCCCCGGCAGGCCCCGCCCCGCGGGGGTCCGGGTCCGCCGCAGCGGAGGGAGGCCTCGGAGCCGTCCCGGCCGCTCCGAGCCCACCTGCGGGGTGCGTGGGGGGGCGCAGCTCCAGGGGCTCACCTGCCCGGGCCAGGGGAGCGGGGCTGCGCCGCTGTGAGCGACCCTCCGTCTTAAGTCGTGATTTATTACCTCTTTTCTGCGTGGAGCCACCGCTGGATGATGCAGCTGCGGGACAGTGCATTCCAGATGTTGGGGCAGCCCTCCTTGAAACGCTGCTTCCAGTGATGGTGCTTCCAGTTGGGTTCCTGGCACCACCACTGTGATTTTTTTTTTTTTTTTAAGATTCTATGTATTTATTCATGAGAGACACGGGGGCGGGGGGCAGACACAGGCAGAGGGAGAAGCAGGCTCCACGCAGGGAGCCCGATGGGGGAATACGGGAATGCAGGACTGGATCCCGGGTCTCCAGGACCATGCCCTGGGCCGAAGGCAGGCGCTAAACCGCTGAGCCACCAGGGATCCCCCACCACTGTGATCCTTACCTGCGTGCTCGCTTTGAGGGTCTCTAAGGACTCAGTGACCCATGCGGTTCTGCGTGTCTGATTCCCCTTAAAATCGCTCATCTTTCTCAGTTTGGATTCAGGCTTACCTGTAGCACGACCGTTACAACAGTGGAATGGCTCATGAGCCTGTCGATGGATCTGAACGGCAAGTGCTCTGGGAACTTGGGATGAAAAAAAAAAGTGTTACCTTAACATTTGTTTTCCCATCTCAAACCTCAACCACTTCCCTATTTGGCTGGAAATTCAGCCCACTTTGGAAACCCCTCTTGCTCCCAGCCCCTCAGAGAACCAATGAGGCCAAGGACTTTGGAGGCAGGTCTCACATCTGCCTGTTTTTTTCCCTAATGTGTTTATAGCACTGACATGGTGGCAAACACTTATAAGAACTTAACATGCATTAGGCCAATTTAAATCTTCCCCACCACTGGATAAAACAGTATAAGCCCCATTTTCAAGTAACTGTCCAAGTTGTTGGTAGAACTAGGATTTGAACCTAAGTGCTTTAGGTCCAGATACAAAGGTCCAGCCTCCCAAATATACTGCCTCTCACCAAGGAGTCTGTTGCTTTTTATGCCTGTGAGATGAGCCACTAAGTGTTCATCCTTCCTTTAATTCGGACACTGAGGAGGCTCAGGGCCCCTCACTGCCACCTTTCCTGGTCTCAAGGCCCAGCAAGTACCCTCAGCCACCACCCACAGGTTCAGCCACCACTGAGGCATGGCGCTCCCTGAGTCTACTACCTACAGCTCCCTTCCACCCCACTCTCCACCCCATCCCTTCTTCCAGGCTCCAAAGAGCTGACTCTTCCTCTCAAAGCATTAGCCACAATTCTCTCCTTCCAAGCAATTCCAGCTGAAATTCCTGATGGCCTTGTTCTTTCAAACAGACTGTCCCCTCATCCTGGAATGCTTTCTCCATGCTATTTCTCTCCCCCACCAAGCTTTAGGCTTCCCAGAAGATGACCTTTTTGTCTCTATTTGCTCACCAAGGAATTCCCATTCCCTCACAGTACCTGACAGTGAATGCCAATTGATTGTTTCACTTCATATATATTACATGAATAAATGAGCATCTTCACAGGAAAGCAGCCTAGAATTCAGAGGATAGCGGCTTAGCTATCTTGATCAAAATGAAGAAGCAAATTACTTTTTATTTCATGTTGCTTATGAGTCCCTAGAAGCACAGAACAAACCAAAAATAAACAAGCAAAAACAGTTTATCCATAACTCACCCTATTTACAAAGGTTTTCCTGGCATAACCGAGCAGTTTAGGAGCACATAGGCTGGGAGGTAGTGTTTATTGCCTCCTCCCTTTGGTGAGATTCAGACATGCCCAACTTTACCTCTGGGAAGAAAATCTCCCCCCACCCCGACTTTTATATCCTCTTAGAGTCACTTACTTTGCTGATTACCATGCTGCCCCTCACGAGTGGAGTGCCCTCTTTAAACCTCTGATACAAATGCAAACAGGGACTTAAACATATAGGCTGTGTGTCCTTTATCAATGGACTGATTTTAACATACTTATGAGAAGGCTAAAGTTTTCCGAGGGTTTTATTCAATACCACGGGAGAGCAGCAAGAACATAGACATCAAGACTGCAAAACTGGGGCACCTGGGTGGCTCAGGGGTTGAGTGTCTGCCTTCAGCTCAGGTCATGATCTGGGGGCCTGGATGGAGCCCCACATCAGGGCCCTGATCATTGGGGAGTCTGCTTCTCCCTCTCCCTCTGCCCCCTGCTTGTGCTCTCTCTCTCTCTCACTCTCTATCTCAAATAAATAAGTAAAACCTAAAAAAAAAAAAAAAAAAAAAGTAGATTTCCCAATTAAAAAAAAAACTTGCAGGGGTACCTGGGTGGCTCAGTGGTTGAATGTCTGCCTTCAGCTCAGGTCGTGATCCCAGGATCCTGGCATCGAGTCCCACATTGGGCTCCCCACAGGAAGCCTGCTTCTCTCTTTGCCTATATCTCGTCTCTCTGTGTGTGTCTCTCATGAATAAATAAATAAAATCTTAAAAAAAAAAGGATAAGATCAAAGTCCCAGCTGTGTCCAGATGTCCATTCTTCCTTATGTGGGAGCTCTGTGTAGTTTCGAGGGTCCTTTTAGCCATAGTTCCCCTGACGCAATCAAGGCCCTCTCAGTTTCTGCATCTTGGCAAGCTTGAACCTCTGCTGGCTGAGGCCGTCTCTCCCCTGGCAGAAAGTCCACGAAATAGGACCCTTTCCAAGAAAACCACTAGCCAACTCCCCTTCCATGGGGCCATATCCAGCCCATGAAAAAAGTGGATAAATCTTTTCCCTGCCAAATCCTAGAAATGGTGGGTTCCTACAAAACCCTCACTCTTTGTTGTACCGCTTCAAGCCTGTCTAGCCTCATCTTCTCACCTTTGGGCTTTCTCAGGTACCTACCAAATATCAGTCCTGGAGTCCATCCAGCTCTAGGGCACACAGGTCAAAGGCTCTGGGTGCTTACTGAAACCCTCTCCTCAGTTGACTGGAGGTTAAGGACGGACTCCCCAATGCTCCCCCATGATAGTACAGGAAAGACACCTACATTTTGAGGCACCTGGGTGGCTCAGTTGTTTGAACATTTGCCTTCAGCTCAGGTCATGATCCCAGAGTACTGGGATCAAGTCCCACATGGGGCTCCTTGCTCATCAGGGAGTCTCCTTCTCCCTCTGCCCCTCCACCTGCTCATGCTCTTTCTCTCTCACTCTCTCTCTCAAATAAATTTTTGAAGAAAAAAGACACCTACATTTTAACAACTATACTCATGTCTTTCCTTCTATAGGCCTGAGGGTGGGTAAGGGGCTAATGATGCATAACAGTAACAGTTAGCTAACATTCGCTGAGCTTTTTCTAAGTGCCAGCCTCTTTTCTGAACACTTTGCATCGATTATTAAATCCCTTGAATCCTCACAACGACTCTGTGACGGCTGCTTTGATGATCTTCCTTTTGCAGATAAGGAAACCAAAACACAAAAAGGTCAGCTGATCTCCCCACAGTCACAAACTAGTAAGGGCAGAGTCAGGATTTGGACTCAGGCACTCTAGCACCTGCACCCAGGCTATTGACCACTGTATCCCACTACACGTGAATGATCTAGCACCTCTCTTTAAAAGGTGAAGTTGTGGGACGTCTGGGTGGCTCGATGGTTGAGTGCCTTCAGCTCAGGTAGTTCCTGGATGGAGGCCCACATCAGGCTTCCTTCAAGGAACCTGCTTCTCCCTTTGCCTGTGTCTCTGCCTCTCTTTGTGTATGTCTCATGAATAAATACATAAGATCTTAAAAAAAAAAAAAGGTGGGGGTGCTGGGGCACCTGGGTGGCTCAGTGGTTAATCATCTTCCTTTGGCTCAGGGCATGATCCAAGGGTCCTGGGATGGAGTCCCACATCGGGCTCCCCACAGAGAGCCTGCTTCTCCCTCTGCCTGTGTCTCTGCCTCTCTCTTTGTATCTCTCATGAATAAATAAAATCTTTAAAAATAAATAAATAAAGTAAAAGGTGGGGATATTTGTTAGCCACTTTGTCCTCAACCTTCTGAATCTCAGCCAAAAGCATGAGACAACCAGAAACATTGCAATTACCACCTTGATCCATCCATGATTATAGTGTATGTGTGTGTATTCTTTTCTTCTGGTCCCTACACTGTTCTATTTTCCCTGACTTACTTTTTTCTCTGTTTTGATCTTTCATGTTGAAGACTTTCCTCAATTATCTGGTGATCCTTGACAACTCTTCATAAGTAAGACTGGCAAAATGTGATAGAATTCTTAGGGTGTGGGAGGAGGAGGAGGAGGTGTGCATCATTGGGCCTCATTGTAGGGCCACTGGATGAGGACAGAGCTAGTTCACGTGGGGGCATAGGGTACAAAAATATCCATCTCTGAGGCCTGGCATGAACCAGTAAATCATTTTCCTTTCAGGCTGTAGGCCCTGGAGAGACCTCTGCACACACACCTCTGCTTTCTCAGCTCTGGTCATCCATTCCTCTATCATCTTCTCATTGTCTCCAAATGTGTTACTATTTCTTATCTCCTGTTTTTCCTGAATTTCTTTGATCTAGCAAGGTTACATTCCCTTTCTTGTTTCTTTTTCCTTTACTCCCATTTCAGAGAGGTCTCAGGGGAAATGAAGTGTAAAGAGCTCTTCATTCTACTGCACTTAACTGGAATTTTCTCTTACTATTTATTCTGTTTCACGATTGTCCTTGATATTCTCCCTGGGAATTTTAGAAAAAAACTGCCTCTTTCTAAAATCAAAATCTATTGGTATTTTTTTAAGAGATCAAGTTTACTTTATAAACTAATTTAGAGGGAATTGACAAATTTATAATGCTGAGTTTTCCTACTAAAAAAGGGTATTTTTTAGAATATATTTAATTCAAAACGTTTTTGCACCCTTTTGTTTATTGTAGCATTTTTTATAATAGACAAGATATGGAAGCAACCCAAGTGCCCATTGATAGATGAATGGATAAAGAAGATGTGATATACATATATGCATATATATATATATATACACACACACACATATACATATAAAGAAGTATCACTGTCATAAAAAAAAGAATAAAATGTTGTCCTTTCCAACAACATAGATGGACCTAGAGGGTACTATGTTAAGTGAAATAGGTCAGACAGAGAAAGAAAAATACCATGTGATTTCACTTATATGTGGATTCTAAAAACAAACAAATGAAAAACAGAAAGAGGCTCATAAATACGGAGAACAAACTGGTGGTTACCAGGGGTGGGGTGGGAGAAGTGTGAAATAGGTGAAGGGGATAAAGAGTACAAACTTCCAGTTACAAAGTAAATAAACGATGAGGATGAAAGGTACAGCATAGGGAATATAGTCAATAATATTTTAACAACTCTGAAAAAAAAAAAAAACAACTCTGTATGGTGACAGATGGTAATCAGACTTATCATGGTGAGCTGTTGTAATATGTATATAATTGTTGTATCAATATGTTGTCACCTGAATCTAATATAATATTTTATGACAACTATACTTCAACTTAAAAAAAGGTATATACCTTTTAATTTATTCAAGGCATCTTTTAAAGCTCTCTTTGGAGTCTGCTTCTCTCTCTCTTTCTCTCAAATAAATAAATAAAATCTTCAAAAACAACATTCTATTAAGTGTAAGGTGGTATCTCATGGTGGTGATTGCCATTTCTCTAATGAATTACTATGCTGAGCCTCTTTCCATGTACTTATTTGCCATTTAAATCTGTTTGTTGAAGTGTCTGTTCAAATATTTTGCCTATTTTTTAAAATCTGGTCATTTTCTTATGATCAACTTGTGAAATTCCTTAGCCAGATATTTGTTTTACAAATATTTTCTCTGCTGCTTGTCTCTTCATTTTCTTACAAGCCTCTTTTAAGGATCGGGGGTTTTTCAATTTTGATAAGTCCAATTTATAAAAAAAATTTTTATAGCTTATGATTTGATTTTTGTGCCCCAAGTAATCTCTGCCTAAACCAAAATCACAAAGATTTTCTTCTGTATTTTATTCTAGAAGTGCCTTGTCATACATGATAACTACTAGTCAAATGTAACTACTTAAATTTGAATTAATTAAAATCTAATTAAATAAAATTAACAATTCAGTTCCTTAGCCACATTAGTCACATTTCAAGTACTTAATAGCCATGTGTGTCTACTGGCTATTGTATTGAATGATACAGGATGATAATAATACATATTCATTTTTTTAAAGATTTTATTTATTTATTCATGAGACACACACACACACACACAGAGGCAGAGACACAGGCAGAGAGAGAAGCAGGTTCCCTGCAAGGAGCCAAATGTGGGACTCCAGCCCAGGATCCCAGGATCATGGGCTGAAGGCAGACGCCCAACTGCTGAGTCACCCAGGCGTCCCAAACATTTTCATCATTACATAAAGTTCAATTGGAAAATGTTGCCATAGAAGTTTGATAGGTTTGGGCTTCACATTTAGATCTGTGATCCATTTTGATCCAATCTCACTCCTGAGTATTTCAAGAGAATGGAAATATAAGTCCACAGAAGCACCTCCAGGCAAATGTTTATAGCAGCTGTATTCTTAATTGCCAAAACCTGGAAACAACCCAAATATCCATCAATTGTGAGTGGATAAACAAATTGTTGTACAGCCTTACAAAAATATACTCCTTAGTAATAAAAAGGAGCAAATGAATAAGATATGCAACAATAAGGATTAATCTCAAAAGCATTATGTTAAAGGGGGGAAAAAGCCAAACTCAAAAGGCTACTTCCTGTATGGTTCTATTCATATCATACTCTGGAGAAGGAAAACTGTAGGCATAAGACACAGACTAGATCACTTGCCAGAGGACTGGGGTGGAGTAAGAGATTGATTACAAAGACACATGATTTTACAACACTTATTATCTCACACTTTCTGTAGGTCAGGGATTTGGGAGCAGCTTAGTTGTATGGTTCGGGCTCTGATCTCCCAGCTAAGATGTCAGCTAGAGCTGTTGTCATGTGAAGACTTGGCTAGGGCTTGTGGATCTTCATGCTAAGCTGTTCCCATATTCTTGACTTACAGCAACCATGAGGAAATAAATATTATTTTAAGCCATTAAGTTTTGGGTTAATTTCTCACATAGAGATAGACAAGTAATATCAATATCATATCAATGTCATACCAATACATATCAATGGCAGGAAGAAATTGGGAGGGCCCAAACCAAGAGAAAGAACTTAGAGCCTGTAGGGACTTGGTAGGAGAGGTAGCCTCTCACCTCTGAGCTCAGCTGGGAATCTCCAAGGCAGGGAACAAGGTGTTCAACTAGACTGGGTTAAAGAGGGGTTCCTCTGATGTTTTTGGAGACAGAGAAGGAGAATTAGGCATTGAATAAGAAGAAAGACATTGTTACTCTTGGGACTCTCCATGTGCACAGGCTTTACCCAGGTCCAGAATCCTTTGAATTTGCTCGTCTACTCCAGAATGGATGTGCATGGTAGAAGGGATCACTGAGAAAGTCATATCTGGACAACTGCCAGCAGAATGGGAGCTTAAAAGAAGAATGGATAAATACAGAACCTCTGAGAGTGAATTCAAGGAAATAAAAATTCAGGCACACTAAACAGGATTCAAGAAGAGGACTAAGGTTTGGAGGAGAGTAATGGTTTCAGGTAGAGCACACTGGTCATGGCATGACCTGCCTCCATCCTGTCTGCTTGACAACATAGGAGCTCTAAAGAGGGAAGAGGTTATGCAAAATTAAAGCATTTGGCTTATTAAATTCTGTGATCCCTGGGGCTGTGGGTCTTTCCTGGGGGCCTCTAAGAATGGAAGCCAAGAAGAGGAGTGTTTACAAGTCATTACCCACTACACTGGAGAAATGACATGTGAACACTGAATGGCCCAAGTAGACTGTTAAGCAGTGGGTGGGGCTGATTCATTTTGCTGAAATGGGCAGTGGCTTGAAGGAACTTGGAGATGTCTACAAATATGAAAAGGAAGACAAACAACAACTCTGTATAACAGTGTAGTTATACAAGTGTGGGCTATTTGACTAACAAAATAAGTGTTTAAGTAGTAAAGTGACCTTATTAGTCACCGTCAGCTGGTGAGGTCTGGGGACCTTCCAGTTATAGAAGAATAGTGGTCTTGTTCTTAATTGCAAGCCACAGAAACCAATCCTGGCTGGTTTAATTGGAAAAATGATTTTATTGGGGCACTCAGTTGGTTAAGCATCCAACTCTTGATTTCAGCTTGGTTCATGATCTCAGGGTTGTGGGATTGAGCCCTACATCAGGCTCCACCAGGCTCCAAGCTGGGTGTGGAGCCTGTTTGTATTCTCTCTGTCCCTCTCCCTCTGTCTCTTCCACCTCCCATATGCACATGTGCTCTCTCTCTCTAAAAAAGAAGAAGAAGAAGAAGAAGAAGAAGAAGAAGAAGAAGAAGAAGAAGAAGAAGAAGAAGAAAAGAAAAATGATCTTATTTAAAAAGATATTAGGGGGCAGCCCAGGTGGTTCAGTGGTTTAGCTCCACCTTCAGCCCAGGGTGTGATCCTGGAGACCTGGGATCATCAAATCCCGCATCAGGCTCCCTGCATGGATCCTGCTTCTCCCTCTGCTTGTGTCTCTGCCTCTCGCTCTGTGTCTCCGTGTCTCTCATGAATAAAGACACACAGAGAGAGAGTAATGCATGCAGGGAGCCCAATGCGGGATTTGATCCCGGGTCTCCAGGATCACACCCTGGGCTGAAAGTGGAGCTAAACTGCTGAGCCACCTGGGCTGCCCTAAATAAAATCTTAAAAAAAAAAAAAGGATATTAGGTAAATAACTGTAACTATAATAATTTGTTAATGAATGGAAGATAAAGAGATATAGATTATGACATAAAAGCATAAAACATGGAGAGGAAGAGAGTAAAAATGTAGTGCTCTAGAATGCATTTGAACAAGTTGTTATTCACTTAAAATAGACTGTTATAAATATAAGTTGCTTTATGTAAGCCTCTGGCAACCACAAAGCAAAAAGCTACAGCAGATACACAAAAAAGAAAGAGAAAGGAATCTAAGCATACCACTATAGAAAAGCATCAAATCACAAAGAAGAGAGCAAGAGAAGAAAGGAACAAAACAGTCAGAAAACACTTAACAAAATAGCAATAAGTCCATACCAATCAATAATTACTTTAAGTGTAAATGGACTAAATTTCCCAATCAAAGACAGAGTGGCTGAATAAATTAAAACAAACAAGCAAACAAGACCTAACTAACTGTATGCTACCTACAAGAGACTCACTTCAGCTTTAAGGCTGCATACAGACTAAAAGTGAAGGAATGCAAAAAAATCTTCCATGTAAATGGAAGCAAAAAGAAAGCCAGAGTAGCTATATTTATATCAAACAAAATAGACTTTAAGGCAAAGACTGTAATAGGAGACAAAGAAAGTCATTACATAATGACAAAGGTGTCAATCCAAGAAGAGGATAAAACATTTGTAAATATTAATGCACTCAATATAGGAGCACCTAAGTATATAAAGCAAATACTAATTGGTATAAAGGGAGAAATAGACAGCAAAACAATAATAACAGGGGACTTTGTGTGTGTGTGTGTGTGTGTGTGTGTGTGTGTGTGTGTGTCTGTGTGTGTGTTATTAATGCCAGCGCTCAGGCTTTGACCCCATACTTCTGCAGAGGGTACAGCCGCTCCTTCCACTGCTGCTTCTTGGTCTTCAGATTTTCCTCATGTTTATTTAGCCAGCAGCACATGGTACATGTCTTCTTGGGCCGCAGATCCAGGGGCTTGTACTTCTTACCCTTGTAGAATTTCCTGAGGTTCTATTTCTGCATCTTGTTGATGACAGTGAGAACACGGGCAATGGATTTATAAACAACTAGGATCTTAGAGAGCTTGGAGGGAGGCCACCTGTCACTTTGACGACACACAGCTGGGACAGCTCCACCTTCAGGTCTTCTAGCTGTTTAAACAGCTCCTCCTGATTCTTGCCGCGGAGATCTCGAGCCTTAATCTTGGACATGTCTGCACAATCCACTGCTGCCGCCACCGGAAAGAAGCCAAGAGAAAGAGCAACAGGGGACTTTAATACCCAACTTTCTTCATCTAGACAGAAAATCAATAGGGAACCACCAGACTTAAATGACAAGTTAGTCCAGATAGACTTAACAGTCATGAACGGAACATTCCACTCAAAAGCAGCAGAACACACATTCCTCTCAAGTCCACAAGGAACATTCTCCACGGTAGACCTCACAATAGACCACAAAATAAGTCTCAATAAATTTAAGAAGATTGAAATCATACCACACATTCTTTTCTGACCACAAAGATATGAACTAAAAATCAAATACAAGAAGGAAACTGGAAAATTCACAAATATGTGGTAATTAAGCAACATGTTACTAAACAACTAATGAATCAAAGAAGAATCAAAAGAAAAATTTGGGGGGCACCTGGGTGGCTCAGTTGGTTGGGCGTCTGCCTTGGGCTCAGGTCATGATTCTGGGGTCCTGGGATTGAGCCCTAAATGGGGCTTCCTGCTCAATGGGGTTTCTGCTTCTCCCTCTGCCCCTCCCACACCAACTCGTGCTTTCTCTCCCTCTCTCTCGAATAAATATATAAAATCTTAAAAAAAAAAAGAAAAAAATGTAAAGTCCTGAAACAAAGGAAAATGGAAATGCAACACACTAAAGTTTATGGGATGCAGTAAAGCAGTTATAAGGGGGGAGGTTCATAGCAATAAATGCCTATATTAAGAAACAGGAAAGATCTCAAATAAAGAACCTAACTTTATACCTGGAGGAACTAGAAGAGCAAACTAAGTCCAAAGTTAGTAGAAAGATGGAAATACCATAGATCAGAATAAAAATAAATAGAGATTAAAAAGAGAACAGAAAAATTCAATGAAACTAAGAGCTGGTTTATTGAAAAGACCAAGAAAATAGACAAACCTTTGGCCAGACTTACCAAGAAGAGAGAGAACACAAAATCAGAAATGAAAAGGGAGACATTACAACTGATACCAAAGAAATACAACAGATCATGCAACTACTATGATATATTACATATCAACCAATTGGACAACCTAGAAGAAACAGATAAAGTCCTAAAAATATACAATCCATCAAGACTGAATCATCAAGAAATACAAAATCTGGAGCACCTGGCTGGCTAAGTCAGTGGACTGTACAACTCTTGATCTTGGGATTGTAGTTTCCAGCCTCACATTGGGTGTAAAGATTACTTTAAAAAATAAATAAAATCTTAAAAAGAAAAGAAATACAAAATCAGAACACACCAAATAAAGTAAGTAAAGAGATTGAATTGGTAATTAAAAACCTCCCAACAAACAAAAGTTTAGGACCAGATGGTACATTTACTGATGCATTTCTACCAAGCATTTAAAGAATAAATACCAATTCATGGGATACCTGAGTAGCTCAGTTAGTTAAGCACCTGACTTCAGTTCAAGTTATGATCTCAGGGTCCTGGGATTGGGTCTTGTGTCCAGCTCCCTGCTCAACAGGAAGTCTGCTTGTCCTCCTCCCTCTTCCTCTGCTCCTTCTCACACTTGTGTTCCATTTCTTTCTCAAAAAAAAAAAAATCTTTAAAAAAAAGAATTAATATCAATCTTCAAATGCTTTCAAAAAATAAAAGAGGAGGGAATACCACCAAATTCATTTTATGAGGCCAGCATTATGCTGATACCAAAACCAGACAAGAACACTATGGGAAAAGAAATTACTGGCCAATATCCCTAATGAATATAAATGCAAAAATCTCAAAAACATATTAACACACTGAATTCAATGACACATTAAAAAGATCACAGACCATGATAAAGTGAAATGTATTCCAGGGATGCAAGGATGATTCAACATCCACAAGTCAGTCAATGTGAATCACCACATTAACAAAATGAGGGATAGAAATCATGTGATCATCTCAAAAAATGCAGAAAAAGCATTTGACAAAATTCAATGTCCATTCATAACAAAACTCTCGATAAAGTGAGTGTAGAAGGAACATACCACAGTATGATAAAGGCCACATATGACAAGCCCACTGCTAACATCATACTCACCAGTGAAAAGTTGAAAGCTTTTCCTCAAAGATCAGGAACAAGATGAGAATGCCCATCTATGCCACTCTTATTCAACATAGTACTAGAAGTCTTAGCAAGAGCAATTAGGCAAGAAAAATAAAAGGCATTCAAATCAGAATGAAAGAAAGAAATCTATCTCTATTTTTTTAAAGATTTTTATCTATTCATTCATGAGAGACAGAGACAGAGAGAGGCAGAGACACAGGCACAGGGAGAAGCAGGCTCTATGCAGTAAGCTGATGCCGTACTCGATCCCGGGTTTCCAGGATCACACCCTGAGCCAAAGGCAGATGCCCAACCGCTGAGCCACCCAGGCGTCTCTCTATTTATAGATAAAATGATATTGTAAACAGAAAACCCTAATGACTCTAACAAAAAAACTGATAAATGAATTTAATAAAGTTGCAGGATACATCAATATACAAAACTCAGCTGCATTTCTATATGAATACTGAACTAATAGAAAGAGGAATTAAGAAAACAATAACATTTACAATCACCTCAGAAATATTTTGAGACTTTATAAAATACCTAGGAATAGGGCAGCCTAGGTGGCTCAGCAGTTTAGTGCCACCTTAGGCCCAGGGCCTGATCCTGGAGACCCAGGATTGAGTCCCATGTCGGGCTCCCTGCACGGAGCCTGCTTCGCCCTCTGCCTATGTATCTGCCTCTCTCTCGATCTGTGTCTCTCATGAATAAATAAATAAAATCTTTAAAAAAATACCTAGGAATAAGTTTTTTCCCCCTAGGAATAAATTTAACCAAAGTGGTAAAGGTCTATACACAGATGAAAGAAATTAAGGAAGACACAAATAAATGGAAAGATATTATATGGTCATGAATTGGAACAACTAATGTTGCTGAAGTTATTCATCTACTCAAAGCCAAAACAATGACAGAAACAATGCAAGCCCTATCAAAATACCAACTTTTTTTTTTAAAAGATTTTTCATGAGAGACAGAGAGAGAGAGAGGCAGAGACAGAGACAGAGGCAGGCTCCCCACAGGGGACTCAATCCCAGGACCCCAGGATCACGACCTGAGGCAAAGGCAGACGTTCAACCACTGAGCCACCCAGGCATTCCAAAATAAGAACATTTTTTCACAAAAATAGAACAATTCTAAAATTTGCAAGGAACCACAAAAGACCCCAAATAGCTAAAGCAATCTTGGGAAAGAATAAAGCTGGAGACATCACATTTCCTGATTTCAAACTACATGACAAAGCTATACTAATCAATACAGTATAGTTTTGACATAAAGAGACTCATAGATCAATGGAACAAAGTAGAGAGCTCAGTAATAAACTCACATAAATGTGGTCAATTATATATGACAAAGGAGTCACAAATATAAATGGGGAAAAGATAGTCTTTTCAGTAAATGGCGCTGGGAAAACGGAATAATCACATGCAAAAGAATGAAACTGGACCCCAGTCTTATTCTATGCACACAAATCAACTCAGAATGGATTAAAGACTTGAATGTAAGGCTTGAAATCATAAAACTCCTAAAAGAAAAGTTAGGTGGTAAACTTCTTGACATTAGTTTTGGCAGTGATTTTTATGGATTTGATGCCAAAAGCTAAAGTAACAAAAGCAAAAGTAAACAAGTGGAAGTACATCAAACAAAGGAGCTTTGGTACGGCAAAGGAAACCATCAACAAAATGGAAAGAAAAACCTATGGAATGAGGCAAAAAAAAATCACAAATCATATATGTGATAAAAAAATTAAGATCTAAAATATATAAAAACTCTGATAAATGATGATGCTAGATGATAGATGAAAGAAAGATGTAACATAAATGTGTGTATGTGTGGGTACCTGTTGGTTTCTGCTCAAGTGATCTGGGGGTTGGGAGATCCAGCTCTACATTGGGCTCTGCACTCAGCGCAGTAGAGTCTGCTTGAGATTCTCTCTCCCTCTCTGCCTCTCCCACTTGTGTGCACTTTATCTGTCTCTCTCAAATAAATAAATAAATCTTTTAAAAAATGCATTTATGGGGACACCTGGGGGCTCAGTGGTTGAGCATCTGCCTTTGGTTCAGGTCGTGATCCTGGAGTCCCAGGATCAAGTCCCACATTGGGCTCCCTGCATGGAGCCTGCTTCTCCCTCTGCCTGTGTCTCTGCCTATCTCTCTCTCTGAGTCTCCCATGAGTAAATAAATAAAATTTCTTTTAAAAAATGCGTGAATGTATATGTGCATATACATACATATTTTTCCTAGTTCTGTCTACTGAAAGATGGGAGCAGCAATACCCAACATCAGTAAACATACTTGCACAAGAAAAGAACAAGATGATCCTGGGACATTTTGTAGTTCCAGAAAGCAAGAACATGCCCCAAGAATGATGGGGACATCAGAAGGACACAGGATTAATAATTATAACTTATTAAATAACACAGGAAATGATAGGAATATAGATTCAAGATATGTATATTTTAAAATATGCATTTATTTTATTTGTAGTGTGTGTGTGTGTGTGTGTGTGTGATACAGAACAGGATATCTAGATAATTTCTAAATACCACCCCACAGACAATTTATCAAACCTGGTATATAGCACCTAATCAAATAATCAAAGTGAATGTCATCAATAATGGGACAGGTAGAAATTATAGGATACAATTACTTCCAAAATTGATAACCTTTATCTAATTTTGAGGAAACATGAAAGAGACCAAATTGAAGGATATTCTACAAAGGAACTAGACTGTTAATTTCAAAAGTGTCAAGGTCATGAAAGCCATTAAATGATTGAGGAACTCTTCCAGACAGATGGAGACTCAAGAAACTTGATAGCTAAATACTTGGCATAATTGTGACTTTGAGATGTTTGCTATATAATTCACTGTTGGGTCAACTGCATAAACTTGAATGACTCTGAGGATTAGGTGGTAGTGATGTGTCAAGGTAGATTTCCTGATTTTGACTGTCATACTGTGATTTTGTAGGGGAATGTTTTTGTGTGTAGAAATTACATAGTTAAGTTTTGGGGGATAACATCAGATTATCAACTGCTCCTAAATGGTTTAGAAAAATAGTTACTTGTATAGTATTCCCAACTGCTTTTATACATTCATGATTATTCTAAAATGAAAAGTATTTTTTAAAAGACAAAAAAAGATATTGGATAACAACTCTATTCATAATTCCTCCCCCCACCCCACACTCCAGAAACAACACAAATGTTCATCAAAAGGTAAATGGAGGGACGCCTGGGTGGCTCAGCAGTTGAGTGTCTGCCTTTGGCTCAGGGCATGAACCCGTGGTTCTGGGATCAAGTCCTGCATTGGTCTCCCTGCATGGAGCCTCCTTCTTTCTCTGCCTGTGTCTCTGCCTCTCTCTCTGTGTCTCTCATGAGTGGATGAATAAAATCTTAAAAAAAAAAAAAAGAAAGAAAGAAAGAAAGAAAGAAAGAAAGAAAAAAAGAAAGAAAGAAAGAAAGAAAAGTAAAGTAAATGGATAACCTTTGGTCCAGCTATACAACTTGTTGCCACTTAGCTCAAAGGAATAGATTATTATCACAAGCAACAACTTTGGTGACTCTCTAAAGCATTATGTAAAAGCACAAAACACTACCTACTGTATGACATCCTAGAAAATACAAAATTCTAGAGGTGGAGAACAGATCAGTGGTTGCCAGGGGTTAGGTGTGGTGAAGGTATAACTATAACAGGAAGGAGAGAGTCCTCTGGGGTGATGAAGTCCTGATTGTGGGGGTGATTAAACAAATCAAATATGTGTCAAAATTCCTAGAATGATACACTAAAACCAAGCAAAGATGTGACTAGATTGTGGTAGTGGTGATGTAACTCTATAAATTTAGAGTTGTTCTAAATTTATAGAGTTGTTCAACTACAGTGTGTGAATTTTATGGTAAGTAAAGTGTATGAGGAGAACTAGAGGGGGAGAAGATAAATGGTTGGTATATGTTTGAACAAATACAAATACATATGCAAACGATGAACATTTTCCATATTAAAAAGTTACTAATAATGAAAGGGTATTGGGGTATCTCACAGTATCACTGGGACTAGGTCTGGGACCTCAGCCAGGAGCAGTACTCAAAATTCCACTGTAGAACTTCCATAGGAAGAACACATCTGAGAGGAGGACCACACACTTCTCATTCTGGATCTGGATGCTGCCAATGCACCACTCCCTCTGTTGCCCAAGAAGGTGGGCTTCTTTGCCACTGTCACACAAAGTACCTCTGGTCCTTTCTTCATGTTACCAATTCTGTTTTCAAAGTGCAGAACAGAGCAGCTCGGGTGGCTCAGCGGTTTAGCGCTGCCTTCAGTCCAGGGCATGATCCTGGAGACCAAGGATCGAGTCCGATGTTGAGCTCCCTGCATGGAGCCTGCTTCTCCCTCGGCCTGTGTCTCTGCCTCAATCTCTCTCTGTGTTTCATGAATAAATAAATAAAATCTTTAAAACAAAGCAAAGTCCAGAGCAGATCCCCCTTTCTGTCGACCTCTGACTTGTGGTTATTATACTTGGGGAAATGCAAGTATCTCGCATTTTCACCATCTAGAGTGGAAGGCAGGCTCTGTCTCCCACCAAAACTCCTAAAGTGAGAGAATTCTCCAAATATTGGAAGGGGGTACAGACGCTGAGGAGCCAAAGAGGACAATGTCCACCCAACAGTAAGCACTGTTTCTTTAAAGTGTTGTCTTAAATTGGCCTCTTTTGCTCTAGAAACGTTTTACATGACAGTAGAGTACCTACACATTTTCCAAAACACGAAGACGGCTGACATAGTTGACATCCACTTGCCTCCCTATCTCTTCTTCCACATATTCTGTCCCAGTTTCTAGATGGAGCCTTATGTGCTCCAAACCTGCTAGCATTTTCTGCTAACATGTTTAGTAACACAAGCTTTGCTTTCTACTTTCTAGGTCAAAGAAGTCCAAAGACAATGAGGACACCCTAGGCTTTTTGACATATAAAGACAGCTTTGAATCATGTTGAACTGACACAGTACAGCCACAGGAAAATAACTAGAAAGTGGGTTTACGAGTATTCATGAAGTTTGACAAAAACCTGGAGGCAGAAAAGGGTTATACCTCCTTTGCTTGCTTTCACAGAAAACCAAAATGGCACCCAAGTGGTTCATTTGCACTGTGGTGATTGGCTACTGTGCTTCCCTTGTGCTACCCGTATATAATTGCAGGAGGGATTTTTATGGCACTCTATAGGTCCTGAGTGCTTTCAAATCATTAATAACTTATTTGTCCCTGAAGCTTCAGGTCAATGTTAACATCTTCTATTTTAATTGCAGCCACCTGCATGTAGAGGGTAAGTGGCTGGCCCAAGGTCAGAGGCGAGGCACTGTCAAGACTGGGATTGCATCATCTGATAGAAAAAGAAAATTCTAACACTATATCACTCATTGGAAGAAGGCTGCCCGTGATCAAGACTGCTTTAAAAGTCGAAGCAAAGAGAAGGATTAATTAAGTTCTGAGCTGGTTTGCTGCAAAGCTTGGCTTAGGGGAGTGCTGGCCAGGGAAGGGTCGATAACCTTGCCATGATGGGACTTCTAAATCAATCCAGTTCATCGCTGTACCCACGGACACTAAAACTGTCACTCAAGATATTTCTCCCTGTGTTTTATCTATTCATACCCGTGTTCTAAAAATGACCTTCTGAGGGATTAATGGAAAAGGTGATTTAGACTCAAGCTCACTAAAATTGATATTAAACAGAAAGAAGTTTAGCTTAATGCAGTAACCGTTTCTTAAATGCAATTGATAGCTAATGTCCTATTATGCTTTTCTTAAGAGTAGGGTCAGTTTAAAATATAAGTGGCAAAACTACTATACCTTTTTGTAGGACACTCAAGCCAGGAAAGGTTAAAAATACCAGAAGGAAATCTGGTGCATTGCCATGCACAATCAATATTGGCTACCTCTGGGCTTTAGTGTCAGATTAGTGCTTGTCTTCCAAAGCCCCTTCTTATGCTCCTCAGAAAGGCTGGGGGAAAAAAGAAAGCTCTGGAAGGCAATTCAAACTCAGTTTCCTTTGCCTTCTGGAGAACCCTATAATCAAGCAATAGTGACTTAATGAGAGAATCTAAATGATGTAGTTTGGGAATATAGGTGAGGGTTGATGGGTTGAGGTCTGGAGCCAGCCAAGAAATAATTCTTGAGATGCCTTTGGTGCAAAATGGTGGTTTCATTAAAGCACCAGGGACTGGACCCATGGGCAAAAAGAGCTATCCTGGGGTTGTGAGGGGTGGCTGATGATATACTTGGGAGTTGGCAGAGGTAGGAAAAGGTAAGTTTCAAAGGTATTTTCTTTCTTTTCTTTCTTTTTAAAAAAGATTTTATTTATTCATCCTTGAGAGGCAGAGACATAGGCAGAGGAAGAAGCAGGCTCCCTGTGGGAAACTTGACATGGGACTTAATCACAGGACCCCTGGGATCACGACCTGAACCAAAGGCAGATGCTTAACCACTGACCTACCCAGGTGCCCCTCAAAAGTATTTTCAAAGGTTAATAAAGATGCAGAAGATACCAGAGGTCTTGCCATTGGCAAGTTAAGGTTGTTTTTCCTTCTAGCAGGACATTCACATTAAGATACTTGGGAGCTTCCCAGAGGAACAGCACACTCTGCCTGCCTCAAACACCTGTCAATGGGCTGCACATTATAAAGACATTTAATTGTATTTCTATTCTTTCTGGATGCTAGATTATTGACAAAAATGCTTTGTTCTTGTATATTAATTTCTAGGACATTTGTGGACTAAGGGAGCTCACGTCTCACAGGGCTGTGATCTCTGTAAGTGAACTATTTGTTCTTCCTTTCCTTGATTTTAGAGCAGCCAGGAGTGCCTGAGGAAGGTCACAGGTAGCCCACCTGGAGAAGGGGTGGCTGAGGGGTGTCAGCTTCTGCTTTGTCCTCAGCTTGCCTTCTGCTCCCTCCTCATAAGAAAATGGATCATTCTTCAATCTGAGTAAATCAACTTCTTTGTTCACTCTTATGTTCCATCCTCATGGCACCAACTAATTTTCTAAGGCCTATGCTGTCAGTTGTTTATCTCCTAGGCAGCATAAAGCAGTATTCTGGAGAAGGTAAGGGGTCATCTGATATCCAGAGCAGGTAGGAACGCAGCCATTTAAGTGTGGAGAAACAAAACCCACCAGCTAAACTGCTGAAAAGTCATTTTCCCCCCTTAAGTCATCTTACCGCCAGCTCAAAAGGAGAATGAAAGGTTTGGGGGGTTAAGCCACATCTCCGTGTCCAGGTCACAAAAGGCAGGCAGGTAGGGGCTTTGGAAAGGCCCCTTACTGGGAAGCTGGGCGGAGCACAACCAACCCACCCTCCCAAGGCTTTCTTGGTTGATTCACTCAGAGGGTGGGAGAGATTGTTGTCAAACTTTCTTTTAGGATGCAGAATGAAAGTGTCACACAAATCTGATAATGCAGGGTGTTCCAGATTCAACGCTGTACATAAGGAAGATGCTTATGAAATAGAAGTCACAGAACATTAGCAGTAGAAGGTGGAAACTCTCTCTTTTGGGGACTCTATTTAGCATCCAGGAAGGCAACAGGGAGTCTTTATGAGGTTATTAACTCCTTCCTCTCTGACAAAAAATGAAACTGGAGGTGAAGAGGGGGATGGGAAATGGGTTTCTCTTTAAGCCAAATAAGGAAAACAGAATAGTTCTTTTTTTATGTAATGGATTTTGCCTGTGAACGAGGCTTTTGCACAGCATCTGGGCCTCCCATCACGCATTGTCAATTCACTTTTAGTGGCGACTAAGGTTGTGAAACATTGGAAAGAGAAACCTCTGAAGATTTAAATTTCAAACTGGGGTAGGGAACAAAGGCAGATCGTAGAAACGTAGATCAAATTAAGTGTCCTTATAACCCACAGCCAGCTGACAAATACCTGAGGCGGGCAGAGTGTAACCTTCCTCCAGGAAGCTCCTGACTGTCTCGATGTCAATGCCTTGCTAGAGGGGAAAAACCTTTGCTTGACAATAGCTAGGCCTCCAGCATCCTGTGAGTCTTCTTTAGTGTATGAAAATCCTTCTGGAATTTCCTATTTTTATTTACTCCAATCCCGAAGTATATAACCAGTTGTCCACCTACCCCACCCCACCCCACCCCCCAGGGCCGCAGTGCTTTCTGCCCACAGGGCCCTGTTCCTGTGCTTTAATAAAACCACCTTTCTGCACCAAAGACGTCACAAGAATTCTTTCTTGGCCGTTGGCTCCAGATCCCAACAACATCACTCTAAAAGCTAAGTCAAAACCCCCTAGAACCAAAGTAAAGACAATCGTCAGTGGGTCAAGGGCCACCCCCTCTTCAGGCTGCAGCCCCTTCATTCCAAAGTAGTAATTATGGCCTCTGCCATCAGATTAGTTAGATAGACAGTGACAGAGAAATAGGGTTTATAGCATTATTCCTTTTGTTAGTCTGGTGTTTCCTGAGGGTATTTTAAGGACTGGGGAATGGAAAACATTCTCAGAAAAAAAAAAATTATCTTAGTCATTTTGAGAATTATGTGTAGGGCAGCCCAGTGGTGCAGCGGTTTAGCGCTGCCTTCAGCCCAGGGCATGATCCTGGAAACCTTGGATCGAGTCCCATGTCGGGTTCTCTGCATGGAGCCTGCTTCTCCCTCTGCCTGTGTCTTTAAAGATTTAAATAAATCTTTAAAAAAGAGAGAGAGAGAGAATTACATGTAATACATACAAAACTATCTTTGACTTTTTTTTGAGATTATTTATTTATTTATTTATTTATTCATGAGAGACAGAGAGAGAGAGAGAGAGAGAGAGAGGCAGAGACACAGGCAGAGGGACAAGCAGGCCCCATGCAAGGTGCCCGATGGGGGACTTGATCCCCGGACTCCAGGATCATGCCCTGGGCCAAAGTCAGGCGCTAACCCACTGAGCCATCCAGGTGTCCCTATCTTTGACTTTAATATATCTTCTTGCATTGATGATAAATATTTTCACTCCCTAGTGAAGGCTGTGAACACCACATCTTAGTGGGGGTGAGGAACAAAGCGGACTCCCACCCTGGGAGAGTGTTGGGGCAGAGGTGATGGGGGGAGTGCGGACACACGACTTCTCATCTCAACTTTGAGACTATGCTTCAAGAGGACCAAGAATTTCCTGAAATTAGTTAGACACAGAGATGATCTGAGGGATGTAAAAAAAAGAAAAGAAAAGAAAAGAGTTGTTCGCTCATTCAACTTTGAGAAAGAAAGCCTGAGAATAGATCTAATTAGAGATTTTCAATATCAGCTTTAATCAGTAAGTATTTATTGAGAGCCCACCATGCGCTGGGCGAGTGTTACCCATGAGAAATAATTGCCTGAGGAACAATGCTTAGCTGTTCTGTCTCTGCTGGAGGATGGAACAAAGGCAAATGGTGCTGCGTAGCAGAAGAGTTTCAAATTAGCTGTAATGGAGAATTTTCAACATCACATAATGAGAGCTGTTAAATACTGGGATGGTTTGCACTAATCACTTCTGGGTAGTTTGAGACAGTCACTTTCAGCAACCAATTGTTCTAGTAAAGCTGAGGTTGAGGTAGGGTTTGCTGTTTTTCTGTGTGTTATTTCCAACCTTACTTTTTATAAATACTACTGAGAAATGTCTCAGAACTGTTAAACACAAGTTACTTGGAGAAAAGAGAAGTGGCTGCCTGAATTCTGAATGAAGGATGTCACAATGAAAAACACGAAGAGGTTTAAATAAATATTAACAAGCGTTATGAAAGAAGTATCAAATACTCAAAGAGATAGCAACCTAAGGGCAATACTGAGAGTATAGCAAATGGCAAAATATTTGCTAATTATTCATTGCAATTGATTAGATAAACATTAAAGCCCCTATAGACAATTGGATTAAAAGAAATTCATAAAAGGAGCTTTTTTTTTTTAAGATTTTATTTATTTATTCATGAAAGGGCAGCCCCGGTGGCTTAGCGGGTTAGCACTGCCTGCAGCCTAGGGCGTGATCCTGGAGACCCTAGATTGAGTCAGGCTCTCTGGGTGGAGCCTGCTTCTCCCTCTGCCTGTGTCTCTGCCTCTCTCTCTCTCTCTGTGTCTCTATGAATAAATAAATAAAAAATCTTTAAAAAAAACAAATGGTATTTATTCATGAGAGACACACACAGAGGAGAGGCAGAGACACAGGCAGCAGATGAAGCAGGCTCCATGCAGGGAGCTCGATGTGGGACTCATCCTGGGACTCCAGGATCATGCCCTGGGCCAAAGGCAGGTGCTCAACCGCTGAGCCACCCAGGTGTCCCATAAAAGGAGGTTTGTATCTGGTCAAGAAATGGATGACAAGGGCAGCCCGGGTGTCTCAGCGGTTTAGCACCGTCTTCAGCCCAGGGTGTGATCCTGGAGACCCAGGATCAAGTCCCACATTGGGCTCCCTGCATGGAGCCTCCTTCTCCCTCTACCTGTGTCTCTGCCTCTCTCTCTCTCAGTGTCACTCATGAATAAATAAATAAAATCTTAAAAAAAAAAAAAAGAAATGGATGAGAAAAAACATTGACTTGATTACTTATAAAGCAAAATTAAATTCAAACCACTTACTATAAATTTCTTTCTAAAAATTTTTTTTAAATTATGTTTTCAGTAATAACTTTTACTGCTGTTGGAGATACAGAGAAACAGGCCTATTTGGACATCAATGATTCTCTACACATAAAACTGCTTAAAAACATTTCCATTTCTTAGAGGATAAGCTCTCATTTTTCTTTCTTAAATATATATTTTAAAGATTTTATTTATTCATGAGAGACAAAGAGAGAGGCAGAGACATAGACAGAGGGAGAAGCAGGCTTCCCACAAGAGCCCCATGGGGGACTTGATCCCAGATCCCGCTATCAGGCCCTGAGCCAAAGGCAGACACCCAACCACTGAGCCCCAGGTATCCCAAAGCTCTCAGTTTTCTACCACCGAATATGATGTAAGCTGTGGGTTTTTCATATATGTCCTTTATTATGGTGAGGTATGTTCCCTCTAAATCTACTTTGTTGAGAGTTGTTTTTTTTTTTTTTATCATGAATGGAAGTTGTAGGGGGCCTGAGTGGCTCAGTGACTGAGTGTCTGCCTTTGGCTCTGCCTTTAGCTCAAATTGGGATCCTGGGGTCTTGGGATCCTGTTCCACATAAGGCTCCCCATGGGGAGCCTGCTTCTCCCTCTGCCTATGTCTCTGCCTCTCTTTGTATCTCTCATGAATGGGTAAATAAATTTTTTTTAAAAAAATGGATGTTGTCTTTTGTTTAGTTTTTTTCTGCCTCTACTGAGATGATCATATGGTTTTTAATCTTCCTCTTAGTAATGTGCTTCATCATGTTGATTGATTCATAAATATTGAAAGATCCTTACATTCCCTGGACTAAATCCCACTTGATTGTGGGAAACATTTTTTTAATGTATTGTGGAATGCAGTTTGTTAATATTTTGTTGAGGATTTTTACATTTATGTTCATCAGAGATGTTGTCCTATAGTTTTCTTTTTGTAGTGTCTTTATGATTTTGATTTTGAGTCCTTTCTCTCTCTCTTTTTGCTGAGGTTAGATAAAGGATTTCAATTTTTTTTAATCTTTTCAAAGAACAAATTCCTGGTTTCATTGATCTGTTCTATTGTTTTGTTTTGTTTTTTCAGTCTCTATTTCACTTGTTTCTGCTCTAATCTCTCTCTCTTTTTTTAAAGATTTTATTTATTTATTCATAAGAGACACACAGAGAGAGGTATAGGCAGAGGGAGAAGCAGGCTCCATGCAGGGAGCCTAATGCAGGACTTGATCCCGGGATTCTGAGTTCACACCCTGAACCAAAGGCAGATGCTCAACCGCTAAGCCAACCAGGCATCCCTGCTCTAATCTCTATTAAAGATTAGGGATGTCCACTCTCACGGCTTTTATTCAACATAGTACTGGAAGTCCTAGCTGCAACAATCAGACAAAAAAAGAAATAAAAGGCATCCAAATTTGTAAGGAAGAAGTCAAGTTTTCACTATTGCAGATGACATGATACTATATCTAGAAAACTCTAATGGGCACCCAGAGCCCAGGGTTCTGGGATCAAGCCTCAAGTCAGGCATCCTGCAGAGCCTGCTTCTCCCTCACCCTCTGCCTGTTGCTCCCCCTGCTTGTGCACTCTCTCTCTGTCAAATAAATAAATAAAATCCTGATAAGAAAAAAAAGAAAGAAAACTCTATAGACTCTACCAAAAAAACTGCTAGAACTGATAAATAAATTCAGTAAAGTTACAGGATACAAAATTATGTATAGAAATCTGTTACATTTCTATACATGAATAAGGAAGTAGCAAAAAGAGAGATTAAGAAAATAATCCCATTTACAACTGCACCAAAAAATTAAATACCTAGGAATGAACTTTTTATTTTATTTTTATTTTTTAAAAGATTTTATTTATTTATTCATGAGAGACAGAGAGAGAGAGAGAGGCAGAGGGAGAAGCAGGCTCCATGCAGGGAGCCCAACGTGGGACTTGATCCCAGGTCTCCAGGATCACACCCTGGGCCAAAGGGGGCGCTAAACCACTGAGCCACCCGGGCTGCGCTCTAGGAATAAATTTAACTGAGAAGGTGAAAGACCTATAGTACAAAAACTATGAAACATTGATGAAAGAAACTGAACATGACACAAATGAATGGAAACAGTATCCTTTGTTCATGGATTGGAAGAAACAGTATTGTTAAAATGTCCATACTACCCAAAGCAATCTACAGATTTAATGCAATCCCTATCAAAACACCAAGAGCATTTTTTCACAGAAACAGAACAAATAATCCTAAGATTTGTGTAGAGCCACAAAAGATCTCAAATAACGAAAGCAATCCCCGAAAAAGAATAAAACAACTGGCAGTATCACAATCCCCATTTTCAAGATATATTACAAAACTACAGTAGTCAAAACAGTATGGAACTGGAATAAAAATAGTCATATAGATCAATAGAATAGCATGGAGGGGTCAGATATAAACCCATGCTTATATGGTCAATTAATCTTTGACAAAGGAGAAAAGAAGGGACACTTGGGTGGCTCAGGGGTTGAGTGTCTGCCTTTGGCCCAGGGTGTGATCCTGGAGTCCCCGGCTCGAGTGCCGCATTGGGATCCCTGCATGCAGCCTGCTTCTCCCTCTGCCTATGTCTCTGCATCTCTGGCTCTCATGAATAAATAAATAAAATCTTAAAAAAAAAAAGGAGAAAAGAATATACAATGGAAGAAGGACAGTCTCTTCAATAAATGTTTTTGGGAAAACTGGAGCGATACACACAAAAGAATAAAACTGGACCACTTCCTAACACCAAACATAAAAATAAAATCAAATGGATTAAAGACCTGATTACAAGTCCTGAAACCATAAAACTAATTGAAGAAAACATATGCTGTAATTTCCTTGACATCAGCCATAGAAACATTTTTTCTAGGTAGGTCTCCTCCTTGTCTCCTCAGACAAGAGAAACCAAAGCAAAATTAAACTGTTGGACTATATCAAGATAAAAACCTTTTGAATAATGAAGGAAACAATCAACAAAACAAAAAGGCAACCTATGGAATGGGAGAAGATATTTGCAAATGATATATCCAATAAGGGTTTAATAGTCAAGATATATAAACAACTTAACACCAAAATACCCACAAATAATCCATTTAAAAATTAGGGAGAAGATCTGAATAGCCATTTTTCCAAAGACCTACAAATGGCAAACAGATACATGAAAATATGCTCAACATCGGTAATCACCAGGAAAATGCAAATGAAAACCATAATGAAATATCACTTTACACCTGGTCAGAATGGTAATATCAAAAAGACAACAAATAACAAGAGTTGGCAAGGATGTGGAGACAGAGGAACACTTGGGCAGCCCCGGTGGCTCAGCAGTTTAGCACAGCCTTCAGCCCAGGGCCTGATCCTGGAGGCCCGGGATCGAGTCCCACATCAGGCTCCCTGCATGGAGCCTGCTTCTCCCTCTGCCTGTGTTTCTATCTCTCTCTTTCTATGTCTCTCGTGAATAAATAGATAAAATCTTAAAAAAAAAAAAAAAAAAGAAAAAGTAAAAGGAACACTTGTGTTCTGTTGGTGAGAATGCAAATTGGTATAGTCACCATGGAAAACAGTATGGAGGTTCCTCAAAAAATTAAAAATAGAAATACCATATGACACAGTAATTTCACTACTAGTTATTTACCCAGAGAAAAAGAAAACACTAATTCCAAAAGATATATATGCACCTTATGTTTATTGCAGCATTATTTACAATAACCACAATATGGAAGCAACCCAAGTATCCATCAATAGATGGAGAAGAGGTAATATATATATATATATATATATATATTCCATTATATATAAATATATGTTATATATTTATACATATATATTAAATTGAATATTACTCAGCTATAAAAAAGAATGGAATCTTGTTATTTCCAACAACATGGATAGACCTAGAGTATAATGCTAAGTGAAATAAGTCAGAGAAAGATGGACACCACATGATTTCACACATATTTGAAATGTAAGAAACAAAGCAAATGAACAAACAAAACAAACAAAAACCCAGACTCTTAAATACAGAGAACAACTGATGGTCACAGAAGGGAGGTGGGGGGATGGGTGAAATAAGTGATGGGGATTAAGGAGAGCATTTGTTGTGATGAGCACTGGGTGATGTATGGAAGTGTTGAATCTCTATATTCTACACCTAAAACTAATATCACATTGCATGTAATTATACTTTAAAAATAAAAACAATTAAGGACAACAACATTCTATTTTCATTTTTGGAAATCTATCCTTACAAAGACCTAAATCCAAAAATAATTTTGCTCCAACATGGTCATTACACTATTCATAATCATAAAGAAAGCAAGTCCAACATTATCCACAACCATAAGAAATTGGAAGTAACCCAAATGTTCAATGATTGGCAAGAAATTGTGAGCAAGCAACTCAAAACATTGTACAATTAAAATGATGTTAAAGATATAACATGGAAGAGGTCATGTTCAATATGAAGCCAAAAAAAAAAGTGGAATATGCTTTGTTCTGCCACTTACTAACTGTGTGGCTAGTAAGAAACCTTGTTTCTCATCTTTAAAATGGGAAGTCACAACAGTATTTTCCCATCAAGTTGTTGAATCATTAAGTGGAATTATGTGCATACAGTGTAATGTGTCCAGCAAATAACTATTGCTCAATAAATGATAGTTTTTTTGGTATCTGGGTGCCTCAGTTGGTTAAATGTCCAACTCTTGATCTCAGGGTCATGAGTTCAAGCCCTGTGTTGGGCTCCACACAGGGAATGAAATGAAAAGAAAAAGGAAGGAAGGAAGGAAGGAAGGAAGGAAGGAAGGAAGGAAGGAAGAAGGAAGGAAGGAAGGAAGGAAGGAAGGAAGGAAGGAAGGATGGAAGGAAGGAAGGAAGGAAGGGAGAAAGAAAGAAAAAGAAAGAGAAAGAAAAAAGAAAGAAAGAAAGAAAGAAAGAAAGAAAGAAAAAAAGAAAGAAAGAAAAGAAAGAAAGAAAGAAAGAAAGAAAGAAAGAAAGAAAGAAAGAAAGAAAGAAAGAAAGAAAGAAAGAAAGAGTTTTTTTCCCCTTGGATATCTCTAGTGCCTTTTGGATGCATGATGAGATCAGGGTCTTTTTTCATTTTTATAATTCAGTTTGATTTACAGTACTTTCCAAAGACGAGAAAAATAGATTCAGTCGCTAAAGTTGAGGTGAAAATGACAAACATTCATTGACACTAAACTCAGTGACTTTACTGTACCCACAAATGATGAAAGTTTGTGGAGAAAGGAGGGGTTGCCAGCACCCCTCAGCCCCTCATCCACTCAGATTTCTTTTCTTTTCTTTTCTTTTCTTTTCTTTTCTTTTCTTTTCTTTTCTTTTCTTTTCTTTTTTTTTTTTTTAAGATTTTATTTACTTATTCATGAGAGACACAGAGAGAGAGAGAGAGGCAGAGACACAGGCAGTGAGAGAAGCAGGCTGCCTGCGGGGAGCCCGATGTGGGTCTCTATTCTGAGTCTCCAGGATCACTCCCTGAGCCAAAGGCAGACACCTAACCATTGAGCCACCCAGGCCCCCTCTACTTGGATTTCTTATCTAGGCCATGTGAGGCCATAGCTGAGCCTCAAAGGGGCTTTTCCGGTGTTTATGAAGCTGTCTGTACAGCCCCTCTTAGGCTCCATGCATTCCTTTCTGCAGCAAGCAGCGAACTGCACAGATTTCCCAGAAAAAGCCAAGCTTTTATGTAACCAACAGCCTGATTCATCTTGCTTGACTTAATGAATGCCTGAATGGATTTTTATTTTTAAATTCTCAAAAATACCCCTTAATCCCTACCCTTGAGTCAGCAGTGAGCGGTTAAAAAAAAATTATATTCCTTATCCTAAAAATGAATAAAATAAAGGGGAAGAAAACCTCCCAGTAATTTTTTTTCCTTGGAGACATCAAGGTGTACAGATCGAGTGGAAAATGTCCATGTTCTGTTTGCACACACACTGACATGTGTGAGGCACCGGGTCTGGGGGAGGGAAGGAAATGGGGCCGGTGGTTGCAGAAGAGGAGCGATTACCCCTGAATTCTAATGTTCTGGTATTCATTTCAAGGACAACTGTGAATAGGGCTTGGGATAAATATCCTCAAATAACCTCACACGAATTTATACACATCTTATAACCAGAAAACCCCCAGAACCTTCTCCACCCCTTTGCTTCCTTCCTCCCCTGTGCTCTTAAAATTTGTTTGATTAACGGCCATGTCATACATCCCCACCTTCTGCCACCGGCTCCCCTCCCACCCCTGGGTCTGGGAAGAAAGCGTCTCTTCATGAGAAGTGCAGCTGTGTGTGGCTCATACCCCTCCCCTCATGGCCAGGAAGGTGGAAACCCTGCCTGAAAGAGCCAGCCAAGTCCCCCTCCACCCCACACCCCAGCTACTCAGGGCTGCTTTGTCAGGCTGGGGCTCAGCATGGCCTTGACCAAGAAGAGGCTGGGGCAGGCGTTGTATGCAGGCCGGCCCTCATGGCCCCGAACAAAATAGAAATGCTGCATTATCTTGGCCAGCACTTCCTTGGTTTGCTTATTACGTGTAAAAGAAGATAGATAGAACATTTGAGTCTTTTTTTTTTTTTTTAAGATTTTATTTATTTACTTGACAGAGAGCAAGAGAGCACAAACAGGAGGAGCAGCAGGCAGAGGGAGAGGAAAGAAGGAGAAGCAAGCTCCCTGCAGAGCAGGGGCTCCATCCCAGGACCTTGGGCTCAAGACTTGAGCCAAAGGCAGAGTCCTAACCGACTGAGCCACGCAGGCACCCCACATTTGAGTCTTTAACATGACCATGGAAAATAGATCATGCTGAGATGTGAAAAATAAATGAATATGTCCCATCCTGGGTACAAAACGTCAGACAAGAGTCTGGAGCTTTCTGGACAAGCTGAAAAGAAAAGGCTTTGCTTTAGAGAAAGTTTTTTCAACCTCAGAACTACTGACATGTTGGATCAGATCATTCTTTGTGGTGGGAGACTGGCCCTGGGCATTGCAGGAGGTCTAACAGCATCCCTGGCCTCTACCCATCTCTGGAGATGTAACAACCAGAAATGTTTCCAGCCGTTGCCAAATATTCCCTGGGTACCTCCATCTTGCCAGATAAAATATAGGATGCCCTGTTAAATGTGAATTTCAGATAAATAATGCAATATTTGGAACATACTAACACTAACAAAGGGAGCCTGCTTCTTCCTCTGCCTATGTCTCTGCCTCTCTGTGTCTCTTGTGAATAAATAAAATCTTAAAAAAAAAAAAAAAGAATGGATAATCAGTGATTTGGGAAGAAAATTTCCAATATGCCAGAAAGAAATCATAACCAACCCTGCCATTCTCCATTTCTTTCTTTGACTAGAACCCTAAATGTATTCAAGATAGTAACGTGCCCAATTCTAGGTGATGAATCATCAATGGTCCAAGCCAATGATGAGAATCCTGTTTTCTTTTGGGAGCCAAATGACCGGGGGTAGGGAAATCTGTTAGGGCTTTCTGGAAAAGCTTTGCTATGTTGATAGAAGCATCAGGAATGTTATGATATTACTTATTCTATCCTTTTTTTTCTTGTGAATGTGGATGTGATGCTTAGAGTTGTGGCAACAATCTTATGGTCATGAGGGAAAGGCCAAAAGAACTGTAGAGATACCTATCCTAACTGATGCCCAGTATCTGTTTATTACCTTATTTCTTGTTATCTGAGAAAAATAAACTCTTTTTGTTTATTTTTTTTTCTGTTGCTTATAGCTGAAAGCATTCCTAACTGATACAGAGACCAAAATAAATAATTCAGGAAACAGAATAACAACAACCACAACAACAAAAAAAAACAAAACTCATGAGTCCCTCAAATCTATTTCACATCCTTAGACAAATTGAGTACTGATTAATTATTCCTCCCAAAGAAAATATTTTTATTAGTTTCTTATTTATCTTTGTGGTGTTTCTATGACTGAAGACAAATACAATGGATCTTTTTATTCCACTAAGTGCAGCATACTGTACATATTCAATCAAATAATATTCTATACACAGTGTTCTTTTCATTTTGTAATGGTATGGTCTATAGATAGATCTCTTCACATCAGTAGGGATCCTCCACATTCTTTTTTATAGATGTATACTATCCCATCAAATAGATGCACCTTCATTTACTGAGCTAGCATTTAGCTGCTAAATACCTGGGTTGTTTATAATCCGTAAATTTAAAAAATCATGCCACAGTCAGTACATTTGTACCCATGTTCTTGCATACTTAGATAGAACATTGAATAGGATATATTCCCAGAAGAGTGACCGCTGTGTCAGAGTGAGAATATGTCTGTAATTTTGGTAAATATTGCCAGATTCCCTTCTGTAAGGGGTTCTATGATTTTGCATCAATAAAATATGGGAGTGCCTATTTCTTCTGAGCCTTCCCAACAAAGTACGATGATAGCAAACTTTTAGAGTTTTTTCCCGGGGAGGGTGTGGTGCAGATAATCTAATAGGTGAAAAAATGGCACCCGGGTACAATTTTAATTTATATATATATTTTTAAATTTTTATTTATTTATTCATGGGAGACACTGAGAGAGAGGCAGAGACATAGGCAGAGGGAGAAGCAGGCTACCTGAGAGGACCCGGATGTAGGACTTGATCCTAGGACCCTGGGATCACACCCTGAGCCAAAAGCAGAAGAAGCTCAACCACTGAGCCACCCAGGTGCCCCTACATTTTTCTTATTAAAGTTGCTCACATTTTCGTATATTTAAATGTTATTTATAGTTCTTTCTTCCATGAACTCCCTGTGTCCTTTGCCTTTTGCTTTGTTTTGATTTCTAGAAGCAATATATACACATAAATAGGTAGATAGATAAATACCTATGTATCTATATCTCTAGCTACGTATCTATAGCTATCTATGTTTCAGGGAAATTAGCTCTTTGTCATATCATTTACAAATATTTTCCTACTCTGTCTTTTGATTTTGCTTTTGATGTTGTTGCCGTGTAAACATTTTTGTTATTTATGTAGTTGACTTTACCAATCTTTTCTATTATTACTTGTGAAATTTGAATCATAATTAGAAAAACCTTCTCTATATCTTGGTTATAAAGGAATTCACTCCTGTTTTCTTCTATTAGATACTCGAATATTTTACAGTTTAATACCTTTCATGGAGATCTTTGATCCATTTTGAGTCCATCCTGATGTATGGGATGAAGTATGGATCCAACTCTAGTGTACTCCAAATGGCCACCTAGTCACTGGAATATCTTTTACTAAAAAGTTTATCTTTACCCCCTAATTAGAGATGGCACTTTTGTCATATATGAAACTTAAAAAAAAAAGATTTTATTTATTTATTCATGAGAAACACAGAGAGAGGCAGAGCTACAACCAGAGGGAGAAGGAGATTCCCTCTAGGGAGCCCATGTGGAACTCAATCCCAGGACCCCAGGATCATACCCTGAGCTGAATCGGGCAGATGCACAACCACGAGCCACCCAGGCATCCCTCACATATGAAATTTATCTATAATCTATTGGATCTATATTTGGACTTTCTATTCTGCTCCAAGGATCCATGTGTCCTTTTCTGCATAATACCACAGCTTTTATTACTAAGCCTTTGTAACTGTGTTAGTATCTGATAGGGTTTGTCCTCTCTCGGTGTACTTCCTCTTAGAAATTTTATGGCCTTTCTTGTTTATTTTCCTATATAAATGTCAAAATCAGCTTGCGCACTTCCAGGGAAAATGTTTTGCTGTGTTTACTGAAATAGCATTCGAAAGAAATTAAATAGGTTGACTGAAGTAAGAAATCTGGTCATGAGGTTGGAAAACAGTCAAAGACAGCTTCAGGGAAAAAGAAAATAGAAGAGTAAGAAAAAATTACCCGAAGGCTCAATTCAGAAAGTCAGATCAAGGAGTGGAGTCCCAGAAAACAAACATAGGGAAAATGGAAGGAAGGAGATTAATAAGAAAATAATTTTTAGGGGCACCTTGGTGGCTCAGTGGTTGAGTATCTGCTTTTGGCTCAGGTCATGATCCCAGGGGTCCTGGGATCGAGTCCTACATCGGGCTCTCCATAGGGAGCCTGCTTCTCTCTCTGCCTGTGTCTCTGCCTGTCTCTCATGAATAAATAAATAAAATCTTAAAAAAAAAAGAATTTTTAAATGTGTGATGTGAGTCTTCTGACTAAAATGGCCCAGTATATCCAATGCATTCAGAGGAAATAGTAGGTTCCAATTAAATGAGCAACATTTAAAATGGTAGGGGGCTTCTCAACAGCACCACCTAAGATTCCTGAGCAATGGCCAAAGTTATTTTCAACATAAACTTCAATGCACAGGAAAACCATGCGCTCATGAGTTCATGTAGTGAGCTTATGGTTCACTCTATGAGTGACATTGCAGGCATTTACAGACTCAGAAAATTTATATCCTACACACCTTCCTTATGAGGCTACTGAAGGGTGCACTTCATCAAAATGAGAAAGTAAGCCAAGGAACAGCAGAGGTTGGGGTGATCGGTGGTAGGCAGCAGGCTTCAGCAGGCCACACAGTCATTTTTTTAAAAGATTTTATTTATTTATTCATGAGAGATACAGAGAGAGGGGAGAAGCAGGCTCCATGTAGGGAGCCCAACGTGGGACTTGATCCCGGGTCTCCAGGATCATACCCTGGGCTGAAGGCAGCGCTAAACCACTGAGCCACCCAGGCTGCTGAGGTCACACAGTTTTTGACCTTGGCAGCAGGCTCAAATTGCCTGGGAAAAGTGATTGAACAGATACGTATATCCTTCTACCTCTTCACCCCTCTGCATCCCACCTCTCCTTTTTTTTTTTTTTTCCCCACCTCTCCTTCTGATTTAATTTCTCTGAGATGAAGTTCAGCAAGTAGTGTTTTGTTTTGTTTTGGTTTTTGTTTTTGTTTTTTATTAGACTTTATTTATTTATTTGAGAGAGAGGGAGTAATGGGCAAAGACAGGAGAAATAGCCTCCCCACTGAGCAGAGACCCTGATGCCGGGGCTCAATCCTATGACCCTGAGATCATGACCTGAGCCAAACGTAGACACTTAACCAACTGAGCCACCCAGGCTCTCCTTGAGTAGTATTTTTTAAAAAGTTTCCTAGATGATTCTATTGTACAGCAAAGGGACAAAGGAGAGAGAAGCCAAATTACAAAGAAAAGCACTTTTAATCATTATAATTGGAACAAGCATTTGCTGCTTTTCATTGTGGTTTTTTCTTCATCCGGATTGGCAGGTCAGAACTGTCAACTACAATGAGTTCCATGTGTGGTACAGAGCAGTGGTTTATAAGCTTCTAGCTTTAAATAATTAAGACTCAGAGGGGAAATGGAGTTTTGAAGGTCTTCAGTATGCCGGAGAACCAAAAGAAATAGATGTAACAATCAGGCCATTGCAAATTTCTAAATTTTGCAAGAAAGTGGAGATGTCTTTACTGCTCCTCTTTGGAAGGAAGTAGTGGACACAGCAGAGAACATGCTCTCAATTGCTCTCAATGTTGAAGAGCCTCCTAAAGAAACAGAAGTACACAAATCATGGGTTGTTAATTAATAGTTAATTGAGATTAACTATTTTTTTCCCTGGAGAGGCTCACCCAGAGACTTCCTCTGCCCTCTCTCCATTCAGCTATGGATCAGGGTATTGGTTTCTGGAACCTAATTTACAGACAGCCTGGGTAACTACTACAAAGGCCAGAATTTGGCTTTTTGTTTGTTTTTGTTTTGCCAGTGAGTAGGTGTGGGGCCAGGGCCACTCAGAGCCTTTGCTCTTGTAAACACTTTGGACTTTCTGAAAAGTGGCGTGATGAGTGATATTTTGGATACCCTGGAGGACTGCAGTCATTCTAGCCTGGGTCGCCCAGAGGAGCCCTACCAGCCACCCAGACACCCAGAGCCCCTGTGGTTAGAATCACTAGAAGAAATTGGAGGATACTGTTAATTTCTTTTAAAATTATCCTAAGGAATTTGGACTTTAGACTCACAAGAGTGGAAATATTAGATTAATTCCTTTGAACTTGAACTTTAAAGTTCTGGTATTTGACGTCTCTGGGATTTTTCTCTTTGAGCTTTAAATCCACAGGGAACATCATGAGAGGAGGCATGTGCTGTTGGCATTTTATTATTATGATGATGTCGTTTAAGCTCATTGCAGGACCCCGGGTAGGCTAGTGGACAACATGACTGGCCTAATTTGGGATGGGAAACTGCATAGGAAGTGGGTTTTTAGCCTTTTAGTACCTTAGTTAATTGGGATGGGGATGGATGTGAGTTTTGTGAGGCCTGATGCTTATACAATGTGGGAGACCCTCTTTTTTAAAAAAGGCCTTTTAGTACCTTAGTTAATTGGGATGGGGATGGATGTGAGTTTTGTGAGGCCTGATGCTTATACAATGTGGGAGACCCTCTTTTTTAGGGGCACCTGGCAGCTCAGTGGTTGAGCATTTGCCTTTGGCTCAGGTCACAATCAGGGACCTGCGATGGAGCACCACTCGGGCTCTCTGCTCAGCAGGGAACTTGCTTCTCCCTCTTCCTCTACCCCTCCTCCCAACTTGTGCTCTCTCTCAAATAAATAAAATCTTAAAAAAAATAATAATAACAAAGTTGACAGGTACTACAAATCTAGGAAGTAATAGGATTTTCTTAAAATAAAATTTTTGATACTCCTCTACATTTTTTTTGGCTGCTGCCTATTCTAATTACCTCTTCACCAAAAACATGGTTTTATAATATCCTTTTATGTAAAAAGAATGAGAAGATAAGCCAGTCTTTTTTTCTAACGTGGTTGATTGGAATGTTCTTTGATTGTACAATATTCTTCCTCAGCAATGAAACTTTGCTTGGAGATGTAGACCTTGATCTTAAATTGTGTCTTAACAGGACAGTGCTTTCTGTACAACTGTGTCCCAAAGAGAAAGTCACCAGAGGATTACTTGTCCCAAAGTGACCAGTCTGAGTTCAGCTGTTCCTCCCCTGAGGAGGAAGGAGCATCGGTGTGGAAACACTCTTCAGGGGATAATCTGTCTTCATAGAACCAGACAGGTGGGGGGAGCATTCTTTCCTACGTTGCTCAGCTTTTTGGTACCATAGAATATTGGGCTTAACCATTAAATCCACAGCCAAAAAGAGTAGGGTTGCCCCCATCTGGGAAAGAAAACCACAGTTGATCAAGAAAGTTCTACTCTCATCTTCCTTCAAAATCAAGCCCAGCTCCTCTGTGGCTCCTCTTGGCGACACTGGCCCACACCATTGATTCTGTCCTCAGGCAAGTTCCCAGATGGCTCAGAAGCCTGGAGGACAGTTACGTTGGAGCTAAGCTGTAGGGCCAGCCAGCTGTGCAGGCTTCTTCAAAGGCTACCTGTATTCTGTGGAGGAAGCCGCTGGATTTTTATTTGCTTTTTTCAGGAACCAACAAAGATCTGGGCCTTCTTTGACTCTAGGCATCTTTCTTGCCTGGGATAAGTGGAGTTGGTTAGAGAAATAATGCCAAAAGAAAAACAAAATCCTCTGCTTCTGATATGCAACATAGGACTATGCAGGAGATTTCTGCCCTGAGGCGCAGGTTGGGGTCTTCAAAGGGCATTTCTTTTTTTTTTTTTTTTTAAGGATTTTATTTATTTATTCATCAGTGACAGAGAGAGGCAGAGACACAGGCAGAGGGAAAAGCAGGCTCCATGCAGGGACCCCAATGCAGGACTTGATCCCAGGACTCCAGGATCACACACCCCAGGCCAAAGGCAGGCGCTAAACCGCTAAACCGCTGAGCCGCCCAGGGATCCCCATCAAGGGGCATTTCTAAATCCCCTTATTTACCACTTCCCTCTCTCACCCCAGGACCAAGCATGTATTTTCCCTGATAAATTCCTGCTGCCTCTATAGCTCCTGAGGCACAGGCCTTCATCAAGGCCCAGGTGTGCATCAGAGGATACGATCAAGAGAGAGAAAAGAACTTACACAGTGGAAGAAAATATTTACAAATCATAGATCTGATAGATTAATATCCAGAGGCGCCTGGGTGGCTCAGTCAGGTAAGCATCTGCCTAGGGCTCAGGTCATGATCCCAGGGTCCTCAGATGGAGCCCTGCTCAAGCTTCCTGCTCATCAGGGAGCCTGCTTCTCCCTTTCCCTCCATCTCCTGTTCCCCTTGCTTGTGCTCTCTCTGTGTCAAATAAATAAATAAAATCTTTAAAAAAGAGAGAGGTTTTTTTATAAGGTGTTTTTTTTAAAGGTTTTATTTATTTATTCATGAAAGACACACACAGAGAGAGAGAGAGAGAGAGAGAGAGAGAGTGCACGAGAGACAAAGGCAGAGACATAGGCAGGAGGAGAAGCAGGCTCCATGCAGGGAGCCTGACATGGGACTTGATCCCAAGTCTCCAGGATCACACCCTGGGCTGAAGGTGGCGCTAAACCGCTGAGCCACCGGGGCTGTCCAATAGAGAGATTAATATCCAGAATATATAAAGATCTCCTACAACACAATAGCAAAAAAAAAACCCCAAAGAACAAAAAATCCTAAAAATGACTCAACCCCTCTCCCACAGATATCCCAATGCAAAAATGGGCGAAGGACTTGAACAGACATTTCTCCAAAGAAGATTGACAAATGGCCAATAAGCGCATGAAATGATGATATCACTAGCCATTCGGGAAACCCAAATCAAAACTACAAGGAGATACCAATTCACACCCATGAGACTGATTATTATAAAAAAAAAATAGGGGTGCCTGGGTTGCTCAGTTGGTTAAGCACCTGCCTTTGACTCAGGCCATGGTCTCAGGGTCCTGAGATCGAGCCCCATGCCCTGCTCCCTGCTCAGAATGGAGTCTTCTTCTCCCTCTACCTCTGCCTCTCCTCCCCCTTGTGCTTTCCCTCTCTCTCAAATAAATATATAAAATCTTAAAACAAAAAAAATAAGGATCACCCGGGTGGCTCAGTTTGTTGAGTGTCTGACTCTTGGTTTTGGCTCAGGTCGTGATCTCAGGGTTGTTAGATCAAGTCCTGCAATGAACTCTGACCTAGGCATGAAGTCTGCTTGAGACTCTCTGTCCCTCTCCCTTTGCCAACCCCTGCCCCCGCCATTTTTAAAAAAATATTTTATTTATTTATTCATGAGAGACACAGAAAGAGAGAGGCAGAGACACAAGCAGAGGGAGAAGCAGGCTCCATGCAAGGAGCCCAATGTTGGACTTGATCCTGGGACTCCAGGATCATGCCCTGGGCCAAAGGCAGGCACTAAACCCATGAGCCACCCAGGGATCCCCCTGCCTCTCTCTCCCATTCATATGTTCACTTGTGCTCTTTCTAATAAATAAATTAATCTAAAAAAAATAAAAAAAACAAAATAACAAATGTTGGTGTGGATGAGGAGAAATTGGAACCTTCATATGGTGCTAGTAGGAATGTGAAATGGTACAGCTACTCTGGAAAACAGTTTCACAGGTTCTCAAAGAGCAACACAGAATATCGTACCATCCAACATTTCCACTTCTGGGTATTTATCCCAAAGAATTGAAAGCAGGGACTCAAACAGGTATTTGTACACCGACAAGGGTTACAGCATTATTCACAATAGCAAAAAAATGGAAACAACCCAAGTCCCTTAGCAGACAAAGGGAGAAACAATATAGTGGAATATTATTCAGCTATAAAAAGGAATGGAATTCTGATACAGGCTGCAACAGTGTTGAACCTTGAAAACATTAAGTGAAAGAAGCCAGACACAAAGGGCAAATACCATATAGATCCACTTATCTGAAGTACCTACAATAGACAAATTCATAGAGATTATTATTTTATTATTTTTTTAAAAAAATTTATTTATTTATTCATGAGAGACACACACAGAGAGAGAGGCAGAGACACAGGCAGAGGGAGAAGCAGGCTCCATGCAGGAAGCCCGACATGGGACTCGATCCCGGGTCTCCAGGATCACGCCCTGGGCCAAAGACGGTGCTATACCACTGAGCCACCCGGGCTGCCCAAATTCATAGAGATTATTAAAGGCAGGGAGAATAGGAAGTGCTTGTTTAATGGGTATACAGTCTCAGGGAAGATGAAAAAGTTCTAGAGGGTGATAGCAGTGATGGTTTGTACAACAATACAAATGTACTTCATGCCATAGAACTAAACATTTAAAAAAAATGGTTCAAAAGCAGGGAACCTGGGTGGCTCAGTGGTTTAAGCCTCTGATGCTTGATTTTGGCTTAGGTCATGATCCCCACGGTGAGATGGAGCCCCATGATGGGCTCTATGTTCAGCACAGAGTCTTCTTGTTCCTTTCCCCACCCTCCTCGTGCTCTCTCTCTCAAATAAATACTTTTTTTTTTTTAAAGAAAAGGTTAAAATGGTAAATTTTATATTGTGTATATTTTAACCACAGAAAAAGTTTCAGGAGGCCACCTGGAAATAAAAAGCCCAATCCTGTTGAGTTTTCTTCCATGTCCCAGGTAGGAGTGCTCTCCCCACCCTCTCATGCTCTGAGTCTGGTTCAGCTCTCTACCACATGTACCTGGATTATTGCAGTGACCTCTTCTTCTGTCTGCAAGTGTTCCTTCTCACTCTTCTCCATCTCTTCTCCACAGAGCAACCAGGTGGGATCTTCAAAATATAACTCCAATTGGGTCAGCCCTGGGTCTACTAATGCACTGTAAGTTCACTGGGAAATGTCAGAGAATTTCAAGCAAAGGGCCCCACGACCAGATGACTCTATCAAAAAACGCTGGCTTCTGGAGACAAGTTAGATTTGTAAGAAGACAGGAGAAGTGGTTGAGTGCTATCAGCTGGAGAGCTTGTTAAAACCCAGATTGCTGCCACCACCTCTCCTCTGGAGTTTCTGATTCATCAGATCAGGGTGGGGCTACTGGGATGGGGTCGAGAATTTACTTTTTTATTTTTTATTTATGATAGGCACACAGAGAGAGAGGCAGAGACATAGGCAGAGGGAGAAGCAGGCTCCATGCCCTGGGAGCCCTGACATGGGATTCGATCCCGGGTCCCCAGGATCGCGCCCTGGGCCAAAGGCAGGCACCAAACCACTGCACCACCCAGGGATCCCGAGAATTTACATTTCTAATAGGCTCTCAGCACTCAGGTTGCCTCTGGTTGTCTGTGATCCTGGGACCATACTCTGGGGTCTGCTGGCCTAGAGTGAAGGTAGGGAGAACAAAGCTCTCTGGAGCCGGACCCTATTGTAATTCTTGCCCTCTCTCCCTCAAAGAGAACATTTACCAACCATATAAAAATTCATTTGTTTTCCTGAATGCTTCATGTTCTCCAGGCCTTCATGCAAACACAGTTCCCTCAGCCTGAGACTTCCTTTCCTCTCCTTCCCTGCTCCCTCCTTCCAATCGCCTCCCTCCCTCCACTTTTGGCTTGGTTACCTATCATCCATCCTGTAGGGATCTGCTTATATGGAGTGTCTATGTGCCTTTAATTTAATTTAATTTAATTTAATTTAATTTAATTTAATTTATTTGAAAGAGAGTGCACAAATATGTGGAGGGGCAGAGGGAGAAGGAGGGAGAGAATCTCAAGCAGACTCCATGCTCAGTGCAGAGCCCCACACAGGGCTAAATCTCATGACCTGAGATCATGACCTGAGCCAAAATTCAGTCTAACACTTAACCAACTAAGCCACCCAGACACTCCTAAATAGCTCTATTGAGACATAATTCACATACCACAACTCACTTATTCAAAGTAAATGGTTCAGTGGTTTTTTAGTAAAGTCATAGATATGTGCAACTACCACCACAGTCAATGTTTGGACCATTTTCATAACCTCAAAAATAAATCCTGTGCTCTTCAGCTATCCCTACCCTCTCTCCCCTCTTGCCCTTCCACCACCAGCTCTGAGCATGTTGAGCTCTTGTCATGTGCATATTTGCTATCTATATAACTCCTGCAGAGAAATGTCTGTTCATACCCCTCACCCATTTTTAAAAATTAGGCTATCTTTTAATTTTTGAGTAGTGAGAATCCTTTACATATTCCAGATTCAATTCCCTTGCCAGATTACATGATTTTCAGATATTTTTTCCCATTCTGAGCATAAACATCTTTAATTTTGATGAAATCTAATTTACCTGTGTTTTCCTTCTGTTGCTTGTGCTTTTGGTTTTATATAAGAATCCTTTGCCAAATCCAAGGTCATGAAGACTCACCTCTATATTTTCATCTACAAGTTTTATAGTTGTTGCTCTTACACTTAGGTCTTTGATCCCCTTTGAGTTAATTTTTTGTGCATGGGAATGGATGGGGTCTAACTTCAGTTTTTTCCATGTTTTATCCCATTTCTATTTGTTGAAAAGGACCATTCTTTACCTTATTGATCTTTTTTTTTTTTTTAAGATTTTATTTATTCATGAGAGACACAGAGAGAGGCAGTGACACAGGTAGAGGGAGAAGTGGGCTCCCTGCAGGGAGCCAGATGCAGGACTCAGTCCCAGGACCCAGGATCACGACTTGAGCCAAAGGCAGACATTTAATCACTGAGCCACTTAGATGTCCCCCATTGGTTGTTTTTTATACTCTTGTTAAAGATCAGTTGCCCATAGATGTGTGGCTCCATTTCTGGACTCTCCATCCTAATCCATCAATCTATGTCTCTCTTCGTGCCAGTACTGCCTGTCTCAATTATGGTGTCTGCTTAAATGTTGTTACAGTATTTCATAAAATGCATTTTGATTTTGGAGATCTTAAAATGTGGAGAAGAATAGTAGTGTTTACTATATCCCAATTTCAGAGATGTTAAGATCTTAGAATTGACTAAATCTGTGTGTCTAGGGAAACAAATCTGTCCCCAAAGACTACTTCTCATAGCACTTATACTATTGTGACTCTAGTCCTCCTAAAGCAGTGGTTCTCCAAGTAGGGTTTCCAGGCCAGCATCATCATCATCATCTGGGAACTTGTTAGAAATGCAAATTATCAGATGCAAACTTTTTTTTTTTTTTTATCAGATGCAAACTTAAACCTACTGAATCAGAAAATCTAGGGGTGGGCCCCAGCCACCTTTTTTAAAAAAACAAATCCTATTGGTGATTCTGATGCTCCCCAAGGTTGAGATTCTCTCAGTTTATAAGGTCCATGAAGGCAGGTACCATACCTTTCTGGTCACTTTTATGTCCCTAATGCCCAGGAGAGAGGTGGAAGTTGGGAGCTGGTGCCTGGCCTAGAATAACTATCAAGGGAAGTTTGCTGAATCAATATATAAATGAAATAATGTGACTTGTCTGAGGTCACACAGCCAACAGGTGAATATTTAGAGCTAAGTTGCTTCTTTCTGCCTTAGCTGCCTGGTTTCTGGTGTGAGATTGGTAAGAATATCCTCCTAATCCATTGAACAAATATTTGTTGAGAAATTACTATGACCTAGTATTTTTCAAATTTGGCCAGTTCTAGCTTTGGTAATAGTTTGATGAGACATCAATGGATAGCTCTTTTGGATAATTAAAAGCACTTGAAAGAATTGGGTAAAGCTGGATTTTATGAAACACCAGGGGGAGCCTTATGAAGAAGAAAGTGGTAGACTTGTAGGGCAAGCCAACTCAGCATAAGGGCTCGTGATCTTTTTTTTTTTTTTTTTTTTTCTTTTAAGAATAAATCTGTTCAGGACACCTGGGTGGCTCAGCAGTTGAGTGTCCACCTTCGGCCCAGAGCATGATGCTGGAGTCCTGGGATCGGGTCTTGCATCAGGTTGCCTGCATTGGAGTCTGCTTCTCTGCCTGTGTCTCTGCCTCTCTCTCTCTGTGTCTCTCATGAATAAATAAATAAAATCTTTAAAAAGAAAAAAAAGAATAAATTTGTTCAAAGTTGTCCATAGAATGAATTTCTATAGATAAACCCTTCTTTCCATTGGATTTCATTATCAATATTTCCGTTACCCAAGCATAATAAAATTACTCTTAAAGATAGCATATTTTAAAAAAATGTTTATGGATAAACAAGTCAATTTTGAATCCTTTTCATAACCTCAAAAATCCTGAAAATTAAATTAGAAAACCATTTTCTAACTTTCTGAAATAATAAAATTCAGTTAATCACCAAATAGATGCATGACAGCTAGGGTTATTTGTAAGTATTACACAATAGTTTTAAGGTCTAGAGGGGGAAAAGTGAAAGGTTAAGTAATCACTAAACATGAAAGTACATTGTTTTCCCAGCATTTTTTTTTTAAGATTTTATTTATTCATGAGAGACACACAGAGAGAGGCAGAGACACAGGCAGAGGGAGAAGCAGGCTCCATACAGGGATCCCAATGTGGGACTTGATCCCGGGACTCCAGGATCACACCCTGGGCTGAAGGCAGATGCTCAACCACTGAGCCACCCAGGCGTCCCTTCTCAGCGTTTTGGATGATCGTGCAGTTTAAGACTTTCTATTTCAAGAATTATTAGAATATCAGTGCTCTTCTAATCACTGAGAATATTTATTCTGAAATACATTAGGCACAGTAGCAGGAAACCACTCCTGTGAATTTCATTAGATCACTTTAGGAAGGTAAAGGTTATTATTCCGGGGGAAACTGAGTCACATAGGAAGCAGAACACACTGTCTATGGCCAAGCTCTGCATCTACATGTGGAGTCTCATTATTAAGGAAAAGCCTTCCCCAGTCATGAGACTATTATTTTATAATACTGCTTTCGTAGAAGTTCACACACTGCTCCGCTTTATCAGAAGTGGGTCTAATTCTGGTAAAGTGCCAGTACTTTGTGGGTGTTCAAAAAGCAGCAAATGAATGAATTGAATCAACCATGAGTTTCCCCTTGAATTTCCCAAGACTTCTAACAGACCTCAGAGGGGAGAACCTGCAGCTGTTTTGTGTGGATTGGCTGCTCCTAAAACAAGATAACACCAAAGAAAAGGCATATTTAAAGCTACAGAGCTAAAACTTTCAGATCAAAGCCCAGTGCCTCCCAGTCACTCTGGAAATACTCCACAATTCAGTAAGAAAAAAAAAAATTCTCTAAAAAATTTCAGCTGTAAGATCTTAATAGAAACAGACTGAACGGGGTGCCTGGGTGGCTCAGTTGGTTAAATGTCTGCCTTCAGTTGGGGTCATGATTCCGGGGTCCTGGGGATGGAGCCCTATATCTGGCTTCCTGCAGCCAGGAGTTTGCTTCTCCCCACCGCTCTCATGTGCTTTCTCTCAAATGAAAAAAAAAAAAAAAAAGAAACCGAGACTGAATAAACGAATGGACTTGGCTGATTTTAGCCAAGTTAATTAACCCACCAGTGCCTCAATTTCCTGATTTGGAGAATGGAGGTAGTAATAGGACTTAGCTTGCAAGGTTATTGTTAGGGTTATGGGTGTCCGGAGCTTTGCAGAATGTCTCAATTCACTCAATATTCACCGTCCAACAAATGTTTACTACATACATACATTTCTCTTTTCTGATGTTCATTTCCACGATTTCTTGTCTGCAGTGCCCAAAGCCCCTGAAGTTTAGAAACTGCAACCTGACCTGAGGCTTCCTGACCTCTTTAGCGAAAATATTAACATATTCTGCTGCAGAAATGTTTATATACCTTCCTAAAGCCCCCCAAGTTCTAAATTCCAAGACAATCTGGCCCCAAAGTTTTCACATAAGCCGATATGTGCCTGTTTCACCATGTTGCCCACAACTCAGAGAAAAACCACTTTGGATTCATAGGCAACTGGCTTTGAATCTGGGCCTGGCCATCCACTTTGTGGCCTAGGAAAGCTGCTTAACTTCCCTAACATCTCAGGTGGTTGACAGATCATTCCTTCCCTGCACAAGGTGTGGCTATCATCGAATTCTGCACGCCGCCCCCCACCCCATGTATCTTTCTCTTTGTTGATCTTCACCCACAACCCCTCATTTTTGGACATTGCTACATGCCTGCATTGTTCAGGCCACCCTTTCACTGCATGCTTAGCTGACTGTACCACAGGTGACTGGTGAATGAGGCCAGGGGGAAGTTCTATGGAATTCTGAGGATAGAGAGACCTGGAATATAATTGCATTATAGTGTGATGGGGCTTCAGGAGTTTTTTTTTTTTTTTTTTTTTTAAGATTTTTATTTATTTATGAGAGACGAGAGAGAGAGACAGACAGAGACAGAGATACAATCTCCATGCAGTGAGCCCAACACGGGACTCGATCCCTGGTCTCCAGAATCAGGGTCTGGGCCAAAGGTGGCACTAAACCACTGAACCACCCGGACTCCCCCTGCATCAGGATTTTTAAAAGCTTCTCAAGTTCCTATGAAGGAATCAGGTTAATTTGTTGCTGTTATCCTATTTGCCTTCCTCTGCATGTCTGATAGCCACAAGCACTCCAAGGAGTTAGTTTCCCAAAGGGCTGCTGCCCCAAAGGGAAGAAAGGTATTAATGCACAAAGATATACACGGCTGACAGTTTAAGATGGTGCTGGTTTTAATCCACATATAAATTCAAAGGGAAAAAAAGTGGTTTCACCCTACCCTATCATGGTTGACTACAGAAAACAGCAGAGAATTGGAGGATACAGGGAAATAGTCAAAACTGTTTCATTGGTCTGGACTAATTTAATTAAGGAAGCAGCTTTAGGCCAGAGAGTCTCAATCCTGGCTGCACAGTAGACTCACCTGCGTATATCTCCTCTACAGATCAGCTGGATCAGAATCTCTGGAGAGGGGGCCCAGCATCAATATTTTAAAAAATCTCTCCAGGTGATTCTATATTTGGGGTTGCCCCAGGTGCATAAGTCACCTGGGGGACCCCTGGAAGCTTTAAAAACTATTGACACCCAGCCCTCCCCCACCAAATTCTAATTCACTTGGCCTGGAATATAATTGGCCTCCAGTGTGATGGAACATCCGGATTTGTAAGTTTTCCAAGTGATTATAATAGTGGGATCCAGCCTTTCTCCCTAAAAAGAGGCTTTCTGGCATTTTTGTTACTGGGCAGAGAACTGGTTCTAAACTCAGTTTTGGATGCTCACCACTCGAAAATCAATAGTCAAGAGACAAGTGATGGTGGGAAAGGAAAATTGCTTTATTCAGGAAGGTGGCAACTTGAGAAGAAGGTGGACTAAAGTCCCAAAAACCATCTTCCCTGTCCAGGGGGTGCCAGGGGTGCGGGGTGGTTTAAAGGGGGAAGGCATGGGGAAAGAGAGAGGGGGTATGCTCAGGAGAAGCAGGTGCCCAGGTGGTTAGCGGTATGTGTACATGACCATGAACAGACACATTGCATCACTGGCGGCTGTTTTTGAATGCAATCAGCCCTTATCTTCTAGGAAGTTCTGGTCTTTCAATCCTCAAGACCAGGGGTCTGCAAATCTCAAAGAAAGTCAGTTCTGCTGCAGATCAAAGGGACTTAAGTCAGCAAGCAAGATGTGCATAAGCCCGAAGCAAGTTAACCCTTAAGACCGGCTGGACTGCTGTTACAGTTTTATTGAGAATTTCAGGTACTGTAAGCAATAATTTTCAATAATGTAATTTAATGCTTATTTGGCTCAGGGTGCCTGGGTGATCCAGTCTGCTAAGCCTCTGACTCTTGATTTTGGCTCAGGTCATGATCTCAAGGTTATGGGATGGAGCCTGGAGTCAGGCTCCATGCTCAGTGGGAAGTCAGCTTGAGAGTCCCTCCCTCGGCCCCTCCCCTGTTTGCGTGTGCGCTTTCTCTCTCTCAAATAAATCCTTAAAAAAATAAATAAATGCTCATTTGGCTTGTTATTGAACAGTCACATTTTCAGGAACAGAATCCAATTTTGAAGAGCCTAAAACTGGTTGGGCATATGTCAATGAAAATCGAAGGCGTAACTCATAGCCATTGAATTGATTACCTGGCCAGAAAATTTTCCTATTGCTAAGAATCACTATTATCAGGTGAATTATTACCACAACAATAGAAAGAATATGGAGTACTAATGATTTTTGCTAAAAATGACCATTAATCGTTTTTTAAATCTGTGATGGTGGTATATGTCCCAGGCATAACCTATTTGCATGTACTTTTCTAGAGGTTTGATATTTCAGAAATGTGTTATTTTTCACCAGCAGCCGAATGGTTTATTGGCATCTCTGTCTTCATAGCACTTCACCTTGTACCTGAGTAAAGGTTTAGAACAGGTGTGACAAACACGGACTCTCAGAAATGAGCAGGGAGCCATGAGTTCATGGCTGATGATCCTGCTTCATCACAAATGTCATTTTTCATCAGCTTTGCTTTATATCCACGGTTGGAAGCCAAAAGCTCCGAGGGTGCTTGCATTGCCTTTGCATCTCATAGAAAATGGGAGGGCTCCCCATTTTCTATGAGATGCATCCAAACTCCTTCTCTGGGCATTCATGGCCTTTCTTTGGCTAATCCTCACCTCCCTACCAGTCTTGTCTCCTGCCCAGGCCTTCCATGCCAGCAAGCACAAAGGGCGGCTCACTAGACCTTCACCTTGGCCATTCTCTGCCTGCCATATTGCAGCACCTCTCATGGGCAAGCTTTAGGGCAACCTCTCTCTCTTACCCTGCTTTTATGGTAGCTTAGCTTGTAAGTCCTAAACCAGCCGTACCATCAGTGAAAGAGAATGTCCCTGGGTCTGAGCACAGGGGAGCAGCCCAAAGAGGGGAAGCACCATTATATAATCTCATCCATCCATCTGTCCATCTATCCATCCAGCAAATACGCTGAGTACCTGTGAGATACAAGATATGATTTTAGGTGTGGGAAATAGAACAAATCTCTACTTTCATTTTGGGGGTAAGGGGAGTGAGTGTGGGAAATGGATAATACCCTAAACAAACAAACAAACAAAAGGTAATTTTAAAGAATAGAGATGAAGAAAATAAAACAGAGTGATGGGAGTGGGCCCTTTACAGAAAGACATTTGAACTGAAGGACCTGAATAATGAGTCAGCCAAGCAAAAGGCTGGGCAAAGAGAGTTCCGGAATCGATTCTACAACTTTTATAGAGGGCTGGGTCGAAACACCCGAGGAGGAAATGATGTTGTAACCAGAGAGGCAACAAGATGCCCCCTTCATGTATAAACCTTCCCGTGGGGCCCCATGGGTGCAGCACACTCGGTCAGTAGTCTGGAAATGTGGGCCTTCCCAGGACCCCCTGACTGCGTGGATGCCTCCACTCGGGTTGGAGGGTTTGCTCGCTGTAGGTGCCCAAAGGAGATCAGGGAGGAGGCCTTGCTCTTCCTCTTTGAAGTTTTCATAGCACTTTTAGTCATTATCTTGCCTAATCTTCAGAACAAACAGCTAGACCAGACTTGCCTAAACCGCGTCTTGGAGTCGTGAAACGTAGGAATTTCAAGGCAGGCAGGTCTGGTTCATGATCTTGGTTCTGGAACTTACTGGTGTGTGACACCTGATAAATTCCTGAATCTCTTTGAAGATTGTTTTCCTTGTCAGTTAAATAGACCCATTATATCCTGCTCACAGGTTGTTGGGAGGGGAAATGTGTCCAATGTTTAGCAAAGCACTGGTGCGCAGTTGGTGTCTGACAAATGTCTTTTTTTGCCACTGGGTGAGGGATGGGAGTTGCTGAATGTTCAGTCACCAACTCCACAGCTAGCCTATGCCTGTGCAGGCTGGGCTTCTTCTCAGACCTCTCCCTGTTACTCCTGAGAAGACAAACTCCAGGGGCACCTGGGTGGCTCAGTGGTTGAGCATCTGCCTTTGGCTCAGGTTGTGATCCTGGGGTCCTGGGATCAAGTTCCATGTCGAGCTCTCTGCAGGGAGCCTGCTTCTCCCTCTGTCTATGCCTCTGGCTCTCTCTCTGTGTCTCTCATGAATAAATAAATAAATACCTTAAAAAAAAAAAAAAAGACAAACACCAGTGCTGCACTCCATTGGCATTCCTTGACCTCCTCAAAATGCACTGGATTTTATTCCCTTCTGAACCAGTGGAGAACACCCACTGGTTGTAGGGTTGGGGTAACAGGCAGGGCCTGTTAACTAAAGAACAATCATTGACAAATGGTTGTCAGTGTTTACAGCCGGTTTCTAGAGAAAACAAATTATCCCCCAAATAGATTAGTGGTTGTGTCAAAATGCCAAATTAGGAACCATTAGGGACCCTGTGTGGTCATTTGCTGGGATCAGAAAGTACTCTTTGAGAGTCTTGGTTTAGAAACAATTCCCTTCAGGGATGCCTGGGTGGCTCAGTTGGTTAAACATTTGACCCTTGATTTCCACCCAGGTCTCAGGGTCGTGGGATCCAGCCCCGTGTCAGGTTCTGTCCTCAGTAGGGAGTCTGCTTGAGGTTCTTTCTCCCTCTATCCACCCCCCCAACCCACCCAACACACACACACACACACTCATGCTCATGCACTCACTGTGTCTCAAATAAACAAATTTTATAAAAAGAGGAATATCTGTGGTGTTCTCCTGCCACAGAGAAAGGAAAAGTGAGGGTGTTAGGGCACCTTAGCCAGGGACAGTGGTTTAGGGAGACCTGGGGCCTCCCTAGAGTCTTTCAAATCACAAGATGGAGGATCACCATGTATGGCTAGATGGTCAGTCCTCCCTAAGCATTTCAAGTAACCAAGATTTTTTTTTAAAGATTTTTTTAAATAATAAAAAAAAAGATTTTTTAAAATTTAGGGATGCCTGGGTGGCTCAGCAGTTGAGTGTCTGCCTTTGGCTCAGGGCCTGATCCCAGGGTCCCACAATCAAGTCCCACATTGGACTCCTTGCCTTGCATTCTCCTCCCTCTGCCTGTGTCTCTGCCTCTTTTTCTGTGTCTCTCATGAATAAATAAATAAAATCTTAAATTTTTTTTAAAAATTTAAATTCAATTACTTAACATGTAATGGATTCGTTTCAGAGGTAGAGTTTAGTGATTCATCAGTTGCATATAATACCCAGTGCTTCTGCATCATGCACCCTCCTTCATGTCCATCACCCAAGTTACCCCATCAACACACCCCTCTCCCCTCCAGCAACCCTCAGTTTGTTTCCTATGGTTAAGTGTATCTTATGCTTTGTCTCCCTCTCTGATTATGTCTTGTTTTATTTTTTCCTCTCTTCCCCTAGGATTGTCTGTTTTCTTTTTTCTTTTAAGATTTTATTTATTCATAAAATAAATTTTTTTTTTTTTTTTTGCATTTTGAGAAGCAGGCTCCCCACTAGGAGCCTGATGTAGGACTCAATCCCAGGACCCCGGGATCATGAGCCACCAGCTACCCAGGTGCCCCCCTCTGTTTGGTTTCCTGAATTCCACATGAGTGAGATCACATAATTGTCTTTCTCTGATTGACTTCTTTTGCTTAGCACAATATCCTCTAGTAACCAAGATTTGAGTGAATTCTATGGTCACTGGAAGCAGCACGTTTCCCACTAGTGTCCTCTGGCCGGTATGCTCCGGTTGGGTTTCAGATGCGGATGGGGCTTCCTGTCTCTTTCTCATGGTAGCTTCGTTGCTTCATGTCTCTTGCCCCTGGACGCTCCTCCCGAAGGTGGGGAGCATGAACAGGTGCACCCCTTCTAGCTAGAGTGCTCTCTCTCTTGTTGTCTCCCCTCACTCACCCCTGCACTCACTCACCAAGCCCTTAAGGTCTGATTCAGTCTCCACCAGGGGCTGAAAGGTCATGGACTTCCTGGTCACCACGCCCAATGGGATTCTCTCGGTTCTTCCTTCTTCCTGCCTCTGTAGCACCTGACACCATTGACAGCTGCTTTGAACATCTGCCTCCCCTTGTTTTCAGACCCCTGGCCCTTGCTGGTTTTCCCTCAACATTTAGGAGCATGCTTCCCACTGCTTTGCTGTTTTTTCCTCCACTTACCCCCTTTAAAAGAAATATATTTTATTTATTTATTTGAGAGAGAGGGCATGAACCATGGGTAGAGGCAGAGAGAGAAGCAGGCTCCCTGCTGAGCTGGGAGGCCAATGCGGGGCTCCACCATGAGATCATGACCTGAGCCAAAGGCAGACGCTCAACCAACTGAGCCAGCTAGGCACCCCATCCTCCACTTACCCTTAAATGTTGCTGTTTCTGGTTGCCTCCTCCCTTGGTTTTCTTGAAGCCTACCACACCCATACCTCCAGGCTGGGTGTGCGCCCTGTACTCTGGGGCTTCGGGTTAGTCAAGCAGATCCCTCGCCCTTACTTCCTCATATGTGAGATGGCGGGCTGGACGAGGTCTAAGACAGGACTGCAATGTTTTAAGGTGTCATTATTGTGTTTAAGCAAGCCATGGAGCAATTTTTATGGCTGCAGAGCTTCATAGTGGTAGAAAAAAGTACAGCTTTGGAAAATTGCCAATGCCCTGCTGTGCTAGGGGTCTTGGCTTACCTTAGTAATGTGCCCTGGGTTGGGTAAGCAGGGTTGAAGTGTGATGCATTCGCACGTCCCTGTGGACACCTATTTTGGGGAAATAAGAACTAAAGCCATAGTCCTTCTATTATCCCACAAAGTATACCCAAATTTCCTCAGGGGAGCCCTGGTTTGTATGGACTTACGTTGGCTAAAGTAAAATCTTTAGCTTTCCTTTCTTATATTTATTTGTTTGATAAAAACATAATTCAGAATATTTGGCAGGCCTTTTTAGGAACCCCTCACTGATTGAACTCATTGATGAAATTACATAGTAGAAATAAATCTGCCCTTTTGGGAGAGAAGTCATTCTGCCTCTTGTTAATAAGACATAATTTTTAAAATAATATTTGATTTATTTTTTCATGAGAGACACACACAGAGAGAAAGGCAGAGACACAGGCAGAGGGAGAAGCAGGCTCCAAACGGGGAGCCCAATGTGGGGCTCAATCCTGGGACTCCAGGATCACGACCTAAGCCAAAGGCAGACGCTCAACCACTGAGCCACCCTAGTGCCCCTACTAAGACCTAATTAGCTAGAATTGTAGCATAAAACTCCTTACATCAAAGTTTCCTTTCTATCTGGTAGAGATGATAATGCTTATTGAATAACCGTTGCAAATTTCGAGAAGGAAAAACATTTAGGAGACAAAGAGTTGGCCTAACTCAGGGGTGTGGGCACTGTGTTGTGCTTGGTCTTGGGAGAACTGGCTTTGAAATTAGTCCTCACTCCACCTTCTTCCCTCTTCTTCTCCTGGACTTTATGTCTATATGTGACCAGGCTGTCCATTAGCCCAGGCTCCAAAGTCCCCAGATACTACTCTCTTTTAAAAAAACACAGTTGGTGGTATGGTGCAGTGGTAAGCACATAGACCTGAGCCCACCTAGTTTGAGTTCACAGCCTGGTTCTAGTGCTTACTAGTTCTAGACTGTGGCTACCCATGTCTTTTTGCCCCTATGTGTGGGTTGTGGGGGAGGGGGAGTATGAAACACAAGTATGCTCACAAGTTAGGGAGTGGTTAAGAGTTTGTCATTCAGGACTGCAAAACCCTTCCTTCTGTGCCTCACCCATCACAAACCTGTCCCAGAGAGACACAGCACAGCCACAAGCTCACTCTGTTCTACAAGCCAGCTCCTGCCCTGAAACTCACTTCCTTCCCACCTGGGGATTTAGCTGGAAAACCAGAGCAGCCCAAGAGCGTCTCTTACCTGCCTCTTTCTCAGAGCACCACGCTGATCCCTACTGGTTCTTGGAAGGATAAGGCGGTCCAAACCCCCAAAGTTCTTCCCAACCAAAAACAGATTTCACAAAATTGCCAAAAGCTCCCTTTCCTTGTATCTCGTAGTTCTTATAATTATTTCTCTCCTTGCAGGATGCCTGGGTGGCTCAGTGGTTCAGCGTCTGCCTTCGGCTCAGGTCATGATCCCAGGGTCCTGGGATTGAGTCCTGCATCGCGCTCCCCGCAGGGAGCCTGTTTCTCCCTCTGCCTGTGTCTCTGCCTCTCTCTCTGTGTCTCCCATGAATAAATAAATAAAATCTTAAAAAAAAATTATTTCTCTCCTTGCAAATACCTTACCCTCAGTTGATTCCTTTACTCAATCAACCAACCAACAAACCAATCAGCCAATTTTCCTGAGCTCCATGTGCTCTGTGGGAAGCTTATAACTTTAGAGTTACAAATGACATTTAGTAGTGAGCTCTGGTACGTGGGCTCACGGAGCAGGGACATCCAGTCCAGCTGAAGGGTCCATATGGGGCTAGAAGAGTAGGGGAAGAATGCTGTCATGGAAGGCTTCCCAAGAGGTCACTGTGAGCTAGGTCCTAGTATTAAGTGGCAATTAGCCATGTAAGGGGCTGGGTATGTATGCAAGAAAGGCTTTCCAGGTGGAAGCCAAAACAACCAGATTATGAAGGAGGACGTGACTCTTGTGAATTTGAGAGTTTGAGCTGAAACCTTGACTCAACTGCTTCCTTGTCACATGACTTCGGGAGTAGTAGCCGGAGTAGTGGTTATCTCAACACGTCCCTGTCCTAATATCCATATCCTGTGACTATATTATCTTACATGGCAAAAGGGCCTTTGCAGATGGGATTAAGTTAAGGATTTTGAGATGGGGAGATTATCCTGGATTATCCGAGCACGCCCAGTGTGATCACAATGAGAGGAGGCAGGAAATCAAAAAGAAGGAAGTGGGAAGCATAGGTTGAGTGGTACAGACACAGGACAAGGAACACAGGCAGCCCCAAGTAGGTGGAAGAGGTAAGGAAATAGGTTTGCCCCTGGAGCCTCCAGAAGGATGGCAGCTCCACAGACATCTTGATTTTGAAACTCCAGAACTATAAGATAATATGTTTGTGTTGTTCTTTATCGCTAAGTTTGCAGTGATGGGTTGCAGCAGTACTAGGAAACTAATAATGCAGGGACAAGTAATTTAACATCTCAGGGCCCGATGGTCTCCTCAGTGGGCTGTAATAGCGTTTCCATGGTAGGGCTTGTAGGGCCTTGCATGTGCTAAGTACTCCACTAGCACATCATGCTAATAAGTTTGTCTTTTTATTCTTTTTTTTTTTTAGATTTTATTTATCTATTCATGAGAGACACAGAGAGGCAGAGACACAGGCAGAGGGAGAAGCAGGCTCCATGCAGAGAGCCTGACGTGGGACTCGATCCTGGGTCTCCAGGATCACGCCTGGGCTGAAGGCAGCGCTAAACCGGGGCTGCCCAAGTTTGTCTTTTTATTCTATTTGAGACAAGGACCTACGGGAACATTTTAAGCAAGAAGAAGACATGACTAGGTAAGCAGTCTTTTAGGCTCAGTCTTTTAGGCAGATCCAAGGGGGCAAAGTGAAGAATGGGTTCATTGAGTGGGGGAGGGAAGGCTGGCCACTGGAAGACCAATTAGGAAGCCACTGTCCTAACTCCATGTGGTGGCAATGGGGACAAGACCACAGCCTTTCCTGACCTCTCTGTCCCATTACCCCATCTTATTTTTAATGCTTTTAAAATATTTTGTCAACCCTGTTGGCTGCCAACTCAGAATTTGTTCCCTTCTTTTTCTTTCTTAACAAATTTTGGTCATCCTCCCACATACCCCCTTGGGGCAGAGACTCTATCTGGTTTGCCCAAGTGATAATCCCATTCCCTCTGCTAGTTTGGGGTTCTAGAATGGGCAAATGAATGACTCAATTCCAGCTGAAGAGACCCGAGGGGAAGTCAGTGAGGGCTGCCAGTGAAAGGTTCCTCTCTCCCGGGAGAGCCACAGCAAGACAAGACGCCTCTCTTCTCCCCTGGCCTTGGTAACATTTGAACATGATGCCCGGGTTGCTGCTGTATCTTGCTTGCAGCTTTACCATAAAGCAAAACAAGGATGCAGAGCAGAGAGACAGAAGGAACTGGATCCTTGCTGGCCTGGAACCACTGGTCACAAATGCCTAAGGTCTTTTCTACAACTGGAATGAAGCTAGTTTCTTTTTACCCAGCAGACCAAAGCAGCCTAACACCCAACCCGAGGTGATTTTATTTATATATTTATTATTGTCTCACCTGGTAAAGCCATAAGCTCCTTCCCATGAGGTCCTTATGCTCGTAATCTCTCAGGATCTCAACTTTGCTTGGCACATCATAGGTGCACCATCCGTATATTTTATTTCACTGGGATATGGATGGTGGGGGAGAGGCAAATACCCAAAGGCAACTTCCTGGCTTAGGGCCCCAGTGACCAGGTTGACGGGCAAGCCGTGAGTAGAGAAATACTGCAGGTGGAAGAGCCCAGGGTATACGACACTGGTGATCTTTTGACCTCTATCTCCACTGAGTCCCCAGTTACTACCAAGGACCCTTTGTTAAAGCAGTGAGTAAAGAAGAGCATGAGGGACCCCAAAGACTAAGAGTAAGCAGCACTGGCTGAGCCACTTAACAGTCCCTCCCCCGCCTCTTCCCATGCCCCAGTGGATTTGTGACTCGCTCCTCTGTCAGCACGAACCTCATCCCTGCTTGCCATTCTATATAATTGTTCTTCACTTGAGAGCAGTTCTTGTCAAACAGTGTCAGGATCCAGATCTTCCTGGTGCCGTGGGAGATGAAGCTGAGTGACAAGTCTAACAGGTGGGAAGAAAGCCCCCGCTTTTCATTATTTAAATTTTCATCACTAAGAGGAGATTCAATATGGAAACCCCTCTTTCGGTCTCCCCCATGCTCCTTGCCCAACCCAGAGGTTACTGAGCACTTGGCACTGGAGCTTTGAGATTCTGGAGCTTCTAAGGGGCCCAGCCAAGTGCCAGGAGGGCCCAGGCCCCAGGGGCCGGCCCCCCACTCAGGCCCTCTACAGGGGGATTTTGTTTTCAGGCCTCAGAGACTGCTTTTTCTTTTGAGGTTCTCTTCTACTCTCCATGTTCTCCTGCCTATCAGGAGACAGCCCTTCCCCTCCTCTTTGCATGCTGAGGGATAGAGCTCCGGGTGCCACCCCCACCCTTTCCTTCCCACCTTCCTGCGCCAGCAGACATGCTCAGCAGGTACTGTGCAGCTTCCTGTCACCTCTGCCTGCAGGGACAACCAGATGCTCTCTGCCCTGGGCCCGTGCGAGCACAGCTGCTCTGGAAATTGGTTTGCTCTCCTGTTGCTGCCTTTCTCTTGAATTAAATACTACTAATAATAATTTAAAAAGTGGAAGAAGCCAAGGATTGAAAGCCAGGTGCAGAGAGGAAAACCAGCTCTGGGGCAGGCATTGCCTCCCCTGTCTCTGATAAAGCGGGGCAAGTGGGGAGAGAACGCTCCTCCCTCCCCTGTGGTGTGGCTGGGCTGGAGGGCTCTGGGTGCTGACAGAGCCCCCCGCCCAGTGCAGCCTCTGGGACAAGAAACACATGATGGTGTGGCTCCCTTTAATATGTGACCTACTTCACGCCGTTGCCTTTGGGGAGAAAGCACGGGCCAGGCCGTGTCGGCTCTGTTACAGGCAATTGGTGCTCAAACACTGTGGCTCTCTCTCGCTCAAGCTGTTGCGTGGGCAGGGTCAGGATGACAGTGTGGGCCACCTGCCGGGTGTTCTCCACTAGCTTCCCTCACCCCTGTGTTCTCTCGAATTAAATACTACTGCTCCTAATTTTTTAAAAAAGATTTTATTTATTTATTCATGAGAGACACAGAGAGAGAGAGAGAGAGAGGCAGAGACACAGGCAGAGGGTGAAGCAGGCCCCACCCAAGGAGCCCGATGTGGGACTCGATCCTGGGACCCTAGGATCACGCCCTGAGCCGAAGGCAGAGGCTTAACCGCTGAGCCACACAGATGTCCCTACTTCTCCTAATTTAAAAGGTGAAAGAAGCCAAGGGTTGAAAGCCCGGTGCAGAGAAGAAAACCAGCTCTGGGGCATTGCCTCCCCTCGTCTCTGATAAAGGGGGGCAGGTGGGGAGAGAACGCTCCTCCCTCCCCTGCGGTGTGGCTGGGCTGGAGGCCCTTGACCTTGGCCCAGGAGCTGTCTCTAGACGGCCTCGCCAAGGCCCTTGCCCCTGGTGGGGGGGTTACCTACAGAAGATGGAAGGGTAACAGGGTTGTCCCCGTCAGTGGTGGCACCTCCAGCTCCTGGCACGCTGTCCCTCTCCTGGCTCCAGAGATCCCTGCCTCCTGGTAACACATTCCCTCCCTTGGTCCTTGCTGTCCTCGAGGCGGTAACAATTTTGGGCATTCATGATTTCTGGGTGTCTCACCACCCCTCCTTGCTTCCTCTCTTTCTGCCCACCCTTCTGTAAACAGCATCTTTGTTGAGTTCTTTGCAGTTAGAACAGTGGAGGACGCACCATCTGTTTCCTGCGGGGCCTGGGCCCACACCGGCACTAAACCCGCATCTCATTTAGGCTTCGGATAAGCTGGTGTTGCCTGCCTACCAGATTTAGTAGCAAACATCTACACGTTACTGCCTGTGGGCTGAGCTGGTGGCTGAGCCCCGCTGGCGGGGGTTCTAACTGCTGGTCCCGTCTTCCCCAAACTTTCTCTTGGGGCCCCTATCTGTTCATTACTTCATTTTCTTAGTCTGAGTTTCGGATTTGCAGCAAAGCAGAAATAGCAAAATTTTCGGCAGCTGTAGGATAGTGAGGTCTAGCTGTGTGACCTCGGGCAGTTACACAGCCTCCCTCTGCCTCAGTTTTCCTCCTCCCCCAAATGGGTGCAGTGACAGCATCACCTACTCTGAAAGGCTTTTCCTGCGGTTTAACTACGTTTTTTCTTTTTTTAAGATTTTATTTATTTATTTATTTATTTATTTATTTATTTATTTATTTATTTATTTATTTATGAGGGGGGGCCGAGCAAGCGGCAGAGACACAGACAGAGGAGAAGCAGGCCTCATGCAGGGAGCCCGACATGGGACTCGATCCTGGGTCTCCAGGATCACGCCCTGGGCCAAAGGTAGGCACTAAACCGCTGAGCCACCCAGGAATCCCCTTTAACTACATTTAAATGTGTCAGGCACGCAGGATGGGGGATGACATGCAATACATCTGAATAAATAGTAGCTAGCATTCTGATTTTATTGGAGAAAGGATTTTACTTGAAATTAAAAGCCAAGGCTTGAATTCTAGTTCTGCCACCGAGTAACTGGGCACCCTTGCCACTATCACTGCAGCTTGGCGTGTGTAAAGTTCTACCTAGATTAATAATTATGAATTGTTAATTAATAACCCTTGCTTTGCTCGGGAGTTGCCAAACCAGAACGATGGGTGGGAAAGGTCTTCATAAATTCTCCACCATACATGCGATACGCATCTTGGGTAATCTGGCCCACCCGGTGGTGGAAGATTCCTTTCCGCCACCTGTGGGTCTTTGCTCTGGTTTACCAGTTACCATCCCCCCCAGGAGGGTCCCAAGGACAAACGGGTGTTCTGCGTGGAATACTGGCAGGGAACAGAGTTTCATCCAGGGGAGGGAAGACAAAGGTAGCGTGGGGGCTGTGGACGGAAGCTGTGATGGGTATGAGGGGGTGGGGGGGAGACACTCTCTCCAGCTTTCCGGGAGCCCCAGGCCAGCCCTGCTCGGCTGCCTGAGGATGTGCTTGGAAATCTGACAAGGCGGGGCAGGGCCCAGAGCAGACCTGGAATATTCGGCCATTGGGGGAGGGAAAGAGCACAGGGTGGTCAGCGTGGACAAAGGGCTGGGGGGCTACAGAGACCCCTGCTTGTTCCCCCAGGGGCCCGGCCCCACAAGGAACCCTAAGGCTGTCACCTGATACTTGTGTTTGCATCTCTCCACAGCAGGCCAACATTTGGGATGCTGCCCAACAGGTAGATCCTCAACCCCCCTCCGCAAAGTGGCCCCTTGTCCAGGGATGTTTCTGGTAAACAGGTGCAGAGGGAGCTTTGCTGTTACTCTGTCTCATGTACCCCGAGAGCTCTGGACACCCACCGCCCTTATGTGATATACCCAGTTCTCCTTGTTCTAGCTGATGGCTGGAAAACCCTGCAGGGTCAGAATTCCCAGAGCCCCTGTGGCTCCTCCGTGAACTTGCTGACATCCCAAGGCATGACCCGGGGCCATGGGCTCTCAGTGCTTGAAGCTGGCCTTCCCCCTGGCCATCACCCAGAGGCTATTATGGGGCTCTCCCAGCATCTGCCTCCTGAGGGCTACCCCTCCAGCCTGAGTGCCCCAAATACACATTTCCTGCAGCTCCAGGCTATCCTCTCCTCTCAAACAGCCCTCCTCTTTTTCTGGCAAACACTTTCTTTTGTGGCTTTCATTTGATTGCCCTCGGGGTGATGGGATGCTTCTATGCTCCCATCACTTCTACGCCACATTGATCCCATTCCCCCTTCCCAGAATGTTTTAGTTTTGCTTTTGTTGGATGCAATGGGCAGACACCTGCAGGCCACGCAGTGTCCCATCTGCATTGACCCTGGGGAAGCCCCAGTTAAATGACACAGTTTTGTTTTTTTTGTTTTGTTTTAAATTTTTTTTTAATTTTTATTTATTTATGATAGTCACAGAGAGAGAGAGAGAGAGAGAGGCAGAGACACAGGCAGAGGGAGAAGCGGGCTCCATGCACCGGGAGCCCGATGTGGGATTCGATCCCGGGTCTCCAGGATCGCGCCCTGGGCCAAAGGCAGGCGCCAAACCGCTGCGCCACCCAGGGATCCCAATGACACAGTTTTGAAGAAGCATTGTTCTCAGACCTGGAAGATGGTAGAGTGGGGGCAGCCCCTTCCCAGCAGCCCAGGGAGGTTGAGGTGCACCTTGGGGTTTCAGGGGAAGCTGGGCTCTCCCCTTGCCCAGCCAGTACCTCTCAGAACAGAGGAGGACAGTCAGAGGTCCGGAATAGTGCGCTGGAATGTCAAATCAGGGCAGCAGGATGCCAAGGCTCTCATTATACTGGTCCAGATTTCCCAGCAAACAACCCTCAACACCCGATTTCCATTTTCACTTAGAAACAATTATGCTGAGTCCCCATTTTTCAAGCCTGTTTGGGCCCCACCAATGAATTATTCAGGGGACAGAGCAGATGGGAGACCCTTCCTTTCTGTCCACTTCAACAGGTTCTCTGACCCAGTTCTTCTTGAGCTGAAAGTTTTGTTGTTTATTTTTAAATTTTATTTAAATTGAATTAATTAACATATAATGTATTGTTGGTTTCAGAGGTAGAGGTCTGTGATTCATCAGTCTTTTTTTTTTTTTTTTTAATTTATTTATTTGAGACCGAGAGAGAAAGAGCAAGAGCAGGGAGGGAGAGGCAGAGGGAGAGGGAGAAGAAGCAGACTTCCCGCTGAGCAGGGAGCTGGATGTGATGCGATGCAGGGCTCCATCCCAGGACTCTGAGATCATGACCTGAGTTGAAATCAAGAGTCAGATGTTTAACCCGCTTAGCCATTCACTGAACCACCCAGGTGCTCCCATCAGTCTATCACACCCAGTGGCCATCACATCACGTGCTCTCCTTAATGCCCATCACCCAGTAACTCAGTCCCCCCACCTCCCCTCCATCGACCCTCAGTTTATTTCCTCTGATTAAGAGTCTCTTATGGTTTATGTCCCTCTCCGATTTTGTCTTGATTTATTTTTCCCTCCCTTCCACTATGATCCTGTTTTGCTTCTTAAATTCCACATGAGTGAGATATGATAATTGCCTTTCTCTGATTGATTTATTTCACTAAGCATAATACCCTCTAGTTCCATCCACATTGTTGCAAATGGCAAGATTTCATTTTTTTGATGGCTGAGTAGTATTCCAGTGTGTGTGTGTGTGTGTGTGTGTGTGTGTGTGTGTGTGTATGTATGACGTCTTCTTTATCCATTCCTTGGTGAATGGACCTCTGGGCTCTTTCCATAGTTTGGCTATTGTGGACATTGCTGCTATAAGCATAGGGGTGCAGGTGCCCCTTTGGATCACTACATTTGTGTCTTTGGGAAAAATACCCAGTAGTTGTGCTGAAAAATTTTAATGATTTTTCTTTACTTTGCAAATTTCAATAAAGAGTATGAGGTTTCTGAAACTAGATATGCTTAATGTGATAAAAATGCTTCAACCTTCAAGTGTGAATTTAGTATTAGGTGAAAAGACTTCTGCTCTTCTTAAGAAAAATCAAATATCCTAAATAGCAACTTTGGTTCTGGTGGGTTTTTTTCACTGATGACACCATTTCACCAATGATACCACTTAGCTAGAACAGAAATATAGTAACAGGAAGCTGGGTGCAAATATTTGCATTTATATACAATTTTAGAAGAAAATATTCTAAGCTTTCCCCAGGCCAATTATGAGAACTGTAAAAATATAGCAGCTTGCATTTTAAATCTCGATACAGGGATTTATGTGATGATGTGACATGTTATCTAGATCTTTGAAAGGCAAATCTCAAACATCCTTATCAGCTCTTGTGGTTTCAGTTGTAGAAAGCCCTGAATGACATGCCCTGCCCAATTTTTCTTTAAAGATTTTATTTATTTATTTGAGAGAGAGAAAATGTAGCAGAGGGACAAGCAGACTCCCTGCTGAGCTGAGCAGGGAGCCCAACCAGGACCCCAAGTTCACGACCTCAGCCGACGTCAGACGTTGAACCACCCAGGCACCCCTCTGCCCAATATTTTTGACAGTGTTCTTCCCTCTGTGATATGATGATCATTTTAACGATCTCTACGTCCTTGAGTTATACCTTAATGAGGACTTGGTGGCTGAATGGGAAAAAAGAAGCTACAGATCAGAGCTGGACAAAAGTACATAAAGAATGTCATTATTAAAACATTCATCTTCCAAGTACAAAGAGGGTGTGTGAAGTCTTCCTGTCATTACTGGGTTGGAACATGAATAGTTCTTATAAATGGTTTATGATAGAAAATCTCAGGTAATAATGTAATGAAATCCCACTTTACCCATCCTTTTTAATAATTATCAACACTTTGCCAATCATGTCACATCTGCTCTCCCTGTTTACTTTTAACTCTTTTTGAGTATTTTAAAGAAAATTCCAGATAATATAAATGCTTGTGTGCTGGTTAATTGTGTCAATCGCTTGGGCTACCCTAGTAAAAACCCACAGATGGGCTTGAACAACAGAAATCTATTTCTCACAGTTCTGGAGTTTGATAGTCAGAGATCAAGGTGCAAGGTAGGTTTCATTCTGAGCCCTCTTCTCTTGGCTTGTAGGTGGCCACCATCTTGCTATGTGCTCACATGACCTCTTCTTCGTGCCTACCCCAGAGGGCCACCAATCCTATTAGATCAGGGACTTCTTAGGATGCCTGGGTGGCTCAGCCGTTGGGCACCTGCCTTCGGCCCAGGTCGTGATCCCGGGATCTGGGATGGAGTCCTGCATTGGACTCCCTGTGAGGGGCCTGCTTCTCCCTCTGCCTATGTCTCTGCCTTTCTGTGTGTGTGTGGTATGTGTGTCTCTTATGAATAAATAAATTTTAAGAAAAAAAAAAGATCAAGCACTTCTTATAATCTTAAGTTTAATTACCTCCTAAGGCCCTATCTCCAAATTATAGTCATACTGGGGGGTTTGAATTTCAACATAGAGATTTGGCAGGGGACACAATTTAGTCCATAGCATCTGTGATGTCCAATATTTGGTCAAATGTTATTTTGGAAATTTTTGTGGAGATTTTTGTTTTGTTTTTTTTTTTTGTATTTTGGGGTTTCGGTTTAGCTTTTTGTTTCTGGGGCGCTGAGGATAACATTTAAATCTGCTGACTCTCAGTAAAGCAGACTGTGCTTCATATTGTGGGTGGGCCTCATCCAACTAGTTGAAGGCTTTGGTAGAACAAGACTCAGAAAAAAAGAATTCTGCTAGAAGATAGACTCTGTTTTGATCTACTTTAGATCTCTAAAACTACCTTGCAGGTTTTAGAGTCACCAGCCTCCACAATCATGTGACCTAATTCCTTAAAAGAAATATCTATCTGTATCTTATATCTGGCTCTGTTTCTTTGGAATATCCTGACTAATATGGCCTGTAAATGCTTTAATATGTATATCTAACAGTAAGGACCTTAAAAATAAAAAAAACCCTCACAATTACACACAAAAAAATTAACAATATTTAGGTTAGATGATGTCACCTAACACACAGTTCACAATCAGTTTGCTTCAATTGTCCCAAAATGTCTTTTTAATCACATGGTGTGTTTGAATAAGGGTTTAACAAAGATCTATGCATTATGCATGGTTGATGATGTCTCTTGAGTCTCCCTCCCTCTCTCTTTTGCATTAAAAATATTGTTTATTGTTATGAAAAATCTCTACACAAATGTAGAGAGAATAGTATAGCAAAGAGCCCTGAATGCCCATCACCCAGCTCTAACAATTATTGATATATACATGATCTTGTTTCATCTATATTCCCTTCCTACATATTTTTTAAAGATTTTTATTTATTTATTCATGAGAGACACACAGAGGGAGGCAGAGACATAGGCAGAAAGAGAAGCAGGCTCCACGCAGGGAGCAAGATGCGGGACTCAATCCCAGGACTCCAGGATCACACCCTGGGCTGAAGGGAGGTGCTCAACCGCTGAGCCACCCAGGCGTCCCCTTACATATTATTTTAAAACAAGTCCCAGACTCTGCATGACTTCAAAGGTAAATACTTCTGTGTACATCTCTAAGCGATAAGTAATTTTAAAAACAACCACAGCATCCTTGTCACATTTACAAAAAATAATCCCTTAACATCATCTAGTATCTAATAGGTGTTGGTTAAAGTTTCTCTGTCCCATAAATGTGTTTTACAGCTGGTTTGTTGCAATCAGGAGTCAAGGAAGGAAGTTCTATGCTTGGCATCTGGTTGACATGTGTTATAGAATGAATTGTGTGCCCTCTACCTGAGTTCAGATGTTGAAGCCCTAAACACCAGGGTGACTATATTTGGAAATAGGGGTATTAGGGTTAAATGAGGTCATGAGGGTGGGGTCCCAATCCAGTTGGTGGATTATAACATTTAGAAGCAGGGCATCTGTGTGCATGCACTGAGGAAAGGCAGCCACCTACAAACCAGGGGGAGAGTTCTCACCAGAATCCAACCATGCTGGCACCTTGACCTTGGCCTTCCAGCCTCCAGAACTTTGAGAAAAATAGGTTCCCATTGTTTATGTCACTCAGTCTAAGGCATTTTAGTATGGCAACCTGAGATGATTGACACAATATACATCATAAGTTCCTCACATCCCCCCACTCTCACCTACTTCTTATGCCATTGATTTGTCAAAGAAACTGGGTCATCTATCCTACGGTGATCCTCACATTCCAGATTTGACTGATTGTTTTCTCCTGATGTCACTTAACATATTCCTCTTTTTTTTTTTTTTTTAAGATTTTATTTATTGGGACACCTATGTGGCTCAGTGGGTTAAGCATATGCCTTCAGCTCAGGTTATGATCTACCTACCTTTTATTCATTCATTCATTCATTCATTCATTCGTCAGAGTGAGAGAGAGAGAGTGCGAGCGAGTACACACATGTGGGAAGAGGGAGAGGGAGAAGCAGACCCCCTGCTAAGCGGCAAGCCTGACTTGGGGCTCCATCCCAGGCCCCAGGGATCATGACTTTAGCCGAAGTCAGCTGCTTTACCAACTGAGCCACCTAGGCGTCCCAACACATTCCTCTTACCCTCATATTTTTTGTAAACAGATAGTTAAATCCAGAGTCACGATTAGATTCACGTTCATTTGGCAACAATTCTCTGGTGGTAATCCAGTGTGCATTCCTACTGCATCACATCAGGAAAAACATGATGTCTGGTGTTTTCCATCTTTTGTGATTTTAAGTTGACTGATGCTTCTAGATATTGTCAGCCTGATATATCCGTAATACAAATCCCGAGAATCTTTTACCTAATGGTTTTCATGCCCACTGATGTCCATGGCCTAGATCCATGAACTCACTAGGGATTTGAAAATGATGATTGTCTAATTATGTCACTCCTCCTGCTTTTATCAGCTGTGATCTTTCTACAAAGAAGGTATTTCTCAAAACGACAAGTCAGTTACCCTGAAATACAGGTTATTCAGAAAAGGCAGGAAAAGATCCATTCCTTTTATTTAACAGCCTGTCTGGAGTTGGTCTCCTAGCAACCTCTAAAGGAAATCGCTAATTTGTTTTAAAATTGTCAGGATACGAGCTATGGGATTTTTATATATTTGATGTGTTTCAGTCTGAGTATTTTTTGGTGTTCAAATGGACCCAACTACGGCCAGAGAGAAAGCCCCTTCTCGTTAATTTCTGTATCTTTTTACCATGACCCCAGGAGCCTTTGGTGGTGGCTTTGATTTCAGGCAATACAACATGTTGTAGTCTTATCTTGAACAATTCCTGCCCCAGATCTTGAATTGCTTGTTTTGCCAAGGAGCCCTGGTTTCTTTCAGTAAAAAATGGCATTTAGAAACTATACCTGGTGCTAGGGTTGTTCATTGCCACTGAATTGTCCGTCATTCCTTCTTGGTCTGATGAATAATAGTAAAGAACTGAAAATGTCTTACATAATGAATGGAACCATAAATATCTCTTAAATTACCCAGGCTTTTAAAGAGATTTTTTTTTAATTGAGAGAAAAAATAATAATGGAGAAAACTGAGTATTAGCAGAAAATACGTGTCAGCAGGAAATCAAACCATCAACTTGGATAGATAATGTTTTATAAAAATAATGACACAAAAATTTAATTAAATGTTGTATATTTTCCTGAGTGTAGCATTTACTTTTATGTTATTCTTTCTAATCCTGGTGGTTTATTTAACTTATAACAAAATATTATTTTTAGGTTGTACTATATATTGTATTATGAAATAAATATATAAAATTATATAATTGCTTAACTGTTATAGTTATTTAATATTATTATTAATTCATAAAAAGCCATTAAAGAGAGCTAAATGAATGAATGACAGCCACAAATCAGGTTAGATTCTTTGTTAAGCTCTATGCTCTGATTTGAGGCTCAGAAAATATGCTTATCTCTAGCAGAGAATGGAGCATCAAACAGTCACAGATGGATTACTTGACCAGTAGGCTTCGTTCCAATTCTTGCTCTCCCATTAGCCTTCTGATCAGTATTTGCTTTACCTCTGTGGACTACTTTACAGGGAAGGAAGTGCATTGACCAACAGACATGAATATTTCAATTTGTAAGGCAATGCATTTGTTGCATCAAAATTCTACAGGGTATTCTGATTTATCCATCTGTTATCCATGACTTTGGTCAATGTGAATCAATCCCCTGAAACTGTCTGACCTGATGAATTGGAAAAACTGAATTGCTGGACATTCTTAGGTCAAACTCTGGACTGACACGCCTACTAAGATGCCATCACTAAAATGGAGGTCTTGACTGCAAAGCCAGTCTACCTCTCTTTTTGAGGTAGTGCATTATTTTTGGACTTTTGGGAGGGGAACCCTTCACCATTGAAAACACTGATGGAGCATTAGCTTTATTTTCCTTGTTTCTAATCATTTTACCCCCCCTTTTTTTTAATTGGGCTCAACTGTCTGTTTTATGGTTCTATACCCTCCCTGTGGTTCCATCTCAGAATCTTTGCTGTCTCTTCAGCCTGGAAGCAACCACCTAACCTCAGCACATGCACACATAGGAACATAATTCCTTCTGATTCCCTCTTCAGATCTTAGCTCAGTTACCAGCTTCTCCAGGAAACCTTCCCTAGCCCTCACGTGAGGAGATGTCTTTTCATTAGACGCTCTCATGGTACACTGCCCCTTTCCTTCTCAGCTCCTGTCACAGCTTATAACCATACATCTACTCCTGCAATAAGTAGGTCAGGGTTGAGAGACAGGGGCCACTACTTTTGCACTTTCTTTCGCACCCTTTCAGCCTATTGCAGGACCTGGCATGGCAGAAGGTGCCAATCACTGACATCAGCAATGAAATGCACAGCTGACATCTTCCCATGAAAGGACAGTGTATACAGCTCGCTGGACATCAACTCACCTGGGCCCACGCGATGCATAAACTGTCTCCTCCAGATTCCTCCTTCAGCCTCCAGCTCAACAGTCCTCAAACCCGGGCTAAGCCAGAAGATTGTTAGCATCCTCAGATTCACCATCTGGCATGTCCACAGGATGTAGCTTTTCCTCCAGGTTAGTCCTGTGCACAAAGCTGGCATCTGGTGTGTTCTGGGGGCACCTGCCCTCATGCAGTCTTCTGTTCCCACCACATTGGCCTCTAGCTTCTGACCAACTTTTGCCCTACAACTCCAGTTTTCTTCTGTGACAGGTACTCTGCCCCAGGTGCCAGCCCACCTGATGCTCTCTCTGCTGGGCGTCCACTGTTCTGCCCTCCTGGGGACCCGCTCCATCATCATGTGACTGGGGATTTTTAGCTTGTCACTTCTTTGCTGTGTGATCTTGAAGCTGTCACATCAGCGCTCTGGGCCTTCGCTCCCTTAACTCAAATAGAGAGCTTAAAGCACGCTCTTCTGCTCCCCTGCCGGGGTGCCTGGGAGTCCAATGAGAGAACTCAGGGGGCACTGGGCACTCAAGTGAACAGAGAGAAGCTGACAAGTCCAGATTTGGAGAAAGCATCCCTGAAAAGGTGACATCAGAGGTGAGATCCGAAGGACAAGTGGGAGAGCTGCTTAGACAGGTACGAAAGGAACAATGATGACAACAGTGACAACAGATGACAATCACTGTGTTTCCAGATTTGGCTTTTTCGTTTGTCGAATGCAAAAAAAGGCATAACGTACTCCTGGCTGCTTGCCGCTGACCACAGGGATTATGTACACACAGAGATCAGTAGTTCTCAACCACGGGTGGTCTTTCCCCCCAAGGGAGGAATATCTGGAGACCTCGTTGGTTGCCGTAACTGGGAGAGAGCGGTGTGCTGTTGGCATCTAGTGGGCAGCAGCCAAGGATGCTGCTCGGCATCCTCTACTGCACGGGACAGCCACCACGACAAATGTGAATGGTGTTGAGGCTGAGAAGCCCTGACACAGCCAAAGCAGGTAGCCCAAAACCCAATACTGAGCATTAAGTGCCAAAATGATGACGACGGAGATTTCTCTACTCTGTAATACCGGACTGATTTTTCAAGATTTTTTATTTAATTAATTAATTAATTAATTAATTTGTTTATTTTTATTTTTCAAGATTCTTCTGCTGCCTCCTCTCACCTGAAGCCAACCCCAAGTGCCCCTACTCAGTCTCAGTGCAGCCCATAGATGAAAAGTGTGGACCGCAGGGGCAGGCACAGCTGGGCTCATGCCCCAGCTGTACAATGGGCTGGCTGGGTGACTTTGTTTTTTGTTTAAATCATATTTATTTATCTATGAGAGACACAGAGAGAGAGAGAGAGAGGCAGAGACACAAGCAGAGGGAGAAGCAGGCTCCATGCAGGGATCCCAACATGGGACTCGATCCCGGGTCTCCAGGATCACGCCCTGGACCGAAGGCGGCACTAAACCACTGAGCCACCCAGGCTGCCCGACTGAGTGACTTTGGGTGAGTGTTCTCACCTCTCTGGGTTTCTCCTTGCTCATACATAACACACAGATGGTAATATCCCTCCACACAGTATTAGGTGGTGACCATTGACTACATGTAGGTACGTATAGAACACAGCACCCGGCACCTCGGTACACATCCTGGAAGAGGTGACAATTCTTTCCTTTGCACTCCCACCACGGTTTGTAAGCTGCCCTGCTCACGTGGCTAATTTCACCCTATTCTAGGTATGTCCACTTTTACTATTACCAGGTATGGCTTGAGGTGCTGACCATATTTCAGTTCACTGAGTTCTTATAACAACTATTAGGGACTGAATGGTTTTGTCCTCCCTGAATTCAAATTCATGTGTTGAAGCTCTACCTCCCACTGTGATGGTATCAGAGGGGTAGGATGGGCGTTGGAAGGTAATTAGGTTTAGGTTAGGTCATGAGTGAGGCTGGAGGCTGCCCTCCTCCCCATGAAGGGACTGGTGGCTTTAGAGGAAGAGACAAGAGAGCTCCTGGCCTCTGTGATTCCACAGCAGATGTTTTGAGGCCCCCTCGGCTGTCCCACTTATAAATCATTGTTTGCTATTTAGCAGCTAGCTAAGAGGAATGCAAGATGAGTATGCACAGATTCATCCTTTTATTCTTTCCATAATCTTTTTATTTTAATTAATTTTTAAAATTTTTTTATCTATTTATTTGAGAGACAGAGAGAGAGGGCACACAAGCAGGAGGAGCAGACACAGAAGGAGAGGGAGATGCAGGCTCCCCACCAAGCAGGGAGCCTGATGCAGGACTCGATCCCAGGACCCTGAGATCACGACCTGAGCTGAAGGCAGACGCCCAACCACCTGAGCCACCCAGGTGCCCCTATGTTTTGTTTTTTAATTTATTATTTATTTATTTTTTAAATTTGTTTTTTAAGTAGACTCCACGCACCATGTAGAGCCCAATGCAGGGCTCGAATTCACCGCCGTGAGGTCAAGACCTGGGCTGAAATCAAGAATCAGACACAACCACCTGAGCCACCCAGGTGCCTCTTTCGAGAGTCTTTTTGAGCGCTTACTCTTTATTAGGCACTTTGCGAAGGACGGGGGCTCTACAACCTACTTACATACAACTCTTCAAGTTTTCCTCACATCGAGGCAGGGAGGCATGCAAATAAGTCCGTGATTATAGGAACGGGTGATACATTCAAAGATACAGCTGCACGGGGACTATGGGATAATGGAGGAGAGAGATGTAGGACAGAGTGGGAGTGGGCAGGTAGGAGACAAAACTTGACTTCGAATCCCAGCTGTGCCGCTCACTGGCACTTTGGCCTCCAGCAGACCACCTCTTTAAGCTTTGGTTTCCTGGTCTGAGAAAAAAAGGTCGCATTGAGTTGTCACTTTTTTGCAAAGATTAAATGAAACAGTGTATTCAGAAGAGATTCCCTAAAATGAGAGAGAGCCATGTGAGCTCAGGTAGCTGGGAAGGCTTCCTGGAGGAGGAAACGTGTGTGTGTGTGTGTGTGTGTGTGTGTGTGTGTGTATTTAGTTTGGGGAGAGGAGGGCACATTCCAGGCTGTGAAAACAGCACTCAGGCAGACATGTGGTTCATCAGGGTTTAACTGCAAAGAGTAAGCCCGGGTTGCATGGACCTCTTGTGAATGGGCCTGTCTCGAGCTCCTAAGCAAGCAAGCCTCTATTGGATGGCACCAGGTGTACACTTCCCTCTGTCCTGCAACAGTGGCGAGCCAGGACAACTTCCTAAATAGCTGGATGGCCAGAAAGAAGGCAGCAAATCGTTGGCATTGAACCTGCACTGGTAGGACCAGCGGCTTGGGCCCCACCCCTCCACCCGGGTGCCTGGTCCTCAGGCTACACATTGCCCTCTGGTGCATGGCCTTCCAGAACTAGCCCCCTGCCAGGCCCACCTGGATGTTTATCTTTATCCAGGTTCCCCCCAAGAGGTAGAGGGGAGCTGACTGCCCACAGTAGAATTTTTTGCCTGGATCTTACTTCAAGAGAGAGCCCTGGGCTTTGATGCAGACTGGCTGTACCCAGATCTGACTCAGACATCGACTAGCTGCGTGACCTCGGGGAAATAGTTCAATGTCTTGGAACTTTTTACCTGTAAGCTGGGGACAATGTTACCTATTTTGAAGGTTTGTTCTAAGGCCTGGAGAGAATATATGTACAGGACCTTACACAAAGCCTACTACTACGTAGTTGTCATGCCACAAAATGGTCATTGTCACTGCTAAGGTTTGGGGGAGCCTCTTTGCTCCTGAGTAAGGAGAGGGCTACTCAGCATCATCCTAAGCTGCTGGACTATTAAAAAAAATCAAAGTTAAGTTTAGCTCACCTTTTCTCTCAATAGCAACCTTATTTTAAAAAAATACTGCAATATAACAAACATAGCGGAAAAGCACACAAATTGATAAATATACACCTTGTTAAACTTTTACAAAATGAATACTCCACTGTCACCAATACTGAGATCAGGGAGAAGAACCAGCACCCCAGAAGCTTGTCCAGCATCCCCTTTGGGTTAGTCCTTACCACCAGCACACTGGTCAGACTTCCATTTCCATAAATTACTTTTGCCTAGTTTTGACTTTTCTGTGCATTGGAATTGCATAGTATGACATGCTCTTTTTGACTGGTGTCTTCCATGCCACGTTATGTCTGAGATGTGTCTGTATTAATCCTTCTAGCTGTACATGGTTCTTTATCATTGCTGTATAGTATTCCAGTGTATGGATATACTGCCATTTCTTTCTTTCTTTTAGTTGTGGTCTCCTAAAAATGGTTTTTAACATGAGATGTATGGACAATTTTCTTGACCAGCTACTTAACCGTTCTATGTTTGTATGCAAAAAAGTCACCTTTTTGGGAAAGGATGGAAACTGAGTGGGGAAAAATTAGAGAGGAAGACAAACCATGAGAGACTCCTAACTCTGGGAAACAAAGAGTTGCAGAAGGGGAGGGGCGCCACTGAGTGATGGACATAAAGGAGGGCATGTGATGGAATGAGCACTGGATGTTATAGCATATGTTGGCAAATTGAATTTAAATAAAATATTTTTTTTAAATTACCTTTTTAAGTCTAGAAGAGTATTAAATCCTGCCAGAGAGTGACTTCCTAGCCTTTCTGGGAGAAGAAAAATAGTTAACTTTTACACTGAAGACTCAGGTTGTAGGGAACAGTCTATGAACTTTTTTTTTTTTTTTAAAGATTTTATTTATTTACTTGTGAGAGACACAGAGAGAGAGGCAGAGACATAGGCAGAGGGAGAAGTAGGCTCCCTAACTAACGGGAGCCTGATGTGGGACTTGATCCCAGGACTCTGAGATCACGACCTGAGCTGAAGGCAGACGCTCAACCACTGAGCCACCCAGGCGTCCCACCTATGAACTTTTTAATGTTCTTAGAAACACTTCCCTCTATTCTCAACTACAGTTGCTTATTTCTACCTGTATTCCATATCTGGGAAATGGAAACTAAGATTCACATTAGAAATTAGAAAGAAAAGTATTCAATGCTGCCTTACTTTTTGGTGGGGCTATGGATCTATTGAAAATGTTTGCTAATTTGCTCAAGTTCGCAGGAGTGACAATGCTTTCATAGTGGGGAATCCCAGCTTCTCTCTGTATTTTGTTTGTTTATTTTGTTGGAAACCCCAGGATGATATCAAGTCAGAGGCTGGCTGGCCCTGCTGTGGATTATTTGAGTTGAGTGGTTGGAATTACTTTTCAGATATTTTGGCAACAAAATGTATTTTTCCCCAAGCACTTTTACACTTCTTACCAAGAAAAATGTCTATAGTTTAGAAAGAAATTAAATCTCTAAACCTTTAATTACTTTAAACTTTACTCATTCAAATAGTGTTTGTAAAAAAGATATTTCGTTCCAAGAAACCTGTAAGGCATTAAAAATCCTACTCACTCAACTTTCCCTTGCCAGAAATAGAAAAAGGGTGTCTGCCAAAATAAATGAAGCTTCACAATAGCTTTGTAAAACTCTTTGGCGTTATTTCTCCAAATCAGGCATTCATATAACCCATGACCCAACAATTCATTTCTAGGTATAAATCCAATGGAAAGCCACGCAGAGATAAGTACTAAAAAACATATACCAGAATGTTCGTACCAGCACAATTTCTAACAATATCAAATTATATGCAAACCCAAATATCTGTGAGCAGTAGGATGAATGAATAAGATATTGTATTGTCCATACAATGGAATGTTACATAGCAATCAAATGAACTGTATCAGCCACACACAGAAGGATGAAACTAGACCACTTTCTTATACCATACACAAAAATAAATTCAAAATGGATTAAATATCCAAATATAAGACCCCAAACCATAAAAATCCTAGAAGAGAGTACAGGAAGTAAGGCCTCAGTCTGACATTGGCTGTAATAGCATTTTTCTAGATATGCCTCCTGAGGCAAGGGAAATAAAAGCAAAAATAATCTATTGGGACTACATCAAAATAAAAAGCTGCACAGCAAAGGAGACAATCAACAAAACTAAAAGGCAACCTACTGAATGGGAGAAGATATTTGCAAATGGCATATCCCATAAAGAGTTAATACCCCAAATATGTTAAGAATGTATACAAATCAATACCCCCAAACCAAATAATCCGATTAAAAGTGGGCAGAAGAAATAAACAGATACTCCCCAAAAAAGACATCCAGATGGCCAACAGACATATGAAAAGATGCTCCACATCACTCATTCTGAGGGAAATGCAAATCAAAACTGTAATGAGACATCACCTCACACCTTTAGTCAGGATGGCTAAAATCAACTACACAAGAAACAACAGTTGTTGGTGAGGATACGGAAAAAAAGGAAATTTCCACACTGTTGTTAGGAATACAAATTGGTGCAGCCACTCTGGAAAACAGTATGGAGGTTTTCAAAAAGTTACAAATAGAAATATCCTACAATCCCTGAATTGTGCTACTGGGTATTTACCTCCCAAATAGAAAAACTAATTCAAAAAGATACATGCACCCCAGTGTTTATAGCAGCATTATTTAGCCACATTATGGAAACAGCCCAAGTGTCCACTGACTTATGAATGGATAAAAAAGACAATACACACAGAGGAATATTATTCAGCCATAAAAAGAATGAAATATTGCCATCTGCGACAAATGGATGGAGCTAGAGAGTAATATACTAAGTGAAATAAGTCAGAGAAAGACAAATACCATATGACCTCACTCGTGAAATTTAAGAAACAAAGCAAATGAGCAAAGAGTGAGGCAACCCAACAAACAGACTCGTAATTCTAGAGAAGAAACTGATGGTCACCAGAGGGGAGGAGGTGGGGGGTAGGTGAAACGAGTGATGGAATCAAGGAACGCATTTGTTGTGATGAGCACTTGGTGTCATATAGAATTGTTAAATTATTATATTGTATAACTGAAACTAATACAACACTATGTTAGCTATACTGGAATCAAAAGTTTTTAAAAATGAATAAACTACAGCTGTGCATAACACCCTAAATGACTTTCCCAAACATGTTAAAGAAGCCATACAAAAAAGAATACATATTATATCATTCCATTTATATAAAAAATCTTTAAACCTAAAAAAAAAATGTTTAAACTAGCAAAACTGGTCTTTGTTGTTAGAGGTGAGAATAGTGGACAGTGGGGAGTGGGGAGGATATAGGGATGGAGGGGGCGGTTGGAGTGGGCCTTCTCAGGTGCCAGAAATGTTCTATTTACTGACTTGGGAAGTGGACAAACAACTGTAAGCACTTAGTGATAATTCACTACCACTTTTGATTAGTGAACAGGTTTTTAAAAATAGAGAAATTGATAAGTAAATGAGTGCATTCTAAACCTCACGAGTCTTAACATATTTTAGGAGAGCAAACTAAAACTGAAAAAATATATTCCTTTCCACTCTCATTCCCATTACTCCATCCAATTAGAAGGTAGCCTCTATTATAAAGTACATAAATACATATTTCAATCATTTGGAATCCCCAGAATGGACATCAGTTTAATGAGGTTAGAACAAAATTAATTAGTTGGTCTCCTGATTGTAGATTCTTATAGCTCTCTTTACAGATAAACTGAAGTTTTCTTGCAGTTCATTTAAAAATTCATTTCTGTTAGTTAAAAAGAAAAAAAAAAAAGAAAGAATTCACCTTTGAACAGCTCAACTCTTTTTTAGGGTAATATAGATTTCCAAATCTTGACATGGGGTTGGAACTCAAATTTGGGCAAAGAAAATTGCCAAGTGTGCAAATGATAAAGGGTTTCCTATATATTTCAATACAGTAACATGGTCCTATGAAGAATAACAATGCAGGGAGTCCTTGAAGGATTAACACCAACCACCTGGAGCCACCAACCGAAATCGGCCATGAGGATGGAGAGAGGCTGCAGGTTCCTGTTGGTCTCGTCCCCTCTCTGCCCCTCTGGCTGGTGGAACAGGGCTGCTGTCTGCTGCTCTACTTGGCAGAACTTTGGGCAGAGAAGCTGATCCAAGAATCAGAGGCCACAGCAGAGGGTTTGTTAGTTCTTGTCACCCCGCTGGCCACTCGTACATGGTCTAGTTGACTTTAGAAACCTGTTACCCCATCCTGCCATCCCTAGGGCTATCTATCTTCAGCTTCTAATTCCATACTGTGGCTTTCAAATAGCCGTCTCAGATGTTGCTCTCTTTACTGAGGGTTCCAAATAAATGCCATGATTTTCATTTGGCTGATTTTCATTTTCCCCCTCGGGGCTGGACAGATCCTAAGATGCTTCTGTTGCTACTCTGAATTATTCTGCAGACTCTTTTGACAGCATATAATGAAGACATGGCCTCACGTATGTTTCTATAATGTATGCAGGAGGGACAGGTCACCTGCTAGGCCCTCAGCCAAGTAGAATCCTTTGCAAGTTGAAAATGGCTGAAAATAAAAGTCATTCATAGAAGGAAGAAATCCTGAGCAGCTAACAAAAAATGAAACTGGTGCTACTACCTTTGAAAATCCTTAAATAACCTGGTTATGCCACCCCTGAGATCTGGGACAAGCCCCTGCCCTTCATCTAGGTTCTCGGTGGACACTGGTCCACAAACCTTGCAGGAGCGCATCCTTGGTGACTGATACAGATGCCCCCCATGGACACCTTGCACATTCTGTGACTTCCATCAATACAGATCTCATTTCAAAAAAGAGCCAGAATTTGGTTAGCAATTCTGGGTGCCTTCAAAGAGTGTTTGAAATTAAAATATATGGTTCTCCAAACAAGAGGAGATTCCATTAGTTTAAAGAGAAATGGGAATTTAGGAATATATATATATATATATATATACATATATATTCCTAAATATATATACATGTATATATGTGTATATTTAATTAACTCAGTATGCACCCATCTATCCGTTGATGGAAAAAAATTTATATATATATTTAAGGTGCCAGAAATGTTCTATTTACTGACTTGGGAAGTGGATATATATATATATATATATATATACACTTAAGATTTTTCAGTTTGATGTTGGCACAAACAAAAACTCTGTTTTTAGTCAAAGATTTGGGGATTTGGTTTTTGTTTTGTTTTTTAAAGACTTTATTTATTTATTTATGAGAGACACAGAGAGAGAGGCAGAGAGACAAACAGTCTCCTTGCAGGGAGCCCGATGCAGGACTCGATCCCAGGACCCCAGGATCATGACCTGAGCCAAAGGCAGATGCTCAACCTCTGAGCCACCCAGATATCCCAGATTTGGGGATTTGATTAAGAATTCCAGTAAGCTAAAGCCTTCTTAGAGGTAATAAATAAACCATAGAGAAGATACTGGTCAAGACAGTCCTAGAGGACCCAGCTTTCAGTGCTGGCAAGGGCTTGGGGAAGTATATATTGTTTTTTATAACTCTGGAAAGGTTGAGGAAGGTAGCTTGGCAGTATGCTTCAGAAGTTGTTAAAATGTAGGGTGAATTGGTACCCTGGATACTCAGAAAGAGTTGATGTCTCAGTTCAAATCCAAAGGAAATTAAAAAGTAGAAGTCCCACTTTGAAGGCAGTCAGGCAGGAAAGCATTTTCTCTTAATTGAGGGAGGGTCAGACTTTTTGTTCTATTCAGGCCTTTAACTGGATGAGGCCCACCCGCATTAGGGAGGGCAATCTGCGTTACTCGGTCTAACAGTTCAAACACAGTTTCTGTGTTTTTCCCTCACAGAAACACTCAGAATAATGTTTGACCAAATACCTGGGCACCCTGTGGCCCGGTCTAGTTGACCCATAAGTTAACTATCTGTCTTCCCAATCTATTTTTTAAAGTCTCTTATTTAGGCTTAATATGCTTACAGTTGTAACATACCATCCTATGAGTTCTCACATTTTCTTTTAAACACACAGAAACTGCAAATATATCCATAAAAAGAATTGTTTGCACAATGATTTAAAAATCAGAATAATATTATACTTTTATTTTAGCAAACTTTTTTTTAAAGATTTTATTTATTTATTCATGACAGACACAGAGAAACAAAGAGGCAGAGACACAGGCAGAGGGAGAAGCAGGCTCCATGCAGGGAGCCCAACGTGGGCTCGATCCCAGGTCTTCAGGATCACACCCTGGGCTGAAGGTGGCGCTAAACCGCTGAGCCACCAGGACTGCCCATATACTTTTATTTTAATCAACAGTATGCTCTAGTGTCTTTAGTTTAAATATGTCACTTTTAGTATTTCTCCATCCTGTTAACGGATGTTTAGGTTGTCTCAAATATTCTCTACCATAATTGGTTCAGTAATAACTATCTATAACAATTGGTCTTCTTGGGCAATGGTACCAGAGATGGTCTCTGGAAACTCTACGATGGCCAGGACTGGAACTTGTCTCAGGTACAGTGTATATACACATTCAGCTTGACCTCCTTTTGCCAAACTGCTTCCACACTGGCTGTAACAAATTATACAGCAATGTATGAGAATTCCCATTTGCCCGCATCATGGTACATGCTTGATATTTTTAGATTTGTTGATTTATATCAATTGGAGGGACGAGTAATGGACTCTGACCCTGGCTTAAATTGCATTTCTCTGGTTACTAGTGAGATGGTTAATGGTTATTTAGGTTAGTTCCTCTATGAATTGTCTATTTATTACATTTACGTATTTTTCTATTGGGCTGCCTGTCTTTACTGAGTTATTTGATGGGGCTCTTTGTGTGTTCTGCATACTATGTGTTGGAAGTTACCTTCTTCCTTTTGCCATTTATCCTTTCATCTTGGTTGTAGTTCTTTTCCTTTATGGTACATGTCTGTGTCTATATGTTTGTTTTAAGAAATCTTTCCTATAGGGATGCCTGGATGGCTCAGCAGTTGAGCATCTGCCTTCTGCTCAGGTCATAATCCCAGATTCCCAGCATCAATCCCACATCGGGCATGCTTCTCCCTCTGCCTATGTCTCTGCCCCTCTCTCTCTGTGTGTCTCTCATGAATAAATAAATAAAATATTTAAAAAGAAAAAAAAGAAGTCTTTCCTATAATCATGGACAGTGTCCCATATAATCTTCTAGAAAGTTCTAAGGTTTTCTGTGTGATGTGTGAGGAAAGATCCAATTTTGTTTCATGTGGAGGATGACAAATTATGTTGGTTACCTATTGCTACATCAGAATTACTCCAAAACTTAGCAGCTTAGCACCACAAACATTTATTATGTCAACAATTTCTGAGAGTCAGCAATCTGGGAGCCACGTCGCTGGGTGGTTCTGGCTCAGGGTCTCTCCTGAGGCTGTGTCAGATGTTGGTCAGGGGAACAATCATGTGAAGGCCGTGCTTCCAAGATGACTCACTCACATGGCTGTTGGCAGGAAGCACCCTTCTCTGTAGAGGCCTCTCCACAAGGCTGCCTGAGAGTCCTCATGACATGGTAGCGAGCTTCCCCCAGAGCCAGTGATCCATTCAAGAGAAATGTGAGAGAGCAGGGAGTTGTAGTGTCTTTTAGGACATAGTTTTTGAGGTCATATGCTGTCACTTCCACTTTATTCTATTCATTAGAAGTGAGCCCACTTCTGTTCATGAAGTCTAGTTAACGCTCAACGGAACATTACTTACACTCTACATATTAAAGGGAGAAATGTCAAAGCATTTGTAGAAATTCCCTGTAAGTATGAGGAGTCATTTGTCCTATCCTTACTTACTTTTAAAGATTTTATATATTTATTTTAGAAATAGAGAGGGCAAAAAAAAAAAAAAAAAAAGAAAAAGAAATAGAGAGGGCACATGATCAGGGGGGAGGAGCTGAGGGAAGGGACATGCAGACTCTGTGCCAAGTCCAGAGCCCCACATGGGACTCAATCCCATGACCCTGAGATCACAATCTGAGCCAAAATCAAGAGTTGGATGCTTAACTTAACCCAGCACCCCCCTACTTATTTTTAAAAATTACTGACCTATAATGACTCTTCCAATCATTTATCAGGTTCCTTTAAGCGAATACCTGTTTCTGGTGTCTCTGTTCTGATCCACTGATTACTCCTCTGGATTTGCACCACTACACTTTAACTTCACACATCTTGACTTGCAAAAGGTCCCTGCAGTACCAATGAACCACACCTCCTATATACAGACCCCTGTAGTCCCCACCTCTGAAATCTAGGTTGGCTTTGTGACTTGCTTTAGCCTTTGGGTAAGCTAGAAGTCATCCTATGCCAGTTCCTGGCCTAAAACTTATGTTGTAAGCTTTTGTTTTCTGCTCTTGGGAGCTCTGAGCCACTGTGTGAATTCTCTGGCTGCCTTTTTGGAGAAACCTACAGGGGGAGACCAAGTGGGTAGGGATAAGCTCTAATACCCCCTAGAGAAAGAGAGGAGCCTTGCCATCTTAGCAAGCCCACTGAGCCCAGCCCTGAGCCCAGCCCTGAGCCCAGCCCTGAGTTGGGCCACTAGCGGCATGCAGCCACCTGAGCGACCCTCCGAGGGCAGCTGTCCAGCTGAGCCAGCTGAGCCCATCCCAGGCCACAAAGTCACAATGACTGTTGTAAGGAATTAAATTCAGGGGAAGGTTTGCTGTACATTAGTAGATAACCGAGACAGTTTTTTCCCCAATGTTGCTTTTCTTTTTCAAAATTATATTGACCTTGTAAATTCACTGAGGTAAAGGATACTAAGTCTTTTTTTTTTAAAGATTTTTATTTATTCATAGAGACACAGAGAGAGAGAGAGAGAGAGAGAGAGAGGCAGAGACACAGGTAGAGGGAGAAGCAGACTTCACGCAGAGAGCCCGACGCAGGACTTGATCCAGGGTCCCCAGGATCACACTCTGGGCTGCAGGCAGCGCTAAACCACTGTGCCACCAGGGCTGCCCTAAGTCTTTCTTTTTGATCATATATTCACCTTTTCTTTTTTTTCAACACGTTATATTTTCCCTATCAAGCCCCTAATGTCCTTTGCTTAAGCCACTCCTAGATTCAATATCATTTCTTTTGCTATTGCAAATGAGAGTTTTTCCTACCAAATTTTCTAACTGGTTATTTTTGGTTTAAAGGAATACTATTTTTTAAAATGTTGATCTTATATGCAGCAACCTTGCTGAACCCTCTTATTCTTTCTAATAGTTTGAAGATTTTCTTGGAGTTTCAATGAAGACAATTTGCAATGATGAGGATTTTGTCTTCTTCTCCCTGAATCGTTTGCTTCTTCTTTCCTTTTTTTTTTTTTTTAAAAAAAAACTTTATTTATTTATTCATGAGAGAAACAGAGAGAGAGATGCAGAGACATAGGCAGAGGGAGGAGCAGGCTCTCTGCAGAAAGCCTGATGCGGGACTCGATCCCAGGAGCCTGAGATCATGACCTGAGCCAAAGGCAGAGGCTCAATCATTGAGTAACCCAAGCATCCTTGCCTCTTCTTTTCTTCTCTCTTTCATTGGCAAGGACTTCCAGTCCGATATCAGGCAGTAGGGGTGATAATGGTCACCTTAACTTGTACCTGAACTTGATAGGAATGTGTTTAAAGTTTCATAACTAAATGTGATATTATTATAGGGATTTTTATGGGGGAAACATTTTCTCAAGTTAAAAGTGTTGCTATCTATACTTTGTTAAAAGTTTTATTATTTTTTAAGATGAATGAATGTTGAATTCTATTGGTGACATTTTTCTATATTTCTCAAGATAATCATATGGTTTTCTTCTTCTTAACATCTTCATGTTTTATAGTAATTTGATACATTTTTCTAATATCGAGTCATATACTTTTACAGGATAAACCCTAATTATGACTATTTTATATATTGCAAAATTAGATTTGATTGTTTTTTATTTAGAATTCTTGTATTTAAAGATTTTTTTTTTACTAGAGAGAGAGAGAGCACATGTGCACAAGCAGGGGGAGGGGTGTAGGGAGAGGGAGAAGGAATCTTAAGGAAACTCTGCTTTGAGTGTGGAGCCCAATGCAGAGCTTGATTTCATGACCTTGACATCATGACCTTAGCAGACACCAAGAGTAGGTTGCTTAACCCAATGAGACACCCAGGCACCCCTAGAATTCTTGCATTTATATTTATAAATTATATTGACCTATGCTTTTCTTTTGTTGTTTTAAAAAGTACTTTTCTACCTATAGTAACCTCATAAAATGAACTAGGTGGCTTTTCCCTTTCTTTCACTCTGTGGAACTATTTGACTAAGACAAGAATTATGTGTTCCAGGGCACCTGGGTGGCTCAGTGGTTGAGTGTCTACCTTCAGCTCAGGTTGCGATCCCAGGGTTCTGGGATTAAGTCCCACATAAGCTCCCTGCAGGGAGCCTGCTTCTCCCTCTGCCTATGTCTCTGCCTCTCTCTGTGTGTCTCTCATGAAGAAAAAAAAATTGTGTGTACTTAGAAGGTTTAATTAAACTTGCCTGTCAAGTTGTTTGAACCTATAGCCTTTCTTGAGAAGAGATATTTACTAGTCATTCAATTATGTTCATAGTGATTGGTATATTCAGATTTTCTATTTCTTCTTTGGTCACTTCTGTAATTTATATTTTTTCTGTGAGGTTGTCCATTTCATGAATGTTTTCAAAATCATAGGCAAAAATTGTTTGTAGCATCTTTATTGCTCATATTGTTTATTCTGCCTTTTTTCTCCAATTAGTCTGTCCAGAAATTTGTCTTTTTTATCATTCTTTTAATTAATGATCTTTTGGTTTCATTTCTAATGCTTTTATTCTTGGTTTTAGACTGTTATTCATGTTTCCTATTAATTTCTCATTTCTTCTAGATTTTTTTCTTTCTCCATCATTCAGTTGAATGCTTAGTTCATTAATTTCCAAATCTCTTTTGTTTTCTAAAAAAAAAAAAATGCATTTGAGCTTTAAATTTCCTCTTGACCACAATTTTTTTTTTTAAGATTTTATTTATTTATTCTTGAGAGACACAGAGAGAAAGGCAGAGACATAGGCTGAGGGAGGAGTAGCAGGCTCCATGCAAGGAGCTGGATTTAGGCTTCAATCCCAGCTCTCTGAGATCAGGCCTGAGCCAAAGGCAGATGCTCAACCGCTGAGCCACCCAGGAGTCCCTTGACCACGATTTTAGGTGTACCTCATATGTCCTTTTATAAAAAGATTTTATTTATTTATTTGAGAGACAGAGTGAGAGAGCACAAGCAGAGAGGAGAGGCAGAGGGAGAGACAGAGAAGTAGACTCCTAGCTGAGCAGGGAGCCCAATGACATGGGGCTCAATCCCAGGACCCTGAGATCATGACCTGAGCTGAAGGCTGATGCTTAACCAACTGAGCCACACAGGCACCCCCCTCATACGTTTTTATATGTGTGCTTTCTTTGTGTATCATTTCTAAATATTGTTACTTTTCTTTATGGTTTCTTTTTTGAATTCTGAGATTATTTAGAATGGTATTTTTTATCATCAAATTTATGGGTTGGGAGAATACACATTTACTGTTAGTTTCTATTTTCAGTGCATTGTGGTGAAAGAACATGATCTGTATGATATCAGCCCTTTGGAATGTGTTGTGATTTCCTGTGTGGCCGAACAAATGGTCAAGTGTGTAAACATTCTGGGTGGGCTTATAAAGGATATGTATTCTGTATTTGTTGAGTGAAGAGTCTCTCTAAATATCTGTTATTATTCCTAAGTACAATTATTGTTTTACTAGTAAATAAATGATTTATTATTTGGAAAAGAGTAAAACTGTATCTCTCCTTTAGGAACTCATCTTGTCAGGAAGGGAAGAAGGGTTCCAGAAGCAGAACCTGAGTATGATCCTGGGAAGCCAAACACGATAGCAACTATATAGTCCTGGAAAAACGAAGACCGGAATCCCTGGGTGGTGCAGTGGTTTAGCGCCTTGCCTTTGGCCCGGGATCGAATCCCACGTCGGGCTCCCGGTGCAGGAAGCCTGCTTCTCCCTCTGCCTTTGTCTCTGCCTCTCTCTCTCTCTCTCTCTCTCTGTGACTATCATAAATAAATAAAAATTTAAAAAAAATTAAAAAAAAAATAAAATTAACAGTGAATCAAATCAATTAAAAATTAACTCTAAAAAGAAAAAAAGAAAAAAAGAAAAACGAAGACCCTCTCTGACCCCCAGATGGGGGAGGGTCTAATGCAACAGTCCTGCCCTTGGAAATGCCAGAACAGGTCAGGAGAGTGTAAGTGCCAGTTGTGTCACTGCCTCTGCACTCTGAGTGATCCAGCCTCTGCTCAAGCAGCACAGTTTTGACCTGGTGGTTAACTGGGCCCTTCCTGTTTTGAATATTTCTCCTTTGCCAATACCTGATAGGGTTATTTCACTAGGGATATTATTTGATTAGGTCAGATTGGATTGAATTAAAGTGAATTGAATATTCATACTCATTTAGCTTAGCCCTATGTTGGTGTTCTACCTAAGGGTGGCTAGATAGAGGTCTTGGCTCTGTAACCAGCCCTTCTTTTACTTTCATATGAGTCCTTGTGGGGCTGGATTTTTCTTTTAGCTAGGAAAATTGTCACCAGATATTCATTGGGGCAGGAACTTCTTTGGGGACTTCTCTCTAATTTTCTTAGTTTGGACTCTCATAGAGAAGGCTTTCTCCTTAAGTGTTGTTGCTATGGTCTTTGGTAGCCAAGGTGTCCTCTTGTCTCTCTGATGGAGATTTTGCACATTTATGAATACCACTTCACTGCTAGATGACACCCTTCCGTTGGGACACAAGCAAGCTTCCCAACCCCTCTGAGAGGGATGGGCCAGAGGGATCTCTCAATCTGCTTGAGAGATGGTCTCTCCTCCCTCAGGGGACCCGACTGCCCATAGGCAGGTCACCCAAGCTGCATGAGGCCTTCCTTGTTTTACCCCAGTGTGCTGTCAAATACTATTTTTCTGTGTACCATGACATGGTAAAAGTAGGGAAGGCCTGTGAGGGATTCCAAGCTGAAGATAAATATGCTTTTATTTTGTAAGCCACATTCTCAAGTTTAATGCTATACCTGGTATTATTCCCCAGCCATTAGCTCCTAGCCCTCTGCCTCTGCTCCTAGCCCTTTGTTTAAAAATTGGAGTCATGGCACCTGGGTGGCTCAGTGGCTGAGCCTTTGGTTCAGGTCGTGATCATGGGGTCCTGGTATTGAGTCCCACATTGGGCTCCCCACAGGGAGCCTGCTTCTCCCTCTGTCTGTGTCTCTGCCTTTCTCTCTATGTCTTTTGTGAATAAATAAATAAAATCTTTAAAAAATAAAAGTTGGAGTCATGTCTTGGCTGTGTGCGGAGAGAAAAAACAAAAAGTGAATGTGCATGGCATGGGGATGGGGGAGGAGGTAATGGTGGAGAGTGGGGTGGGGACATGGGGAAGGATAGCTGCATCATTGTGATGTTAGTGATAGCTGGTGAGAGTTCAAGAGGAAAGAGAATCCCAGGAGAATCAGGACTGTCATTCCCATGGGGACTGTCCCCTCTATTGCTTACTATGGAAGCTCTAAAATTAATTTAACTGAGGCAAGGAGCATTTCCTATTCCTTTGAGTGCTGCTTTACCACCCCACTGCCTTGACCTTTTCCCCAAATCTTCCAGGCCTGACCATGACTCAGGAATAACATGTTGAGGCTTCATCTACAGGGGACCTCCAAGCCTTTGCTTGGGGTTTGGACTGGTTGTTGCCCATACTATACCAGATGTTAAATAATTTTTCTACCATCCCTAGATGAATAAATGAGTGAATTAATGGCCTTGGTTCCTTTCTATTCTCATTGTGATTGACATATTCTGTCATCATTCTCCCAGGCCACACTTTGGCCCTGATTACCTCTACCTAAGAACAAGCCCTATGTCTCTCCACCCTTTGGGTGGCCCTCTGTTGGACGCCAGAATTACAGGGCCACAGCCCATGTAATTGTACATGTAATTGTACATTGCCTAGATATGTACAGTTCAAGTTATTGATTTTGGGTTCTGTATGATGCCTTAATTAATAAGTAGGAGAGAAATGTTTAAAACGGAGAATTTATTGTTTTATGTGCCTACCCTTTAAGCCAGAAATTGAGGGAGTGGAATTATGCTCTTAATTTGAATTGCAAAGGCCATGTTATTCTCTCTCCAATAATATTTACTTTCTGCCAGACTGTTAGGAGGGTTATTTTTCTGGTGTGCTCATCTGTGAGTGTAAGCAGCGTGTTAATGATTTGGGATTCTAAATAGTTTTCCTTTGTACTTATTGATCTGTCCAGAAAAAACACCATACTTTCTTTCTGTTTATGTATAGAACAATTATACCATCTGCCCCATGCCCTCATATACCCAGTGAGGCAGGAGAAAGTTACATAGCATAGTATTCTCCTAGAAAAACTGGGGGCAGGAAGAGGACAGGTGCTCTGAGAATTTTCACACATCCAGAAGGAAAATTCTGTATTTTCCATAGGAGCTAGTAATGTCCAAGCCCCTGTGTATTTATTTTAAAACCATTTCCACTAAGAGTCACAGGTTTGGTGGAAGCCTTTTAAATTGTCTCCAATTCTCTTGACCTGGTGAGTGACACAGATTAAAAAAACCTGCTGCTATGCAATCTAGTTGGGTCACTATTACTCTTGGTATTTCAGAAGACTAGTAAAATAGCTAGATGCATTTAGGCTCCCTCTTTCACTGTGTTCATTTACTCAGAGAGGGAGTTGGAATTTTTTTTTTTGGGGGAGTTGGAAATTAAAGAATCTTCTGAGGGGATCCCTGGGTGGCTCAGTGGTTTAGCGCCTGCCTTCCGCCCAGGACATGATCCTGTAGTCCTGAAATCGAGTCCTACATCGGGCTCCCTGCCTGGAGCCTGCTTCTCCCTCTGCCTGCCTGTGTCTCTGCCTCTCTCTTTCTCTCTGTGTCTCATGAATAAATAAATAAAAATCTTTTAAAAAAGAGAAACTTCTGAGCATGTGATCAGAACTAATTGTTAAATTAAACATTAAATTAAACATTTAAATTAAAAAAACAATAACAGTAATTTAAAAAAAACAGTAATTTTTTAAGATTCATTTTAAATGTAAGGAAAACACAGAAATGTAGAACGAAGTGGTTTTCTTTGCATCTCATAGGTTATTTCTTTCTTAAAATATAGATTTGTATGCATGACCATGGGAATTGTATACTCAAAAATAACTAAAATTGTAAATTTTGTGTTACATATGTTTTACTCCAACAAAAAAGACAGAAAAGGGGACGCCTGGGTGGCTCAGAAGTTGAGTGTCTGCCTTCCGCTTAGGGTGATTCCGGATCTGGGGACTGAGCCCCACATCGGGCTTCCTGCAGGGAGCCTGCTTCTCCCTCTGCCTGTGTCTCTGCCTCTCTCTGTCTCTCATAAATAAATAAATAAATAAATAAATAAATAAATAAATAAATAAATAAATATCTTTAAAAAAATGGAATCAAGAGGAGGTGTAGGTGTGATTGCCACATGTCTGACTCTCAGCTCAAAGATGCCTGTGTCAGACAAAGGAGGTGCGGGTGACATAGTTAGGGACTACAGGAACAAGCCCCAGGTGACAAATATTATGCTATTTCTGGGGCACCTTACTGTTAAGGTGATATTGTTAAGCTGCTTCTCTTACAGAAAAGAACCAGGATGTGGCCAGGATGAGGCCTATATAACAAGCCAGACATGTAACAGGACCCAGGGGGCGCCTGTGGGGCTCAGTATGTTAAAAGCCTGCCCTTGGCTCAGGTCATAATCCTGGGGTCCTCTGATGGAGCCCTATTTCGGGCTCCTGCTCAGCGGGGAGTCTGCTTCTCCTTCTTCCTCTGCCCCCTGCTTGTGTTCCCTATCTCAAGCGAATAAATGAAATCTTTAAATACACATCCACCCACCTAAGGCTCCAAAAAGCACCAATGAACTGCCTGAATGGTCTGCCAATGTCGACCAATTGGGATGAGACCTTGCCAACCAATAAGGGGGAGTCCCTTCCAACCAGTCAGGACGACGCCCTTCTAGCCAATCAGGATGAGGCATTTTTTCCTCCTTACTCTTAGCCTATTGACCCCAATGGGACCCTGAGCAAGAACTTTCTCTGTTTAAGCAGGACTTCTTTCTGTTGGGGAGGATGTGCGACCTGTGCTCTGTTGGTCGTCTGTCTTCTTTCAGTTCCATCTGTAGCCCCAGTAAAGCCTTGCCTGTACCTTAGGTTTTTAGGTCCTTCTCTCTTCTATCCTTGTTGGGCCCAAGAACCTGATTCCTGTTAAACAGAGGGACAGAGCTGAGAGCCCACAGGCCATTTTGAGGGGTTTAGATTGTATTGTAGATGCAGGAGGAAAGCAGTGGAGGGTTTTCATCAAGAGAGCCAGTGATTTTATTTTTATTCATTTTTATCGTTGAATATTTGACATACAATTTTTAAGTTTAATATATTTACTTATTATTTAAGTATCATGGCCAACGCCTTTTTTTTTTTTAAGATTTTATTTATTTATTCATGAGAGACACAGAGAGAGGCAGAGATATAGGTAGACAGAAAAGCAGGCTCCTTGCAGGGAGACGGATGGGGGTCTCGATCCCAGGACCCCAGGATCACGCCCTGAGCCAAAGGCAGATGCTCAACCACTGAGCCACCCAGGTGCTGCCTGGCTGATGCTTTTTAAAGCTCTCTCTGATTACTTACAGGTGGGAGGCGGCAAGAGCGTTTGTCCTGTGAAGAGGCTATCACAGGAGTCAAAGGGAGAGATGACAGTGGACAGTACTGTCCCATGCCCCTGTCCCCGGGAGCAGTAGTACAGGCACAGTATTGCTTTTTCTGACCTGGACACAGCTCTAGGGAGCCCCTCCACAGGCAGGCTGTGGACCTTTGCTAGGGGAAGGGCAGAAGGACAGAAGGGAAATCCAAGTGTGCTTCTCTTCTCTAGAGGGCCAAGTGCACTGCTGTCAGGGGAAAACAGAGGCTGTGGTATCTCATGTAAGTTCAGGGGCTTCGTGGTAAGACTGTGATTTGGGAGTCTGGTGATTTCAGTCAAATGCTTGCCTTTATGATCTCCCTCAGGCAAGTTAACTTTTTTTTTTTTAATGTAGCAGTTTCTTTATTTGTAATAATGGGGATAATTGTACTTACCAGGAAAAGCTGTGAGGAGTGAATACATACACACACTCAATAAATGGTAGCTGTTATTAACAACAAAACCCCCCAAAGAGTTGAAGGTATAATGATGAATGAGTACTTTTAAAAACTCTAGGGGTGCCTGGGTGGCTCAGTTGGTTAAGTGTCTGTTTTCAGCTCAGGTCATGATCTCAGGGTTCAGGATGGAGCCCAGAGCTGGGCTCCCTGCTCAGCGGGGAGCCTGCGTCTCTTCTGTCCCCCTCTCTGGTCCATGTGTGTACATACGGTCTCTCTCAAATAAAGAAATAAATAAAATCTTTTTAAAAAGACATCTAATGACAAGTTCAGGAATAAATTTCAGCACTATGCATATTAGAAGTGTTTAGTAGAACTGCTCCAGGGTCTTTGGCAGACATTTGGCAAAGCTATGTTTCTACCAAGAGCAAAAGCATTTCATTTTACAAATGTTAAGATTTATAAGGGTATTGGGGATTCATGGATACTCAACTAAAAATAAGCAAAACTTGTTTCTACTTTGTATCAAAAAGAACAGACAAATCTAACTAGATAGCAATATTTTATTTTTCATTAAAACCATAGAATAGTTCTAAAATTGTGGAAGCAAATAAACCAATTTTTTTACAGTGGCTAAGTAAGGATGGAGAGATTAAGGTAGAGTTCATCTTCTGAAATTTCTATATCAGTGACTTGTACAATGAAAATATTTAAAATTATCATTAAACTGAAGTAATATGAGAAGAAATCCCATTTTATCATTATCCCAGAGCTGTGAATAAAAAAAAAAGGATCCTCACTATTTTTACTTCTAAAAAAGCCTTTAGAATGTTCTTTTTGGAGTCATATGCCAATCATCCTAAATGACAGTAAAATAGGCCTAAAACCTTCACCCAGATGCAGAAAGTAGAGATTGGCAGATAAATCATGGAATGAAGGGAACTATTTTTATTTTTATTTTTTTATAAATTAATTTTTATTGGTGTTCAATTTACCAATATACAGAAAAACACCCAGTGCTCATCCCGTCAAGTGTCCGCCTCAGTGCCCGTCACCCATTCCCCCCCACCCCCCCGCCCTCTTCCCCTTCCACCACCCCTAGTTCGTTTCCCAGAGTTAGGAGTCTTTATGTTCTGTCTCCCTGATATTTCCCACACATTTCTTTTAAGGGAACTGTTTTAGAACTTATTTTCAAAACTGTTTAAAAGGTCAAGATATCAGGTTGTGTTGGGATTCAGGCTCCAGATTTAAGAGGGTCTCACACAAAGAACATGAAGAATAAACACCAGTATTTGTGAGGGTATCATGTGTAAAAGCCCTGGGGTTCAAAGGTCCATGTTATCAGAAGCTCAGGACCGATGCATGCTAAGAGCAATCCTCCCCTGTCCAGTACTGTCAACTAGTATGACACAGACGGACAGCCAGCTTCTCTGCCAACTACAACCTGGTAAGTCGCCCCAAGTGTTTCTCACTCACTTCCCACATCTGATTAGCTACAAGGCCAGGGAGACTCCATCTCATTACAGCAGAGTGCCCTGTTTTTTCTCACGTACCCGTGCCTGCATCTTCATTCCCTTGCCGGTGCCTTCCGTCATTCTCTGGGTATTGCATTGGTGACCTTGCAGGGCTGTGTAGGGTGCACCCCCTTGTAATTCCTCTCCATATCAGAGCCTGAGTGATGGTTCTAAAATGTCAGTCTGGGTGTCTGGCTGGCTCAGCAGTAGAGCATGCAACTCTTGATCTCAGGGTTGTGAGTTTGAGCCCCACCTTGGGTGTAGAGATTACTTAAAAACATTTTTTTTTTACATCTTTAAAATTGTTCACTGTCTGCTTTAAGTCTTTGGTGATTGTCCATCATGTCCTGGTCTCTTTCACACAAACCCTTCCACCTTGAGTTAGCCTCTTTTTAGCCTCTCCCAGTCTAGAATATTCTCTCCTCTTTATTCTAGCTAACTCTAGCAAGTCTTTCAAAATCTGGGTCTAGTCCTCTCCTCTCTCTGAAAGTCTTCAAAGGCTTCCCATTCTGATTTCAAAGCCTTCCTCTGCTTCAAATCACCCCCTGCCGGTTCCTACTGTGGCATGAGCCATACTGTGTTGCCATTGTCCATTCATGTCTCCAATTAACAGGCCACCAGGCATAAGCAACCTGAAGGCAGGCACCCTGCCATACTCAGCCTTTCTTCTCCGGGACCTAGACCATGGCATTTGGCATGTTCTAAGCAGTTTATAAATATTAACAGCTCTAAGCAGTTTATAAATATTAACTCATACTCCTCATAATATCACATGGTTATTGGGAGAACCTATAAGCATTCGTTCAACAAATGCATACTGAGTGTCTTACAGGTGCCAGATACAATTTTAGGCACTGGAGGTTCAGAAGTGAATAAGACACACAAACTTCTGATCTCTGTGATTTTCTAATCTGTTCAGGAAAACAGATGATAAACAGATAAACAGGTGTATAATATGTTGTGAGGCAGTGAGAGGAGGTAGAAAGAAAAATAAAGCCAGATAAAAAGATGAAACATGACAAAGATGTCATTTTAGCCAGGATGGTTGGGCAAAGCAATCTGAGGAGGGGAGATCTGAGCAGAGACCTGAGTAAAGTGAGAGGGTGAGCCACACCGATATGTGGGGGTGGAAGGAGGGTGTGCGTGGAAGCGGGGCATGCAGAGGAAACAGCAAGTGCAAAGGCCATGAGACAGGAACAGGCTCGGTCTACACAGGGCAGTGGGGAGGGCAGTATTCTGGAATGCAGGCTGTAGGGTGGAGAGCCGTAGGTGAAGCGACCTGCAAGGCAGGGTAGGTTAGTTCAGGCAATGCTCTTCAGGCCATCCTGAGGCCTTTGGGATTTATTGACTGGTAGGTGTCAAGCCTCGTGGGACATGATCAGACTTATCTTTTAAAGGTTTACTCTGGCTGGAGCACCTAGGTGGCGCACTCGGTTGAGCATTTGACTCTTGGTTTTGGCTTAGGTCGTGATCTCCTGGTTGTGACATGGAGCCCAGTACTCAGTGTTGCGCGTCTGCTTGAGATTCTCTCTCCCTCTTCTGCTCGTGCAAGGCTCACTCTGGCTACTGTGTGGAGAATGTGAGCTCCGGGGGAAGCACTGAGAATACAAAGAGGTAGACCAGTGAGGAGGTGAATGTTCTGGTCCAGGCAGTGATGATGGTGACCTGGAGACCACCATGCAGGGGAGCTCTCAGACTCTGGATGATTTTGAAAGCTGAGCAGAGAGGATCTGCTAAAGCTGGACTATAGAAGTGTATGCTAGTGAGGAGCCTGGATGCCTCTACAGTTTTTAGCCAAACGGTGGGCGGGCAGTGCCATTTGTTGAGATGGGAGTGCCTGGGGGGAGCAACGGTTTTGGGGGGGAAGGTTGGAAATGAAGCATTGTTTTAGACTTGTAAGTTTGAGTTGCTGCCGGGACTCAGTTTTGTCTTCTGTGAAATGGGGATGATGTTTGCTTTATACATTTGATGAGACTCAAATGTGATAGTTTTCTTTTGATATTACACAGATGTAAGGTTTATTTTTATTCACACGGAAGCTAAGGGTACAGTTCCCTTTAAAGGAACACAAACTACCTCTTGCTGGCTAGATATTGCTGCCCTGGCCAATATAATTGGCTCTCACATGGAGCAATGATGCTGGTAACGGACCCTTCTCCATATTTATTTAACGTTTATCTAGAGCTTACTATGTGCCAGACACTATTCTAAGGCCTTTATAAAAATAACTCATCTAGTCCTTGAAAATCCTTTGTTTATGCCATTATTACCCTGACTTAACAGATATAGCTGTGGCACCAGAAAGGGGAAGTATTTTGCTTAAGGTCCCATGGCTAATAACGGCAGAGCTAAGAGTCAACCCCAGGTGCTCGGGCTCTGCTTCCAAGCCCGGTGCCCAGCTCCACATCTCCTGCTCCAGATGAACCGCTGCCATCGCTGACACATGGCCTGGCCTCTTGTGTACCGAGAGGGTGCCTGGTGTCTGACACCATTGCCTGCACCCTGTGCCCTCGTAGGCGGTCCTGCCTTGCTTCTTACAAGACCTCTGCTCAAAAGAAGCCTGTCAGTACTGATGGCAATACTCCTTTTGTCTCAGACCTTCCCAGGCCGCTGGCAGCCACTCAGAGCACTCAGTGTCCTCTGTCCCTTTCTTCTAACGCCCTGAGGTCAGCCACCTCCCCCCATTGCAACACACCACGCGCCGGCCTCATTGCCAGTTGTTACAAGTCGTTTCAAAAGCTTGCAAGTATCACGTTTTCCATTCCGGTGTCGAAGCGGACCCTGTGCCACAGGGAGCTGAGAGCCGAAGGCAGGAGAGGGACATGCCAGGACCCCTGACCTCTCAAGAGACTCGGAGCTGGAAGCCGGGCCTCGTACGATTCAGCTTTGGGTCCCGGATCCCAGCACCAAGTGCGCACAAAGTGGACATTCAGTGAATATTTATTTATTTAGCAAATGTTTATCGAGTGCTTACTACTTACATGTCAGTGTGATCGGTGCCCAGGAAATGCGCGCAGGCGGGTGCCCGGCAAGCTTGGGGGGGGGGGGGAGGCTCCCTCCAAAGGAGCAGGGGTGGGGGGGGGGGGGAGGAAGCGGCGAAAGAAGCCGAAGCCAGAGGTCAAGGGACTGGCGGAGCTTCGGGCCGGGGCGTCCTCTCCACCCCGATACCCAGGCGTGGACACGCGTGCCGCAGCCCCCGCGACCCCTCCCGTAGCGTCCACTGAGCCGCTGGCCTCACGGGGAGGGCAGAGCTTGGCAGCAAGGCTGGGCGCGGGGCGCGAGGGGAGGCGCGGCCGGGGCAAGCCCTCTCGGAGGGGCCCGCTCCAGCCCAGCGCCCCACTCCGCGTCGTAGCCCGGGTGGCGGCGTCGGCCCGCGGCTCACCTGCTGCGTGACCCTGTGCGCGCCACTTACCCTTCCCTGGGCTCGGTGACATTGTCAGTTAAATGGGCTTCCGATCACCTTAAGGTTGGTGCAAGGATTAAGAGGGGGTGCCCGGAAGGCTTCCTTGGGGTGGTCCTGGGCGCGCAGGAAAGGCTCCCGCTCCGGGGCGCACACCTGGCTGGGACCCCCCACCCCCCCGGCCGGGACCCCCCACCCCCGCCGGCCCCTTTCCCGGGGACCGACGACTGGCCCGGGCCGCGTGGGGCGGGGCGGGGCGTGGGAAGCGGCGGCGAGCGGAGGAGCAGGCGAGGGCGAAGAAAGGGAAGGCGCCGAGGGGCGGCGGGCGCGCGGGGCGGGGCCGGGGGGGCCGGGGGGGCCGGGGGCGGGCGGGTTCCTGCGCCCCGCGCGGCGCGCACCCGGAGCCCCGGCGGCGGGGCGGGGGCGGCGCGCGGCGGCCAATGGCGCGCGGCGCTGCGGCGGGGGCGGGGCGGGGCGGCGACACCCGGCTGCTGACAGCCCGAGTCCCCAACTCCGCCCCCGTCCGCGCCGGAGCCGGAGCCCGAGCCCGAGCCCGAGCCGCGCCGCGAGCGGACATGGCAGCAGAATGAGGCCGGCGCCGGGTCGTGGCCGCCGGCGCCGCGCTGCAGCCCGAGACCCGCGCCCGGCGCCCCGCGGGCCGCGCGCTTAGCCGCCTCCTGCCGGCCGCCCGCTTCCTGCGCTCGGAGCCCCGGGCGCGCGCGGCAGCCGGGGACCCTGCGGCGGCGCCCCGGCGGGGCGGACCACTCGGGCGTGCGAGCGTCCGGCTGCGGGAAGCCCGCGGGGGGCAGCGGGCCCCGGGCTGCGGCGGCGCGGGCGCGGGCGCGGGCGCGGGCGCGGGGATGAGCCGGCCATGGGGCGGCCTCGGCGGGGCTCGCGGAGCCGGCGGGCGCCGCGGCGGGGCCGCTGCCTGAGCCGGGGCCCCGGGGGGGTCCCCGCCGCCGCCCCCGGGAGGGACGAGGGCCCCGCGTGGCGGACGCTGCGGCAGGCGCCGCGCTGAGGCTGCCCGGGCTGCTCCGCCTGCGGCTGGGCGCGCCTTGCCCGGGCCCCTGGGCGGCGGGCGCACCGCGGCGAGCGCCGGGGCAGGAGCGGCCCGAGGGGCGTGTGCGCGCGCGCGAGCCTGTGCGGCCGGAGAGCGGGCCCGAGCAGCAGCCGGCGGCCGGAGCAGCCATGCTTCCCGGGGTGGGCGTGTTCGGCACCAGCCTCACGGCCCGTGTCATCATCCCGCTGCTCAAAGACGAGGGCTTCGCGGTGAAGGCGCTGTGGGGCCGCACGCAGGAGGAGGCGGAGGAGCTGGCCAAGGAGATGAGCGTCCCCTTCTACACCAGCCGCATTGACGAGGTGCTGCTGCACCAGGACGTGGACCTGGTGTGCATCAACCTGCCGCCGCCCCTCACCAGGCAGATCGCTGTCAAGACCCTGGGTGAGCGACCCCTCCCCCCGCCTCCCCCCGAGGCTCGCCAGGCCCCCGCGCCGCCCCCCCCCCGCCGCCGCGCTCGCCGCTCGCCGCTCGCCGCTCTCCGCCGGCGCCACCTGGACGCGCCTTCCCACGTGCGTGGCGCGGGGGCCGAGGAGGCGGACCGGGTGCGGAGCGCGGGGCGCGAGGACTAAGCGCCGGCGGTGCCCGGGGCCGCCCGCGTGCGTGCGCGCCTGCGAGTGCGCGCCCAGGACCGCGAGTGCGGGGCCGCACACGTGCGCGCGGCGGGCGGGGGCCACCTGGCGGGGCGCGGGGGCCACCTGGCGGGGCGCGGGGGCCACCTGGCGGGGCGCGGGGGCGGGGGCCACCTGGCGGGGCGCGGGGCGCGGGGGCGGGGGCCACCTGGCGGGGGCGGCTGTGGCGCCCGGCTAGGCCGCTTCGCTTCCTCCTGCTGTTGCTTGGCTGTGAGCTCGGAATGTGACGTCCACCTGGGATTATTCCGCGTTAGCCGGGAGCAAGGATGGCGGGAGCGGTGGGACTGGGGTCAGGGGATGCGTTGCGACGCCTTCCAGGTGCGGGGGGGGGGGCGCCCTGGGTCCGTAGCCACCGGTTTGATAAAACCAGGGGAATTGAACCCTGGTGGCAGCTCAGGAATTGTCTTCTGCGTGGGCTTGGAATAAGGGATCTGAAATTTTGAGGGGCTGGGCGCAGGAGTTTCCAAGGGATGGCTGCTTTGAGTGGGAGGGAGCCCAAGGCTGTCGGTTGCACGCGGGAGCATGCAAGGAGTCCCTCCTTAATCGTCGGGAAAGTTCCCAGGCCTGACGTGGAGGAGCAGGTTGGGAGGGAACTCCCTGCCCCCCACCCTGGGCCCCCCACCCCCCGCGCCCACCTAACCCAGGCAGCCCCGAACCATCTCAGAGCACAGAGCATCCGCGCCCTGCCCTGCCCTGCCCAGAGGAAAAAGCAGCGCCTGTTTTGTCCATCAGCAGTTCTCACACCTACCGAAGACAATCCCAGGACTGTGGCTCACTCCTTACCCTCCCAGGCAGGCAGGATATGTAACACCCACCCTTGAGAGTTGGAATTTTTATTGGCGAGGAAAAGAGACAAAGCTTATGGCACAGGACAGGACGTTGAAGTTACAAGGCGAAGAGCAGGGACAGTACTTAGAAGCCAGTGGTAATTTATGTAAAGGCGAGTTTTATCTTTTAAAACAGGGATGGATCTAGGGCAGGTGAAATGTATACATACGTGTGTGTGTGTGTGTAATTCTGTCTTCAGAGATCTGAATGACCAGAATGTTAGAACTCTTTCTTCCTAGAAAACCATTTTTTATTGTACTTTACTAAGTTTCTGACCTTTGTTGCTTATTTTCTTGGGCCTTGGATTGAATGTTATGGGGTTCTGAGTTTTCTGTTTGATGTAATATAGTAATCGGGTTGCTAACCTTCGTGTTTACGGTGGATCTGTGCATACCAGATGGGTCATAACCATCATATGGCATAAATCTGTAAGGACAGTTTTTTAAAAGAATTTATTTATTCCTGAGAATACACAGAGAGGAGAGAGAGAGAGGCAGAGACACAGGCAGAGGGAGAAGCAGGCTCCATGCAGGGAGCCTGATGTGGGACTCGATTCTGGGACTCCAGGATCATGCCCTGGGCCAAAGGCAGACGCTAAACCACCGAGCCACCCCGGCTGCCCTGTAAGGACAATTTGTATCCAATCCGTGTCTGTGGAAAGCCCAGGACTGGTCATATCAGAAAGACCTTGTAACATTGCTTTCCCCCCACTATGACAACACAGTCTTGCAGGTCAGCACCCCTCAGGCGTATCTCCAGATGAGCAGCCATTCGGGGAACAAGAATGTTCCTATTTTCTGACAGTCTCTTGTACGTTAACCAAGAAAGCATTTGGGCTGCTCTGGGTTGGAGAGAGGTGGCATAAATTATACATTTCTGGATACTTCTGTTTTTATTTTCAAAAATCCTTAAGATTAACAAGAGTTAATCTCTTCAAAACCAAGCAGGAGTCTTCGGAAATAGACCCCGGAATAAGGAATATTCCCATGACTAAGGAATAGGGTTTTGTTTATATTTGTGTAGTAAGTCTTGGGACTTTTTTCCCCCCACTTCTGTTTTGGCAGGTCATTTCAGATAGTTTGTGATTATAGAAAACGTGGGGGTATTGAATTTAGATGGGGCTGGACCTTCATCTCTTTCCCCAGTTCATCTTCACTGGAAAATCCCGAGAGGTCACTTTCTTCCACGTTGTACCTGCGAGTGTGCAGCTGGGTGATTGTCTTGGTGTGTTTGCTGTCGTGGTGAGGTTCAACATCCCTAACACAGGAAGTGAAACACCCGGGACAGTTGCAGAGTTGGTTTGGCCGTTGGGGGGTTTATAGATGCTGGTGTTTGCCTGAAATTGGAACAAGCCAGTCTTGACTGATCCTGGTGAATTGTCCTTCTTTTGGCAAAGGCCTGGGCTTTTGAGTTGCTTGCCCAGCAACGGCGAGTGGTCCCTCTGTCCATACTCGTGACTGGTTTCAAGTCTGTCAAGGTGAGGGGCTGGCCTGGGGACCATCAGGGAATGACACTTGGAATCAATAGGAATCATATACATCCTCCTTTAATTTCTAAGACTTCCCTTGAAATCCCTACTTTGGTGAGCTAGTCATATTTCTCTGTTGTGGAGACTTCCTGCACTTCTTTTGTACAATTTCGATAGTGCCTAGGACTGTCTTTTACTAAGTACCTCGTGAGTGCCAGGCGATGTGGTAGGTGCTGCATATAAAACACTTTATTTGGGACGCCTGGGTGGCTCAGTGGTTGAGCATCTTGCCTTCAGCTCAGGGCGTGATCCTGGGTCCTGGGATTGAGTCCCGCATCGGGCTCCTTGCAGGGAGCCTGCTTCTCCCTCTGCCTACGTCTCTGCCTCTGTCTCTGTATCTCTCGTGAATAAATAAATAAAATCTTTAAAAAAAATAAAACATTTCATGATGAGAATAGCCCTCAAACATAGATGTTAGCCCCAGTTTATAAATAAGGCAAACTAAAATTCGGAGAGCTGAGCAGAATTGCTCAGGGATGGATAGCTTGGGATTTGAACCCACGCTTCTACCTTCTGAGAGTCCTTTCTTCCTCTCTCGCCTCCTAAACTTGCTTCTTGGCTTCAATTCCTTCTCTCAGATCACAGTAGCTCGGGTGAGGTTCTTGGTGTTATCTTTTATTCCTGTTTGCCCCATGCGTGGGCTCAGTTCCTTTTTCTCCATCATTGCTTCCTCCACAGAAGGAACAGGGGCCCCTCTCTAGGTCTCTGGGTGAGTTTACAGTCTGCCCCTCCTCACCACTGCCTCTCTCCAGCTTCCACACCACTGCCAGCCTTTCCTTGAAGAGCTGCAGACTTGATCATGTCACCGTGCCCCTTGCTGTCACTTCTAGAAGAGTCCTAGCTTCTTGGCTTGACAGGCAGGAGCTGGCCTCATGACAAGCCTGCCCAGGCTCTTCTGGCTGCTGGCTCTTCTGGAACCCTGTGCACTTTAGTGAAACCCAGAATGACTGAGGTGTCCTGGAATGGTCCCTGTTTGCTTATAGGTCCATGCCTCTGTCTGGAACACCTTCTGGCTCATGTTTGTGATGGATGCCTGTTCATACTGCAGGACTTGGCCCCAGGATTCCCTCCTCTCCAGAGTCTCGCCCTTCCCATACCCTGCTGTGGTCTAGTGCCAAAGGCTGTCTTCATCTTTTCTCAAACCCATTTTATGTATTTATTTAAGTAAAAATTTATTGGGGAACCCCAGGCTGAACTTGATCCCAGGATCCCGGGATCACCCTTTGAGCCAAAGGCAGATGCACTGAGTCACCCAGGTGCCCCATCTCAAACCTATTTTAGTGTACAATTTAAATTTCATTTATTTTTGAATGAGTTATGTATTACGTGGTATAAATTAAAAATACCATAAAATTTTACAGGGAAGAGCAAGTGTCTCCCCCCCTTCCCCCTCCCTCCCCCCCCTCCCCAGTCTCTGTTCTTCAACTGGGAGATACTCTCAGGGATCATGACCTGAACTGAAGGCAGAGGCTTAACTGACTGAGCCACCCAGGCATGCCTCCGTGTTTCTATTTTTTGCTATATAGTATTTCATTGTATGGTTAAAGCAAAATTCATTAACCAGTTCTCTACTACCCACATTTTGGTTGTTCCCAATCTTTTGCCTATACGAACCTGTGGTGAATAACCTAGAACCTATGTCGGTTTGCACACTCACCACTGTGCTTGTAGGGTAAATATGTGAGCTGCTGGTCAAAAAGTATGTGTTCATTTCCTTTAATGTAGATAGATGTTGCCAAATTTACCGGCCCTCGAGATGACACTGCTTTTTTTGCTGAGCTGCTTGCAGGCCTCACTTCCAGGAGCCCCCTGACTGCCAGGTGCCTGAAGGCAGCCAGGATGGTCTCCCTCACCTTTGTATCCAGAGCAGCACAGCTCCTAGCTGGCCTTTGGGGAGTCCGTCAAAACCTATGTCCGGTTTGTCCTCCTGCACCTAGGCTGTGCAGCGAGCCACCCGCCGCCGCCCTAGGTCCACTCTTGTTCCTTATCCAGGCTAGTCTCTGTATAACAGGTGAGTGGCGTGTATGCATATGTATGGTGCTATGTCATTCATTCCCTGCTCAGAATCTCTCAGTGGCTGCCATGGCACCTGGAGCAACATTCAGTTTTCTTGGCCTGGACAAGCCCTGTCTAGTAATCCCCATCCCCCGGCTCACTACCTTCCAGCTACTTGTGCCTTCTTTTTAAATTTAATTTAATTTATTTATTCATGAGAGACACACACAGAGAGAGAGAGGCAGAGACAGAGGCAGAGGGAGAAGCAGGCTCCATGCAGGGAGCCTGATGTGGGACTCGATCTCGGGTCTCCAGGATCACACCCTGGGCTGAAGGTGGTGCTAAACCACTGAGCCACCCAGGGATCCCTACTTGGGCCTTCTAACTCAAACTCACCAGCTCCTTCCTGACTCTGGGCCTTTGCAGACTGGCTTTTCCTCCCTCTGCCCAGAGGGTTCTCCCTCATTCCTCTGGACTCATTCTGATGTTCCAGCTCAAATGTTCTATCAGGAGAGAGAGAGACAGACAGACAGAGACAGAGACAGAGAAACCATTCTGGTCTTTCCCTCCCAACCAGAAGTTCTCTTCCCACTTCTCACTTTAACCTCTGCAGCCTCTCTGTGTTCTTGGTAGCATTATCGCTGTTTGTGATGACCTCTCTCATTTGTTTGCTTGTTCTCTCATTTGCTGTTTGTCTCCCCAGCTGGAACGAAAGCTCTGTGAGGTCGGCCCGTGCCTGCTTTGCTCACCGGGGTGGCCTTATCTCCCCTAGACAGTACCAGGCTCTGAGTCACCTAGTAGGCACACTATAAATATTTGCCAAATGACGAATGAATGCATTTTCAGTGAATGAATGAATGCTTGGGGGAAGAAGGCAAAAGGTCATAAACAGGATGGGTCAATCAGTCAGTAACATTTTGTCCTGCCTGCAGTAGCGCAGTGCCTCCCAGACAGCCACCCGAGGGGGAAAATCTTGTCAAAATGCAGATTCCCAGGCGGGGCCCAAGATTCAGAATGTCTCTCCAGCTCCCGGGTGATGTGCCTGTGGTGGCTGCTGGACACAGAGCTGGGATGGCTCTCTGCCTTTGGGGAAAACAAGACCAACCCTACTGTGAATAATTAACCTGGCGGGGGAGCTGTGTTAAAATATCTGCCGCCTTTGTGTGTAATGTGACAGCATCTGTTTTCACGTTCCCTGCCCCAGTTTTTGGAGACAGTAGTGCAGACTCTCTGGGGGAAGCCTCTCTGGGGGACGGGAGGCTCCTCTGGGACTGCGAAGAAGACTGTAGAGTTCCGTGGAGCCTTCCTTGACTGTGTGCACAGTAACCTTGCCCTGACTTGTTTGGCATCCTCAGCTGAGGACCTGGAGCACCCCGCACTTTAATGCCCTACTGCGGAGTAGCAGCAGGTGTACCCGGAGAAGGGCTGCGGGAACAGGAGTGAGACCCGGGTGGAGGGGTGCTGAGCGTGGTTGCCACACAGGCCGACAGACGGCCACTGATGATCAGATGTCCCTTTTGGACTCAGTAATAACCAGCACAGCCCACATTTCCAGCTCCCCCTTGAAGCCTATTCTGGATGCATTTTTCTACGAAGACTGTGCAGAAGAGGCAATTGCATTTTTTTTTTCTCTCTGGGTATTCTCCACCGCTGAGCCCCAAGTGCAGTGGTTTTGGTCTATCAGCCTGGTGTAGGGCTGAGGAAGTCCTGGGGCATTGTGTAGATGGAAGAAATGACAGCGTTGGGTGAGGAAAAGTCAAGGCTCGCCAGTCCCATTTCATCTAACTGAAATTAGGTGCAGTTGAGTGATTGTTTTGTTGATGATATCTGGCTTCAAAAATGTTCGATTCTGCAGAAGTGCAAATTGGAGTGAGGAGAAGCCAGATGAAGAAATTGGTCATTTTGATCCCGAAATGGGGGAAGAACCAAAAGAAAAAAAAAAGTGGTGGAAGTAAATAGCATGTTTTAAGGGTTTTACCAAGAAAGAAATATAGGGGCAATTAGTTACATATTTTGATTCAGGGCAGTTATGGCTTGTCACTGTAGATGGCCTTGTGAGTCACAGAAGCATGGATGATACAAAAGGTTGGTGGGTCAGGACTGTGTAACCATCCCTGCTGAACTTCAGGCTTCTGATCAAAAAGATGGGTTAAGATACTATGACATAGTATGTTAAGATACTGTGTTAGGATACTATGATATAAGTATATATAACTGGTGCACCTGGGTGACTCAGTGGTTGAGCATCTGCCTTTGGCTCAGGTCATGATTTCGGGGTCCTGGGATTGAGTCCCACATCGGGCTCCCTGCAGGGAGCCTGCTTCTCCCTCTGCCTATGTTTCTGCCTCTCTCATGAATAAATAAATAAAATCTTAAAAACTTAAAAAAAAACCTAAGTGTATATAATTGATGTGACAATTAAAATGAGAGGGGATGTGGACAGGCTTAGCCACCCCACCTCTGCCCATAGCTATCTGCATAAACCTAATAAAGATTATTCTACGTCTCATTGAGGTGATCAATTCTTCAGCCTATTCCAAATGATACTTTTGAGGATTGCTTTTCATATTTTATAAAGAGATGATTCCATCTACCTAGATTCAGAAAATAGTTAAAAATTTTTTAATTCATTTACATTTATTTTTTACATTAAAAAAAAAATTTAGCGAGAGAGGGAGAGAAAGAGAGTATGAGCCGGGAGAGGAGGAGAAGCAGAGGGAGAGTCTCAAGCAGACTCACTGCTGAGCACGGGGCTCGATCTCACGACCCTAGATCCTGACCTGAGCCGAAATCACGAGTCTGAGGCTTATCTGATTGAGCCACCCAGGTGCCACCCCCACCTTTTTATTTTTGTTTTTTTAAGGGGAATGTGCATAAGCCAAGCTTCAGATGTGGGATTTGCTGAGAATCCGGTACTTGCTTTACAGAGACACGATCTAGAAGGTGCTGATGGTGTTCCCAGGAACTCACCATGCTCCTGTGAGGTTTTATCATCGCCTGTGAGAAGGATGCAGGGCCCTTTGTGGAATTCAGGGGTGGGGACATAGCTCAGGCCCCAGTGGGTACTTGGGAACTCTGAACTCCTGGAATTTTATCATTCTGTGCTGTGCTTCTGTTCGTGTGGTGACCTCATCATCCATCGCTCTTTGGTCTTTTCTGCTTCGGGGGCCCATGTGGTGGTAGACAGAGCTCCCAAATAGGAATATTACCGGTTTAGCCTCCCCCACTCCAGCCCCCACTCCTAGTTGTCTCTGCTTGTGTCTGATGCTCTCTCCTGGCCCAGTCTTTGGAGGTTATCTGGTAATGTGGGGGACTCATCACAAAATGCCATGGGGACCCTCTACTGCAGGAAGTGGGGCTGGAGGGGTTAAGAGTGGGCATCCTAAGCTGCGCCGCACTCCCAGAAAGCGCTAATGACGAAAACACAGACTTCGTTGAAGATTTTACAAATGTAGGCATTTCTTGCTTTCGCAGTATGTATACTGCGAGTATATATACTGTATATATACTGTCCTCAAACACACATTTGACATTTCATCGCTTTTATAAGGACCACAGTAAAACAGGAAAGAAAAAATGTGTGTCATGATCCAATGATGCCAACCTTATTATTAAATTTAGAATGTAAATGTTTGTAAAGTATGTGATGGGAAAGTAGATAAACATAGCTGACTCCATGGAGTTTTATGGTCCAGCACCTCCTGCTTGGATGTGGCAGCAGAGAACTGCGGGGAGAGACCCTTTGTGCACAAGTATTAGGGTAGGGCCTCCAAGGAGTCAGGAGTCAGGAAAAAAGATTGAGGTCCCCGAGGAAGAAGAATTTCCACCTTCAGATGGCCTTCACACTGGAAACTGCAACATCAACCCTTCCCTAGGTCTCTAGCCTGCTGCCCTGCAAATTTTGGACTTGCCAGTTTCCATAATTGCATGAGCCAATTCCTTAAAAATAAATCTACCTTGCTTTCATTCACCCTCCCGAGGTCTTCCTCCCCCTCCTGTCCCCCTCCCTCCCCTACCCCCTCCCTCTCTCCCTTCCTTCCTCCCTTTCTCCCCTTCTCTCTCCCTCTCCCCCCACATACACCCATCCACCCCCTCCCCATTGATTCAGTTTCTCTGGAGAACCCTGATGAATACAAATTTGGCCTGGATCAAGTCCACCTGGCCGGTCAGGCTGGGCATTGACAAACCTGGCAGACGTGTCATGTGAGTGTGGGTCTGGAAAGACTTGTTGTTGAAGCTGCTCCACTGAGTTCAGCTGGTGAGTGTGGGTCCCTCAGAGAGCACTCTCTTGAGCATCTTCCTCTAAAGCAGGAAGACCTTGAAGGCAAAAGAAAAGATCTTTTTGGTTCAGACTTGACCAAGGTGACTGTTGGGTGAAAAGCTTTAAAATCCTCACTGCTGAGACCCACATGGACCCTTTACCCTGACTGAGTCTACGTCTCTCAGCAGGGCTTCGGGGAAGCTGGCTTCTTAGGGATTTTTGTTTATTTGTTCATTTGTTTAAGATTTTATGTATTTATTCATGAGAGATACACAGAGAGGGAGAAGCAGGCTCCTGTAGGGAGCCTGATGCAGGACTTGATCCCAGGACCCTGGGGTCATGACCTGAGCCAAAGGCAGATGCTCAACCACAAGCCCCCCCAGGTGCCCTGGCTTCTCAGGTGAGCTGGGGACACCCTGGAGTTTAGGCTTTTTTTTTTTTTTTTGAGAATTGTTAATGCCCTGTGGAGTATTAAAAAAATGCAGAAAAAATAACTTTATGTTAAAATGATCCGAATTATTTTTAAAATTTCTCGTTTCCAACTGTAATAGCTTTTATGGCACTGAGAGGCTCTTTTGGCATAGTATGCATAAGCTGAAGCTATAGGGTTTTGAAGCCCCAATTAAGTTGGTTTGTAGCTTTAGCATTGCTTTTTTTGCTTTACTGGGATAAACTTTGTGCATCATAAAATTTACCTATTGAGACTCAGTGATTTCTAGTAAATGTTTATAATAGTCATGTCCAAAGTTCTAGAATGCTTCTAACATCCCAAAAAGTTTCCTTGTGTGTGTCTGCAGCCAGTCCCCAATCCCAGGCTAAGCCCCAGGCAACCACACATGTTTTGCTTTTCTTAAAGCTCTCATATAAATGAAATCCTATGATATGTAGTCTTCTGTGCCTGGCTTCTTTCACTTAGCATGTTCTTGATGTTCATCCACGTTGTTGCATCTGTCAGAAATTCATTCCTTTTTTTTTTTTTTTAATTGCCGGGTAATAGTCCATTGTATGGATATACCATGATTGGTTTGTCCATTCACCATCTGATGGATGTTTGTATTCTTTCCAGTTTTTAATGATGATGAATAATGCTGCTGTGAACATTTGCATACTAGTCTTTTCTAGACCTATGCCTTCACTTCTCTTGGATAGATATCTAAGAGTGAAATTGCTGGGTTGTATGGTGTGTATATATTTACCTATTTAACCACCAGACTGCTTTCTGAAGCAGCTGTACCATTCAATTCTTCATTTTTGCTCAGGTCTTAATCTCAGGGTCAAACTCAGCAGAGTCCACTTGAGACTCCCTCTCCTTATCACTCTGCCCCTCCCCCTGCTTGCACACTCTCTCTCACAAATAAGTAGATCTCCCCCCCCATTGTTTGAAGTAGCTTTACCATCATATATTCCTACCAACGCTTGGTATTGTCAGCCTTTTTGAGTATAGCCAATATTATAGTATTTAGCGCTACTTCATTATGATTTTGATTTGCATTTCCCCAAAGGCTCATGATTTTGAGCACCTTATCATGTGCTTCTTGGTCAGTCATCTATCTACAAATTTCTTGAGCATTTAAAATTGGATTGTCTTCTTATTATTGGGTTGTAAGCATTGGTTTTGTGATTTTGTTGTGTTGTCCCATTAGGGGTAGATTTTTTGGTTTTCAAATAACTTCCCTTTATTTTTGATTTTGGAACTAGATGCAGCTGAACAAGTTCTCCAGCCCAAGTAAAATTAGCTTTGCCAAATATTCATTGAAATGGTTCATTATTTAGAAAAGCGAGACAGCCATGTGAGCGGATGCTGACTTCTCGGGCACCAGTGTTGCCTTGGGCCCTGATAATGCCCTAAACATTCTTTTTGGGATATTCCCAATTTGAAGATTCTCTGAGGTGGTCCAGGATCTCTCAGTTACTTATCCTGCCCAGTGTCTGGAGAGTGTTTCTCTTCTTCATTTATTTTTATTTAATAAATGCGTTTGAATGCCTGTAGCACTGTGTTGGCTGTTAGCAATGACCCAGATAGTAAGATATGGTCTTTGTTCTGGACACAAGATAAGTATATGCAAACACACAACAATACAATAAAATATATGATTAAGTGCAGAGTGAATTGTGATACTGTAAAGCCAGGAAGTATTTGCTTAAGGCAATTGAATAACCTCAAAATATCAGTATTGGATTAAGTGTCAGCCACCTGGGTAGCTTCCCCATGGCAATCCACAAAGGGTATTAAAACAGATGAAAGAGAAAAAACAGGGAAAACAAAAACAGACCAAACGGAGAATTCCCCTCACAAAAAGTGTTGTATGTGTGAATGAGAGACTTTGCAAAAGTGAGATCTGGAAGGGGCTTCCTCTAATATTGCTATGTTGTCTTCTAGAAGGGTTAGATCTAGAGGCTGGATAAAAGGTTCACTGTGGAGCTTTTGTTTTGCTGAGTGGTGAACTTGAGTTTGAGGTTAGAGATAAAATGCACAGGGCCTGTGGGGAAAGGCCACGCTGGTCCCCAGCGCCCTTCTCAGGCAGCATGGGTCTCTGAGGAGGTGGCCCTACAGATAATGGATCCTGCCTGAAAGCAGAAGGAAGAGGAATTCCTGAGGGCCTGGATGGTCCAGGAGGACCTTCTGGGGCTTATACTGGATCCAGAAGAGGGGGGGTCGGATTTAAATAATTGTGAAGGAAGATATAGAAGGTTCTATGATATAAAATCCTTTTCAAGGATTCTGGAGTAATATTCAGAGGAAAATGGTGTTTCCTACGACTGAACATTTAGGACAAAGTGAGGGTACTTTAAGAATGTCCAAAATTAAAAAAAAAATTTTTTTTGTTCTTATCTAGAATTAAAATTATTTTTGTTTGCCAGCAAATCGATCTCCCCACCCCATCAGCATTAAGTTCCACTTAAATCTTTCTCTCCCCTCAATTCCAAATGATGACAGTCACAGATGACACTCCTCTGGGGTAGGGGAAGGAAACAGCTTGCAGGATCATTGGAAAGAACCCCCTTGAGAGAAGCACAAATGGCAGTCTTATAGGGTGTGAAAAGAGCTGCAAAAATCCATTCAGTGAGAGACACTGTAAAGACAAAAGCTCCCTGTGTGATGGAGTTGGGTCCATGTGGTGGTTGGAGAGTGGAGTCAGCTGAGGAGAAGGGGAGTCTCTGCTCAGCTCCTGGTTTTGTGCTTGTGTTCCATGGTGACAGAAACTTGGAAATTCGTGTCTGTGTGTGATACAGTTGAACCCCTTATGGTACAAGGGTCAGTGCTGGGGTGGGGCTGTGATTCACTGCAGGAGAAAGGGTAAGGGACTCTCCTTGGAGAAGGACACTCAGTGCTTGACATGTGGACAGGCTTGTCAGCATCAGGGCACCGGAGGTCTCCCGTGGCTGTGAGGCTCCTGCAGGGTAGCCTGCTGTCAGGGGAGATGGTTGTAGGGAAATGCCACAGTGGTGGGATGGATGGTTAGTTCTTGACCAGGGATCCAGTGGTCGGTCACCAGAGCCTTGCTAGGTGAGTGCACTGGCTAGGCTTTTAAAATGTCTCCACAGGGGCCCCTGGGTGGCTCAGATGGGTCAGTGTCCAACTCTTGGTTTCAGCTCAGGTCATGATCTCATGGGTTTTGGGATTGAGTCCTGAGCCAGCTTCTCACTCAGCATGGAGTCTGCTTGAGATCCCCACCCTCAAATAAAATAAATAAATAAATAAATAAATAAATAAATAAATAAATAAATAAATAAAGTCTTTAAATTAAAACATCACCACAGGTGACACACTGTATCTTCATTGCTTTATTTCAAAAGGAAAAGATGCCTGTTGAATTTGGTGTCATCCTGTGGAAAGAAAAGGGAGGCTCCTGAATGCTTTTTCCATTAGTGGCGAAGTTGACCACTTTTAAGAGGCGGCCCCATCCCTGTGCTGGCCTTGCCGAGTTCTGTGGCCATGGATCCTCCTCTTAAACTATTCTGAGCCTCAGTTTCTTCATTTGTGAAGCAGAGTTAACCAAAGTACCTGACTCAGAAGGTTGTTGACTTAATAAACAGGAATTTGTTTAAAGTGAATACCTGATAAATGTGAGAATCCTGCTTCATCAGAACTTATTATGGTGGGCTGCTTACTATCTAGTCACTCTTCCCTTGGACAGATTATTTTTTGAGCACCATCCACATACTGGGCACTGCCTAGTTCCATGCTTTGTGATATAGTAGCCATTTGCTATACTCTTGTGTGTGGCTCTTTAAATGTACATAAATTAAAACTAAATGAGATAAGCTATTCAGTTCCTCAGTTGCCCTGGCCACATTTCAAGTGCTCAAACGTTGCGTCTGGCTAGCTGGTGGCTTCCATATTGGACGGTGCATCATAGAACATCTACCTCATTGCAGAAAGTTCTAGCAGACAGCACTAATCTCAGGGCTGGGGATTCAGCAGTGAACATAGCACTCATTTATGCTTGATGTAGATGTGGATTCTTTTTATTTTTTATTTTTTAAAGATCTTATTTAGAGAGAGTTTGCGAGTGGGGGGAGGGGCAGAGAGAAAAGGAGAGACTCCTCAAGGCCTCCGCATTTAGCATGGAGCCTGACACACAGGGCTCGATCCCAGGACCCTGAGACCATGACCTGAGCCCAAATCAAGAGTCAGGTGCTCAAATGACTAAGCTTCCCAGGTGCCCCTAGACGTGGATTCTTGAGACATCCAAACTGTTGAGTGCATCTCTTTTCCTCCCAAGAATGGGCAGAGAGTCTGCACAGTGGGTTTGGTGTCTCATGAGTAGAAGCTTCAGAAAGTATGGGCATGACCTTCTCTATGTATTAGTAAGGACTCTAACAAGAAGGAGATAGGCCGGCTGTGGAAAGTCTCCTAAAATCCCCAGTAGATGTTGGGAATGAGTAAGCAGGTAAGTGGTACCCCTGCCCACTGGGGGTCACCACAGGTATTTTGGGCAGCAGATGGCACAGTTGAGGCTGGCGTGAGGCCAGGGTGGGAATGTAGCAGATGCTTCCTTAGCCCTCCCAACAACCTAGGGAAACAAAGAGGGTTTCCCAACTTTGGACCAATGTACAGCTCAAAGCAGAGAGCAGCATAGGCAGGAGGGAAGGGACTTGCCGCAGGAGTCTTCATCCCACAACAACCTAGAACACTGGCAGCCAGTTCCCGAGGGCCGGCTTTGGGAAAGAACCCTGACTTCATGGGAAAGTTGCTTTCTCGGCTTCTGCCGGCACTTGGGTTCCCCCCCCACACCTCGAACACCTCCTCTCTCTACTCCCCCGTCTTTCCCTGTACCCAAGGGGAAAGGTTGCAGAAGTAGTAGCACGTGAAGCCTCAACAAATAGGTAAATCCACTTTTCCAATTTATTTTTTAATTTTTTAAAGATTTTATTTATTTGAGAAAGAGAGAGAAAGAACGAGTGGGGGGAGGGGCAGAGGGAGAGGGGGAAGCAGACTCCTCGCTGAGCAGGGAGCCTGATGCAGGACTCGATCCCAGGACCCAGAGATCATGACCTGAGCCAAGGCAGAAGGCAGGCGCTTAAGGGACTGAGCCACCCAGGTGCCCCTGCTTTTCTAATTATTACTGGCACTCCCCCGCCCTCAAGTCCCACTCCCTTTGTGAAATCAGTACCCATTTGTGTGAGCATTGCTTGGAGCGCTGGGACTGCGGGAGTTCCAGCTGATTGGAGCTGGGAGTGAGGGGAGTGTGCCTTGGTGACGGTGTGGGCACACACATGGCCAATGCGCCTCCCACAGAATGGCGCTTGCCTGAAGTCAAGGGCTAAGGTAGGGATTTGAGATGACTTGTTGCTGAAATTTGTCATTGGCAGCCCCTCTCATCTCCTACATGACTATGAATAATCCAAAGTGGGCGGTGGAAAATGAGATTCTTTCCTCTGTTCCGTCTATTCCCCTTTTCCAATAGAGCTGGGGCCCCAGAGGAGGAAAAACCAGCAGGGATAAACATTTAAGGGGAAAAAAAAATAATGCCACATGGTTCTGTTTGTCTAAACTGCTCCTTCTAGCTCCACCCACGTGGGACATTTGTTTACACTGCACAGTGCTGTTCTCAGAGAGTCCTGGGGGACAGGTTTAGAGCCCTGGGGGACATAGCCTGTCTGACTTAATATGCACAGCCGTTCACATCTAGGGCACAGAGGCTGCCTGGCTTTCCCCGGGGGGCCCAGGGGTACCTCCGTGCTGCTTTGTCTGTGGAACTGAGACGTGGCTACTTGTGCTTACTCACTGCAGTGGGCGCCACCACAGTCTGCCTGTGTGGGTGATTCAGGGGGGGACATGCACTGAGCCGCTGACACTGGCTTGTCTCCTTTCCCGCCCCCACACCCCGGTCAGGACAGTACTGGCAGGTGCACTTGTTGCTTCTAGGTGCTGGGGAAGCCAGTGGGATTGCATTGGCTACATCCCCTCTGGACAGCAGTTCCCTGTTGGGGGTATCAGTTTTCGAACTGGTTCAACATTTGTATTCACCATCCATTTTTTGGGTGTGTACAAGTTGTACGGCAGTATGCTGGACCGTAGTGGGGGTAAGAAGAGGTCGGAGATGTATAAGATATGGTATCTACTATGAAAGAGCTTATAATCTACCCAGAACCTACCCAGTACTTTTCTTCTTTTAATTTGGAGATAGGGATCTTTTTTTTTTTTTTTTAAAGTAGGCACCATGCCCATTGTGGAGCCCAACATGGGGCTCATGACCCTGAGATCCAGACCTGAGCTGAGATCAAGAGTCAGACTTCTGGGGCTCCTGGATGGCTCAGTGGGTGCCTTTGACTCAGGTCATGATCCTGGGAGCCTGCTTCTCCCTCTGCCTATGTCTCTGTCTCTGCCTGTCTCACATGAATAAATAAATAAAATCTTAAAAAAAAAAGAGTTGGACGCCTAACCAACCGAGCCTCCCCCAGGCGCTCCTCACATATCATGGATTCTAGGGTACTAAGTTTTTTTTTTTTTTCAGTCTTCAGCATCTACAATGCAGACCTGTCTTACAGTCGATGGCATGTCCTAGTTTAGTTGGCAAAGGCTGGCTTCTTGGTATTGGTAAAAATCACCGTAGGTCTTTGCAGGGGTGCCTTCCCTCTGTCAAGTGCTATATTTTGTCAGCTGAGCGGTGGAATCAGAGTCGGATGTAGGTCTGCTGGACTCTAAGGCTTGTGTGTGTTTGCCAGCGCAACGTGCTGCAAAATCTGTACTCCGCATGCACAGTCTGCTATGGTTTTCAAGATATGAAAAGGGAGTCAGGATGACTCTGTTGGAGTTCCCGTCGAATTTCCTGTTTTTTTTTTTTTTTTTTTTTTTTAAGATTTTATTTATTTACTCATGAGAGAGAGAGGCGGAGACACAGGCAGAGGGAGAAACAGGCTCCCTATGGTGAGCCTGATGCAGGACTCGATCGCAGGACGTGGGGATCATAACCTGAGCCAAAGGCAGACAGACACTCGACTGCTGAGCCACCCAGGCGTCCCCCCATCGAATTTCCTAACGGAGGGGACAGTACATAGCCGGAGGAGCTGTGTTGCCAGTAGATTGGGCTTCCCTTCCCTTCTGATCACAACCCATGGTTAAAACAGGCCAAAGATAAATGGCAACGTGTCATCTTGGATAAGAGTAAAACAGGACTGTTGTGGTTTTCCATTTGTCCTGGTGGCTCTGGGCCGAGGGCAGCGTTTTGACTTGCAGACATTCATTAGCAATGTGACCCGTGGCCGCAGACACAGTGGCCCCTGTACTGTCCCGGAGAACCACCGGAGGAGACACGGGCTGACTCCCTCCTCCCACCATATCTTCTACATCTCTGACGTCTTCTCACCACCCCTTACGGTCCAGCATACTGCTGTACAGCTTGTACACACCCAGACACCCTGTGTGTGTTTATTATCGTCACGGTCCCCTGTGGTCACCACCTCCAGGTATGCAGCAAGCTGGGTGTAATTCCACGGCTGACCTGGATTCAGAGGGCATTGCTGGAGACTCTGGGGCAGTGGGCGGGCGGGGGGGGCGGGGAGGTGGGCAGCCAGTAAACCCTGCCTGTTTTGCACACCTTGCACTTGATCTGCACAGCCCCCACATACTTCAACAAATCACGTCCCACGATGGGCTTTGACGAAGTCCTTTTTCTTGAGCAGCTGCTGTGAAAAGCAGAGAAGCAGGAGGGAGACAGACTCGGTGACTTGTGTCCACAGTAGGCCATGTGAAGTAGCAGAAATTTATTTAATTTTATTTAATTTTAAATTTATCCCACTCCTGGCAGCCAGAAGACTGTGACCTGCCTTGCAGGGACCCAGCCCCGGATGCATGAGGGAAACTGAGTCTCGGAGGGGTTGAGTGACTTGTTGCTCACACGGCTCATCGAGCCTGGCTCTCCAGAGAGTGTTCCTTTTAGCTCATCAGGTATTTATTCATCTGGGGCCCACCTTTCTCCAGCAATGAGGAAAATGGGGAATTTGACTTCTGGGGAAGCTCTCCTAAGGAAGTAACATCAAATGTTTTCTGTGAAGAAACCTGCGCACACACTAGTGTTTAGCGAAGCCTTGTTTATGTTACTGAAACACTGGAGACAAACATCAATCCGCAGCAGGGAAACCGGTATGGCAAATGCAGCTAATTAAATACTAAATAGGCATTGAAATTATGGATAGGAAGGCTGCAGCGTTATGGGGATATTTTTAATGATTATGGATAAAGGAAAAAGATGCAGAAATATTTCTATATCATGAGAGTGGCTGTTGAAAGCACACACACACATCCAGAAAATTGAAGTCTAGTAGATCATAAGCCAAAATCTTAATGATGTTTCTTATTTATTTTTAAAGCTTTTATTTATTTATTCATGAGAGACCCAGAGAGAGAGAGGCAGAGACACAGGCAGAGAGAGAAGCAGGCTCCCCGCGGGAAGCCCGATGCGAGACTTGATCCTAGGACCCCAGGATCATGACCTGAGCTGAAGGCAGATGCTCAGCCACTGAGCCACTCAGGCGTCCCCTAATGATGATTCTTATGTGGGATTATGGGTTGTTTTTCTTCTCTAAATTTTCAATTTAAAAAAATCTGATCTTAATGGAAAAAAATAAATTTATTTTTCAAAAAAAAAAAGAGAGAGAGAGACAATAGCACAGGGGAAAATGCTTGGTTGGGGTGACCCTCTGGTTCTTACATCCTACGCTCCTTTGAATCTGGGACAGCTGTCCCCAGGCATGTGCAGACATTTGTGGTGGAGCAAAAATTAGTCTGGCCTTGGCCGAAGGGAAAAAGCGGTCATCTAGGAAGTGGAAGTGGATATATAAAGGTCAAGGAGCTCTGCTTTTTGCAGGGGGGGATAACTGGATGTGACTCTGAATTTGAGGAGAAGCCGCTGCCTCCTGGTGATAGGGTAATTTATCATTCTGACCTTGGACTGCCAAAACCCACACGCGGCTGAAAAGGGCTGGTGTGGTCCCATCATTTTCCTCTGCCTTCCCGAAATTGCCACATGGTGGGAAGGGAAGCTCCTGTTGGCTTCAGCCTTCCTAAAGGATCTGGGAGCCGTCCCGTTGCTATGTGTGTAGTTCCCCTTTGCTTTGCAGGAAGTTTTCTTTTTAGCCAAACTTGGCGCCCGGTATAGATGGGAAGCCGCTTCAGAATCCTTGCACAGAGCACATTCGTCACCTGTCACCGTCTGCAGGGACTTCTTTCTGGGCCGTGGGGGATGGGGGTGTGCTGTAGCCTAGGGGCTATTGCCCTGGGAGCCTGGACAGGTGGTTCTGGGCCCGACACTGTAACTAATTAGCCGTGTGACCTTGGGCAAGTGACCTCTTAGACTTTGTTTCTTTAACTGTAAAATGCAGGTGCCACCGTCGGTTTATAAGAGTCCTTGCCAGTTCCCAGCTTGTCTGGCTACTCCCGGTAGCTCTCTTAAAAAGCTTGGAACTTGCCGGCTGCAATTATTCAGGTTGCTAAATATTTTAAAGCATTGTTTTATTACTGTTGCTGCCAGATTGTTGATTAGCTTGACTTTATTTTTTTTTTTTAATTTATTACACAAACACACATAGCTCTCCTTTAGACCAGGAAGCAGTTTTCCCTTCATCTGCAAGGGAGGAGATGCATTTTGGGGACAAAGTGGCATGACTGGTATGGCTTATGGGGAAGGCTGCTTGCCAGCTGTGTCTATGTGTGCACGTGCGTGCGCCTACGCGTGTGCCTGCTGATGTGCATTGTGCCCTTGATGGTGTGTGCAGGTTTTTTTTTCTTTCTGTTAATGTCACTGCCGAGAACACATCTGTATGAGTAGCTGCTGCAACCAGCTGTCTAGCTGGTCATTCTGTGGGGTTCAGTATAATTTCTGGGCACAGATTTATCGGCACAGTGTGGGTTGGGTGGTAGCTTTTACTGCGGTGCCTCATTAAGCAGATTGTGTTCCATTATACCAAGGAAAGATGTCGTTTGGCCCAAAAAGAACTACTGCACTGTCAGCAGCAGTAGGAATCTTCACGTCCGAGGCTGTTCATGTCAATGTCAAAGAGATATTTGTTCCAGCCAACTCCAGGCCGGAGATTGACCTGGGACAGTTTATAGGAAGCCAAAGGAAGGGGGGGACAGGAATGAACGCCTGTTGTTACAGATCGGAAAGCTGGCAGGGGAGTTAGATGACCAGGTCAGCATAAAGCTGACCTGAATGGCAAATACCTGTTCATTTGCTAACTCAGGTAAGGGAATCCATGCCATATGGCAACAGTGCTAAGAAGGCACAGTAATAGCATCATCTTGTACCTGTCATGGAAAGCACAGGAGCAGCGATCAGGGACCAGCACAGAACGAAGGAGCCAGTGGAGGGTAGTGTCTGTGTTGGCGCGGGATGTTTTTGGGTCACCCTAGACCCTGGGGTGGGGGGCAGTGGGGGCAGCTCCTGTCTTTCCCAGCACTGATTATATACTTGGTTTCAGTGCTTGACCGTCATTGTAAATGGGGAGGGTTCCTGAGATCCAACCTAAACAGAGTGGTTCTTTGAATTCATAGAGAATCCTCTCCGTTGTTCTTTACGAGGGAGACCCTGGGTGGAATGCCAGTGTCCTTCGTCAGCTGGGTGTTGGATGATCCAGGTTTCGTTTTAAATTTGCTGATGGTGCATATGGATCCTTTTTCTCTTTCGTTAACATTTTCAGGGACACAGGAAACCTTGGTGGGCTTCTGTTCCTGATACGAACTCACTCTGGGACCTGACGGTCTCTGGACTCTGCTGTTTCAGTTCCTCTTACAGGATGAGGGGTTCGGTTATGGTAGTTCTCAAACTGGGCTGCACCTTAGGAACTCCTACTCCTGGGAAGGTTTTGAACATCCCGATGCTCACGCAGGCTGTAGCCCAGAGCAGCTACACCAGTCTGAGGGTAGTAAGTAGGCATCAGTATCTTTTAATGCTCCTCACAGTTGAGGAGCTATCTTTAAAACCATGCTTCTCAGGCAGCCCGGTGGCTCAGTGGTTTAGCGCTGCCTTCGGCCCAGGGCGTGATCCTGGAGACCCGGGATTGAGTCCCACGTTGGGCTCCCTGCATGGAGCCGGCTTCTCCCTCTGCCTGTGTCTCTCCCTCTCTCTCTCTCTCTCTCTCTTTGTGTCTCTCATGAATAAATAAATAAAATCTTAAAAAAAAAAAAACGTGCTTCTCAAGCTTTGATGTGATCACGGCTCACTGGAGCATCTTGTTAAAATGCAGATTCTTATTCCATGGTCTGGGGTGGGGTCTGAGATCCTGCCTTTCTAACAAGTTTCTAGGGTATGCTGATGCCACTGGTTCATGGGCCACACTTTGAGAAGCAAGGTTTAGAATCTAAGTATTAACCACAGTACAAAGCACAATAATCTGCAAAAATGTGACACAAGCAATATACCACAGAAATGAGCATAGCAGAAGCAGCATTTCTAACAGGAAGTCAAGGGTGTTGCACAGAGGAGGTGGGATTTGAGAGAGCCTTGAACGATGGGGAGGATTTCTTTGGACAGAATATGAGTGTGTATTAGGGAAAGTTCTGTTTGTCAGAGAAACTGGACCAATGGGAAGTGTGTGTGTATAAAGAGAGAGAGAGAAAGATATTTATTTTATGAAGTTGTTTAATGCAGTGGTGGGTGCTGGCAAGTCTGAAACCTGCAGGGCAGGACAGCAGGCTGGAGGCTCAGGGAAGTGTCAATGTTGCAATTCAACTTCAAAGGCCAGTCTGCTGGCCGAATTCCCTCTTTAGAGGTGATTAGGCTTTTCCTATTAAGGCCTTCAACTGATTAGACGAGGCTCACCCACACTATGGAGAATAATATGATTTACTCAAAGTCTGCTGATTTAAATGTTAATCTCACCTACAAAATACTTTCAGAGAAATATCCAGAATAATGTTTGACCAAATACCTGGCTAGCATGGCCTAGCCAAATTGACACAGAAAATTAACAGGGAAGAGCACACAGAGAAAATCAGGTCTGGAGGACAACCCACATGTGATGCTATGGAACAGACACTCCGCCTCACTAGCTTTTGATCTGAGTCATCTGGAAAAGGGGACGATGAATGGAGGCAAGAGCATTCAAATATCTGTAGATAAGGAGCACACTGCCATGAGAGGGTCTGACTTTCTGTGGCTTTGACCTGCAGGAGGGAATGCATTTTACATTGTGGCCCAGTGGATATAAAACTATAAATGCATAGATGTAGATAGTGTGTGTGTGTGTGCATCAATAAAATTGCATGAAACCGAAAAGGTTTTATGGCCCGGCATTACCCATATTTCATTGCAGATGATGCACTGTATTTTCTGTTGTCTTCTATTTCATCACAAAGAAGGAAAGCTGGCTCTGTCCCACTGAACCCATTTCACAATGCTTAATGGGTGGACACCTGCGGTAAAAATGCGACCCAGGCCTTTAGCAGAGTGGGAAAAACTCAGGAGTCTTATAATCCAAAGCAGCGTTGTAGTGTAGAACTTTCTGCGGTGATGGAAATGTACCGTGGTGCACCATCTAGCGCAGGCCCCATGTGTCTGTTGAGCACGTGAGACGTGGCCAGGCAAATGAGGAAGTGGATTTTATATTTTATTCTATTTTGATGAGTTTAAATGTAAGTAACTGTGCCTGGCTAGTAGCTCCCATGGTGGACAGCACAGACCTGGGGGTACAGCCCTGCCTCTGCCTCCGACTAAGTGTATGGCCGTGAGCCCCCTCCCTCATCACACCCTCTGCCCCACACTCTGGGCCTCGCACAGCATCTACACGCTGGGAGGCTGGGCTGTGTGATTGCCACCGTGCCTGCTAGCTCCACCTTTCTGGATTCTCGTGGTCAGAGAAGCCAGGCTGAAGGCTGACCCAGGGCCTGGCACTTAATTGAATGCCCAGGGTGATGTTACAGGTAACCGTGCTGTGCATTTTTAAATGCTCCTTAAGAAGCCCTTCCCATCTTCCCTTACAGTTGCTTAACTGCTCACTCGTGTGACTTGACAGTTTGAAAAGAGAGACGCTTTCTGCTTAATGAGATCTTAGGGGCCCATCTTCACAGACGTGCTGAGCTCCACGGACGGCATCTGTAAGCCACACACGAGGTGCTTTGCTTTTCCCTCTCTCCAGACAGGTGTCCTGGCACCAGATGAAGAGGACAGTGGGATTTTGGATGCCTGGGTTAGCCGTCAGGGTGGGCTTGGGTTATTTTTGTTGTATGTGGTTTAGGGAGCTACTGATTATGTTCAAGGAGGACCAAATTTGTTTACATTCTAGCAGTCGGGATTTCAAAAGACCCGTTATTTCGCTGACCTTCTGGCCCAGCTGGGAAAATTAAGGGAACCCAGCAAAGGACCGGAGATGAGGTGATTTCTTCCTGTCTCCCAAAAGTTCCAGTAATAAGAGTCGAGCTCTGCTGGGGCTGGCTTTGGCAGGGCCCTGGGTGAGCTGGGTGAGAAGCTCACAGCCCATTGCTTTGTGCCGAGCCCAGCAGTGACTGGGGATGTCCCACCAGTTTATTCTGGCTCTGATGGGAGGGACTAAAAGAGGGACAGAAATTCTAGGGAGGGCCTTAAATTCAGGACATTCAGAAACTGGGAATAAAATATTCAGCCCCCTGCCACTGGATTCAAATGGCCCCAGGCTGTTGGGAGCACTTATCTTGTTTCTTTCTCATTTTGTCTGTGTGTGCATGAGCCCCCAGGCTTGTTCTTGTCACTGAGCCTGAGCCGCTGGGGAAGGAGGGAGGATGCCCCAGTTCAGAGGGGAGGGGAGACCTCTACCTCCCCCGCCCTCCCCTGCCCTGTGCAGACCCTTGCCACTGTGCCATCTGAAGTGCCCGGGGACTCCTGAGTCAGCTCCCACAGTTTCCATTCCTCCAGTGCAGACGGGGTTGGCTAATGAGCCACAGCAGCCTTCCCCACCCCCTTTTGTCTTTCCATCCGTGTCAGCTCACACCTTCCACCCTCCGGAGCAGGGCGGTACCACTCTGCCCCCACATTGCCCGCTTCTCCCTTGGCAGCTGTTTCCTGCCAGCTGAATGTGTGAGTGGTGTGCTGTTGTATTTCCCTGCATCCGGGATGCATGGGGCGCACTCTCCTGCACCACCGTGAATTCCCTCCCTCTGACTTCAGAGAGGAAGAAGGCTCCTTCTCCATCACTCCACCTCGCCCAGCAGCAAATCTTCCCAGAAAACACAGAAGCCAGGCTCAGCCTCCACCGAGAAAGCCAACGAGCGGAGGACTGGCCTTCCCACCCCTTGGAGTGATGCCAGCGTGAGCCTCATGCACCATATGCGTGTACCAAGGATGGTGTAATGAGTCATCGGTACCCCGGGACACAGCAGGCCACCCTCCACTCATCAGGCCTGAAGTTGAGAGGCAGCACAGCAATTTAGGAGCCCAAACGTTTGATTCAGGTTCTGATTCTGCTAGTTCCCGGCTGTATAACATCGAGCAAGTTACTTAACCTCTCTGTTTTTCTTTATTTTTTATTTTTTTTGAGGATTTATTTTATTTATTTACTTGAGAGGGGGAGCGCGTGCATGCGCATGAACCTCTCTGTTTTTCTATCTGTAAATGAAGATAATTCACTTCCTCTGAGTCTGGTAGTAAGAGTTAAGGGAGACGCCTGGCCTGTGATGGAAATTTGTGTTTTTCACAAAAGGGTTTTTTGCATTTATGTGTGGGGGATCTAACATAGCTCGCCTACCATGCTATCACTGTGTCATTTTTACATTGGAAAATAGGCATTATACAAAAGCAGAACCGGAGCACCCGGTGGGCTCAGTCGGTGGAGCATGCGGCTCTTGATCTCAGGGTTGTGAGTTCGAGCCCCACGTTGGGTGGAGAGATGACTTAAAAATAAAATGTTAAAACAACAACAACAACATACAAACCAAAAAACAGAATAAAACAAACTGTCAGAGTCCAAAGTTAAACCTGCCCCTTGGCCTTTCACACCCCTTTGGGGGGCCTCTCAGAGCTCAGAGTGACTCGCTGTGCCCCAGGGTATTTGTGACTCCTTGTGTGGCACTGACATCCTTGGTGCCCGCGACCTCGAGGAGTGGAAAATGAAACCTAAGGCGGATTCTGGCGCTGGCCAAAGGGGTGATCGGTTCCCTTTATCTCTTTCCTTGGAAAACCCTCCGTCCGATGCCAGGAGCCTGGGGCCTCTGGGGAGGCCCACTGGAATTATTGGAAGTCAGCCTGGCAGTGATTCGGCCAGCATCAAGTATGTTAGAAGCAGAGTGAGTTGGGGTCCTGCCCTCAAAGAGTTCCCAGTCCCCTGGGGACACAGGAGTGACGGGCTGTGCTAGCCGGAGGAGGAGGGCACCAGGGCATCGGGGCCCAGAGGGTGAAGCTTTAGCAGGGAGCGAACAGCTTTCCCAGCGAGGGAGCAGCATGGGTGATGGGCATGGTGTTCAGGGAAGGGCCCCAGGGACTTTGGAGGCTGGTGTGCGGAGTGACTGGCAGGCTGTGGCACTAGAGATGTAGAACCACTCTGACCACGGAGGGCCTCAGCACCAGCCCAAGGAGCAGAGGGCCCTCCAGGCAGTGGGGAGGGACACTGCCAGCCCTGGGTCCGGACCACCTGTCGGGGGCTGTGTGGGCGAGCCTGGAGGCGGTGGGCCTCCGAGGTGGGGATGCCAGCCTGGTGGGGGGACCTGCGTGGTACATGCAGGATGTCACTGTAATAGTCACAGGTAGTGGGAGAGCAGACCCCCGGATGGCAGGAATGGGCGGTGGAAGGAGAGGGGAGAGGAGAGACGGAAGGAGGGATGAGCTTCCTCCCAGTGGGTGTGAGACCACTGTGTGTGTCACCGACGGACGAGCACACTACCTAACAGTCGTGCCGATGATCTAGAGCCGCTGACGCATCTCTCCAAAACAGCGCCTGAGTACATGAACAGCAAAACCCCAGAAATCATTTCTTTTGTGTGCCAACCTAGAGGTCGATTGCGCTCAGCTAAAGGGTTCTTACTCAGGGTCCTTCATGCTGTTACAGTCTGATGATGGACGGGCCTGGGATCTTCTCGAAGGTTCCTCCCATCCCTGTTGGGTACCTGGGCAGGGAAGATGAGGTCAACGGGGGGAGGCAGAGAGCTGGAACAGGTGGGAGTCCTTGGCTCCCCACCACCTTCTCTCTTATCATGAGATTTTAGGGGTAGCTGGACTTTTTCCAGAGGGTCTGGAAGCTTCCAGACCTAGTATCTCAGAAAACAGCAGATGCTACTATGTGGCTTTTTCGAACCCAGACTTACAAACCCAGACTTATAAACCCAGAACCCAGAATCTGCCTTAGGTTTCATTTTCCTTTCCTCGAGGTCGCAGGCACCAAGGATGTCGGTGCCACACAATGAATCACAAATACCCCGGGCACAGCGAGTCACTCTGAGCTCCGAGAGGCCCCCCCCCCAAGGGATGTGAGAGGCCACCATCAGCCCTGACTCATTCTATTAATTGAGTCTGTTATAAAGGCCTTGGGTTCGAGGTGAGAAGACATAGGTCACCCCTCTGGGTGGGAGGGACAGCAAGCGATTTGTGGGGGTTTTCCCAACCTCCCTCCACAAGTATACAATTAAATTTAACCAATGTGTTTTTTAGAGAGGACAAAGTAGTGCTTGTAACCCTGTTGGGAGCACCGAGTGTGTAAGTGAACTGAATCCTATCTATCACACAAGGAGGTGGGGAAGGGACCTGTGAATTAGAGAAGATGTAGGCTTATTCTGTAGAGATATGAGGCTCTCTGCCAGACTCAGCTGTTGTCCTAACTTGATTTTTTTTTTTTCTTTTAAGGAGCAGATTGTTTAGATTCCAAGTCTGAGTTCAGAGGGAATGGGATTTGGTGGGGCCGTTGCTGACAAAGATGGCACCAGGGTGGGATTGTCCTGGGCTCTTGGCCGTGGGAAGTGGGAACAAACTGGTCAGTGCTTCAGAGGGTGGGCACCTTGGGGGGCTCAGTGGTTGAGCATCTGCCTTTGGCTCAGGGTGTGATCCGGGGTCCTAGTATTGAGTCCTGCGTCGGGCTCCCCGCAGGGAGCCTGCTTCTCCCTCTGCCTGTGTTTCGGTCTCTTTGTGTGTTTCATGAATACATAAATAAAATCTGTAAAAAAAAATAGGATGAGAGGATGAAGGCATGAGCCACAGGCATCATTTCTCAGCACCAGTCTTATGCCCCGTAGTGTTAAAATACAATAATTCATCATAATGGTAATAACAGCCTCCTCTGGTTGATTGGTGCATTAGTTTCTTGGGGCTGCTCTAAGGAAATACCACAAAATAGGGGGAGCTTAACCAACAGGAATGTATCGTCTCACAGTCCTGGAGGCCTCAAGCCCCAAATCCAGGTGTCCTCAGGGCTGGTTCCTTCCGAGGGCCATGAGGGAAGTTCTGTTCCATGCCTCTCTCCTGCTTCTGGTGGTTTGCTGGCATTCTTGGCGCTCTCTGGCTTATAGAGGCATCGTCCCAAACTCTGCCTTCCTTTTCACGTGATGTTGTCCCTGCGTGAATGCCTTTGTCTGAATTTCCCCTTTCTGCAGGAGCACCAGTCACAGTAGATGAGGGTGCACTCTAACAACCTCATCTTATTACCTTGATCATCTGCAAGGAGCCTATTTTTAAATCAGGTTAGTTCTAAAGTACTGGGGTTTAGGACTTATCTCTTGAGGAGATGTTATTCGACTCATAACAGCTGGTAAAAATGGGACAGCGATCTCTGCATCCTTCCTGCCTGTCCCTTTCTTTGCCCATCTTGCCTTTGATGAACGAAAACACTGGTCTAATCTATTGGTTACCACCGTGGCTGCCCCTCGGGCTTTTCTTCTCCCTGCCCCATATCACATCGTAGAAGTCACATCAGAAATACTCCCTCATCAAAAAAAAAAAAAAGAAAAGAAAAGAAGAAAGAAAGAAAGAAAGAAATACTCCGTCATCTTCCTTCAAATTAACTTCTTTTCCCTGAGGAGCCATAGGATCATTTTTTCTGGCTGCCTGAGTGATGACAGCTGGGGCAATACCACCCCCACAAAACAGTTTCATATAATCTCATTTTTATCCTTTTAGCCTTGCAGCAACCCTGTAACGCAGGTATTTGTAGCATTTTCTAAAGGAAGAAAGTTGGGCCCAGAGAGTTTAGGTCATTTGCTGAAGGTCACACAGCTAATCGGGGGTGGGACTGAAGTCAAGATCAGTCTGCTCCGCCACACCAGATCACCTTACAGGTTCAGTGGAGAGCATTATTGATTACATCTCTATTTCAAAGGAGTTTGGAGATGGCTTATTAGATGATAAATAATATGAAGAAGGTTTAAAAAGTCTGGATGAGGGAAACAGGGCCAAGGGACTAGGAAACAATTAATTAGACTTGTGTTTTAATTGTCCTTAGTTTCTTTTGGGTGAGCCAGAGTCTCTAGGCTTGTGGGATGGGATAGGCTGGAGGAAGGAGTGAAATCATCCTTTTGAACCACTGATCCCAGTCTGAGCTCCAGGAATCGTATCTGGAACCTCTCCTGTTGCCTGGATAGAAAATGCTTCTAGGTTTCAGCTGAAGCCTGTCGCTGAAGTAGCCCAAGCTAATGATTTAAGAGCGCTGAGAGCAGAGCCAGTGAAAGCTCCATGTTTATTTTTCTTGCAAGAAGAGACTGGCAGCTAGTTCCAAAGAATCTAAGTTATAGAGTCCAGCTTAAAACTACACTAAGGATGTCTTGCTTACCCTGAATCACATCTAGCTACAGATGGTTGCTCACACTTAGTGGGCTCACCATCAATAATCAATAATCAAGAACCTGGCATAGAAGCTTCAGGTATGGTGTCATCCAGACCCAGGTTCTAGCCCCAGCTCTGTCCTTCCCTGGGCATAGGATTTGTTCTCTGGAGATACTTGGGCCTGCTCAACAATATGGGGTACCATCGGTGGATGGGGGAGCCACATTTCTTGTTTGGCTCTCCGCTGGAGGCAGACCTACTAGTCATCCTCCCCACACATTTCCTGAGCACTTGCTATCCGTAGCAGAGTTCTACAGGGTGCAGAACCTTCTAGAGACCATTCCTCCATTTTATTTAGGCTCTAGAAAATTATAGCAAGTCCAGGTCACCTCTCAAATCCCTGGCAGGTGCCCATTTGCTTCTGGCAAGTCTGGCTTGGGATCTGCAGGGGGAGCATGTCTGGGAAGGTTAAGCTCCCCATGTCATCTTTTCCACTTTCCACGTCGAGCATGTGTGTCTCTGGTCTACACAGCTGCATGCTGGAGGCAGCGTTGCCTCTTTGCCTCAAATTTATGATAGAAAGCCCCGTCTTTGATTTTTTCCCCACTGAGTCACCTCTGAGTCATGGGAGCAGAGAGGAGTGGGAGTGACATGCCCCTGTGTGGTGCTCCCCAGACTTCTCTGCCCGGGTTCCCCCGAGTGGGGGAGGAGCACAGCTCACCACCTCTTCAGGGACGAGGAGGTGTCTTTGGGGTTGTCTTGTTCTTACTTCAGAAATTCATGTGAACTCTTCATTTTCCTTGATAATGTTCCTATGATTGTGTGACTAGGAAAACTTTTATTCCCAGGAGGCAGCCATGTGCCTGGGGTGGAGGGGAGAGTGCAGGTGCCTCAGTCTGTGAACCTCGAAGAGGCGTGCATCAGACCTCATGCTCCACTCGGCATTGATCTTCTGCAGTAAGAGCCATTGAGATCCGTCTGTATGTTCTTTAGATTTTTGCTTTTTTTCTAGAAAGGATTAGAGGTGGCTGCCACAGGTAGTTTAAAAATTAGCCTGTATTTAATGGATCAGAGAGTGGAGTAAACCCAATCTGTTATGACAATATGTGTTGATATTTTGTTGTTGTTGTTGATATTTTTTAAAAAGCTAAACCAGGGGCACCTGGGTGGCTCAGTGGTTGAGCATCTGCCTTTGGCTCAGGGCGTAATCCCAGGGTTTTGGGATTGAGTCCCACATAGGGCTCCCTACAGGGAGCCTGCTTCTCCCTCTGCCTGTGTCTCTGCCTCTCTCTCTCTCTCTCTCTGTTTCATGAATAAATACATAAAATCTCAAAAAAGTCAAAAAAATAAATAAATAGAAAGCTAAACCAATATATAAGAAACCCTAATTCCTCTCGGCCCCATGGAGCTTGCTTAGTTCCAGACATCTCCCTGTCAATTTGTCAACCTCTGAGGAGACAAAGTGAGGATTTTTCTCTGTAGAGTAACACATGTCCACCTCTCCAGAATTTCTAGAACCAAATGCAGACCAGAGATGAGGGGGCTTTCCCACTCGTGGTTGCCTCCCTGCCTAGAACCATTCTCCACGGCTCCTGTGAGCCTGGGGTTGGCTTCCCTCTCAGGAAACAAAACCCCTGATGGGCGTCTGGAATTACCAAGGTGATTCAGTGATAGGGACTTCTGAAAGAAGTAACCCTGAGCGTAAAACTCAGCCCAGAGCCGGTCAGAAACCTGACCCACCGCACACCTCTCTAGGTATAGCTGCCCACTGCCAAGCATGTGGCTTCTGCTCAGGTGCTTGCGAGGACAGGAGCCTGGGGGTAGCAGGGAGGGGGGTGAGGGTGGTGGGGAGGGTGCACAGAGCCCCAGTGTGACAGGCACATGAGCAGAGAGATTGAGATCAGACGGCCTCAGATGACTAAACCCTAAACTCTGGTGGGAGCCACAGCATTAGATGGTTTACAATCTCATCCCAATGCATTTATAATCTCTTTGAGGTTTTTCATATGGGGACAGCCAGAAGTTTGCTGTGAGTGACAGCCAAAGGATGAAGCCAGGGTCCTGGGGTCTGAAGTACCCCCCCCCACCCCCCACCCAACACACACGCACACACACCCCTCTTCCTGACTCCTGCTCTGGTCTCCCTTGTGGGCCACTTCTGTCTCCTGCTTGCAGCCCACAAGGGGGGCAGGGAGCTTTGGCATGGGTCCCTGGCTGTCTGCTCTCGCTCGTTTCTGAATCATGAGCAGACCTTGGTCTGTGGGAGGTGGAGAATACCAGCAGTGGATTCACGCAGCAGAGAGGGGTGGTGATGTGAGTGAGAACACACGTGCTCTTGGGACTTGGGTGCTGTTGCTCATTCTCAGGAGCTCGTGGGCGGCATGGAAATGTGTCTTCTCTTGGCTTCCTTTCGGTTGGTTTTAAAAGAAGTCAGCACTTGAAAGGCCAGGAAGAAGTAGGATTTGGTGATGTGCCAGCGAGCGAGAAGCTCCTTGGTGCCCCGATCCCTTGCTGTCCTTCCAGTAAGAGTGGGGTACTGTGTCATGCCTGTTCATTCGCAGGACCCTCTGTCGGGACACTTTGGCCTTCCTGGTTCTAGCACGTCTCTTTTAGCGCCTTGATGCACTTGTATTTTAGTTTGTTGGGCTTCCCTTAACAAAAATCCCTCCGCCTGGGTGGCTTAAGCAACAGAAGTTAATTTCTCAGAGTTCTGGAGGCCAGAAGGCTGAAATCCAGGTGTCAGGACAATCCTTTCCAGGCCTTTCCCCTTGCAGCTGTGAGGGGCGGGGGAGAGTGTCTGTCTTTCCCTTGGCTTGTAGAGGCATCCCTCCATCTCTGCCTTCATGTTCAGTAGTGGTCTCTGTGTGTGTCTGCGTGTCTGTGTGTCTAAAATCCCCCTTTTTATAAGGACAAAGTTTACTCATTTTCACTTAATCATCTGCGAAGATGTCATTGCTAAACAAAGTCACGTTCACAGGTGGTGGAGGCTAGGACTTCATCTTTTGTGGAAGGTTGGCGGTTCGGTGGGGGTGGGAGGACACAACTGAACCCATAAGATTTGAGTGAAAGGGTTTTTGTGTCCCCCTCATGGGGGAGGCCATGGGAGCGCAGGTGGTTGGAAAGCTGCCACTTACTGGCTGTGTATCTTTAGGCAAGTTACCTGTCCTGTTCCCATATCAGTAAAATGGGCAAATTAAAAAAAAAAAAAGTTTAAAGGATCAAATGAGTTAATTCATATAAAGTGCATTAAACTCTTGGCATATTGTAGCTTTCACTAAATGTAAGCTGCCATGCTGCTATCTCTACCATTTGACTTGCTCATTTAAAGTTCCGAGGACTTTGTATTATAAAGGATGCTTTAAAAAAGAAGGGGAAAAAATAAAAATAAAAAAGAAAGGAGTAAGGACTTCTATGTGTGTACATCTTCAAATGATTACATAATTCCCCCCCTTCCCCCCTTGCAGGGAATCTGCAAGGATCCATTGTATTTTGAAGGCTGAAAAAAGTTTACCTTTGAAACTCGATTTATGCATTTAGCAAACATTTATTCAAGCCTTGCAATGCACGGAACACTTCACTAGGTGCTAAGGTGAATTTAAAAACGACTACGATAGTATCTCTGGGTTTTAAAGGAGCTTGCAGCCTAGTGAGAGACAGATTGACATCGATGTAATCGTAGGTGGTAACAGGCATTGTGCAAAGTGCTGCCCCAGGATTAACCTGTATCATCTTCAGAATAATCCGGCAAGATAGATACAGGGCCACGGTCCTGAAGCCTCAGTTCTGAATGCATGAAAACCAAAACCAAAACAAGAATCACCCCAAAGAACCCAAACAAACCAACCCAAGTCTGAAATATGAAATTTGTCCTTTGATTTTTTGGTAAGCTCATTTGATCACAGAACCTAAGCTGGGCTGATGGGAGACCATTTATTGTTTGATTTTTCTACCCCACTTCATGTGAATGTTCAACCCATTCCTCTGTAGAGAAAAATGTTGGGGGTGATGTATAACATCTAGTAAATTCACCATATTATCTTTCTGAAATCTGGGAGTCCTTACTTGCATCTGGCCAGTGACTTTGGAAAGGGGATGGTGGGCCTGTATAATTTGATGTTTTATAGACAAGGAGCACTGGGGTCCAGAGGAGTTGAATGAACCATGTGCTCGGGTCTCAAAGCTCTGAAGGGATGGCACTGGCTTTCTGAACCAACGTTCTTAGCCTAGGGCCCCAAGCCTACTCACTGCGTGATTCTGGGCTGGAGGCTCAGTGCTGAGAAAGTGCTGGGGACAGACCTCTTAGTGGTCATCTCACCTGTTGGCCCCTTCCATCCCCAGCCCTCCTCTCTTTAGACTCCTTTAACTTGGAGCATTTTCACAAGCTTTCTTTGTCATAAAGAGCAAAGAAGCTAACTCTGAGTCTTGGTTTACTTGTCGTGTAGGCCCAAGACTGCTGGCCTGAGAAAGGCTGGCTCGCGAGGTTGACCCTTGGCTGGCGTCTGGGAGCTTGGCTGTAAATAGTTCCCTACACTGATATAAAACTTTCCCTAAGTGATAAGCATGGCTTGCTGTGCCTGAACTGTTAGTACAAACAGTTTGGTTTATATCAAACACTTGCTTTCCTTCTGGAAATCCGGAATTTTGGTAGAAATTCCAGGCAGAAAGTGCCTACGTGACCAGCTTCCAATAAAACCAGTGGACACGAAGTCCCTAATAGGCTTCTCTGGCCACACCTGTGGTCACTGGTGGCTGCTGTGTTACTCCACCAGGAAAGTCTCGACAACATTTACCTGGTTCCCCCAGACTTTGCCCTGTGAGCGTTTTTCCCTTTGCTGCTCTTGTTTCCTGTTTTTTCACAGCCTTGAGTATAGCCACCTGTAGGCCGAGTCCTGTGAATCTTCCTACCAAGCCCAGGCGTGGTCTTGGGGACTCTGGGCACTCATGGACTTTGAAGTGCCTGAGAGCAACAAAGATAAGCCCCACGTCCCTGTGAGGTTCCCCACAGCTAATTCACTGCAGAGAGGTTCGGGGTTCTGCTACCCATTCAAAGAGGAGCTTCAGTTTAGTTAAAATTGCATCCTGAGCACCTGCCCCAAGTAGAATGCCGATGTGGCACTCCCCACGGAGGAACCAGATCATTTGTGGTCCACGTGTGAAAAATCAGCAAGAAGCTCTTGGCTCAGCTTGACATTCCAGAATATGGAGAGAATTTTCTTTCTTCTTCTTCTTCTTTTTTTTTTTTAAAGATTATTTATTTATTCTTGAAAGACACACACACACACACACACACACACACACACAGAGAGGGAGAGAGAGAGAGAGAGAGAGAGAGAGAGGCAGAGACACAGGCAGGGGGAGAAGCAGGCTCCATGCAGGGAGCCCGATGTGGGCCTTGATCCCAGGACCTCGGGATCACGCCCTGGACCGAAGGCAAACACTAAACTGAAGAGCCACCCAGGGATCCTAGAGGGAATTTTCTGAAACAATTTGGCTGGCATGCCTTCTCATCAGGGCAACACTGGCAGCATGCTTCAGGGTTCTTTATCAGATGAGGTTATAGATTCTCCAGAGCCGAGTAGGAAAGCCAGTTAGCCTTACGGAACTTATCGGGGAGAAAATGACGGGTAGAGAAGAGTCATTGGAGAAGAAACGCCAAGCAAGGTCATAACCATAGCATATTTAGACTGTTTCCATGAACCTTAAATAGAAACCATATACCTTTTCCTGAAAGCTTTAGGAAAGCATTCCGTTTCGAAAAAAATTCTGTCCTGAGGGAGGTAGAGTCTTGCACCCTTAGTAGCAAGACCTGGGAGTCTGTAAGTAGTGGAGAGTATGAACTACTGTGTCTGGCCGTCGGGTCTTTTATGGACCATGAGAACTCAGTGATGGTATCTGATTCTCTACACAGCTCTCTTTTCTGTTTGCAATTGGCCTGGGTTGCCCGGGTGGTTGTGTTTGCTCTCCCAAGGGCAGAAGATCACGGTTTGTGCTCCAGTATTTAAAATTAGCCCCTGCTTGAGAGAGGCTTTGGCTGTCTCTGGAGCCAGAGCATTATGAACGGAGCATCTCAGGAGGTGCTGCTGGAACTTCACCCGCTGGGTTGCTGGAAACATGATCCTCAGCGGCCCTTCTGGGAGTCTGTACGTACGTTCCCTGTCAACCTAGTGGCTTTGAGACACTGACTTTACCTGAAGCACATTTCTCTTAAGCACATTTCTCTTTATCCTTGGGAGAGTGGAGACAAGGCATTGAATCTCACATGGAGCCGCTGCAGATGACATGCATGGAGTGGGCAGATATGCTGTCCCTCTTGGCATTTGTGAAGAAGTCTGAGTGTTGCTATGGCATTTGGAAGTTTTTCATTTTCTTTTCAAAATTGTTCAGAGATCCCTGTTTTGGTGGGAGACCAATCAGAGCACCCTTTTGTGTAGGCTAACATGACAAAAGAGGGGAACCGTCGCCCGGCCCCTTTTGTGGAACGCTTCCTTCATGGAGAGGACTCGCTGGGCCAACTGCCTTATGGGGGTGGAGGGGACACTTGGGAGAAGGGGCTTCTAGAACTTTCCTTCAGACAGGACAGGGAGGCAATACCACAGCTCCACCATCACCTGAGAAAAATGACTGATGGTGCTTGCAGAGCAAAAAGAGAAGGCTCACTTGCCTACGGTGAGCCTTCCCTTCTATGTATAGGATGGTCTGTAGCCAGAGTCAGGTGTGGCCAATCACAGATGTCATTAAGAAAGGTTTTTGAAGGAATCATGAATGCTGGGCATTAATCCAGAATCCTCTCCTCTCCTTTCTAGGTCAGCTTGCTCTCCTTCTTTCTTCCCTCCTTATGTTCAGGGTACACATAGCAGAGACTTGAAGCCATTCTTGGTGTCCCCCCTGACCTCTCATCTCCCCAAATCCTACCAACCACTGCAGATATTACCTCTCGCACTCCCCATTGCTGCCCTAGTTCAGGCCGTCAGCATTCTCGCTCTCCCAGCTTTTTATTGGGAAATAATTTCAAGAATAAAAATAACACAAAGAACACCCAGATCCACCTGCTGTTAACATTGCATCTCTGTCGCACGTGTGCGCATAGTCTCTCTCCCATGTACGTAGGTGTGCATATGCACATAGACACACACACATAGGGTGAGTTGCATAGCTCATGGCCTCTAACTCTTAAATACTTCCCTCTAAATACTTGTGTGTCCTAAGAAGGGGAATGTTCTATTACATCACCATGAGGCCGTTACTGAACTTCAGTGACTTAACCATCAAGGTGGCACCTTCCTGCAAAGTGCCTTCCATGATCTGGCCTTGCCACTTGACCCAGTGATGTCTGCTGTACCGCTACCCCCTCGCCAGACTTCAGTCTCCTTAGGCTCCTTTACCCTGGAACGTTCTCAAGTTTTTCTTTGTCTCTTAGGACAATCGCGTTTTTGAAGAATACAGTTCCTTTTCTCTCTCTTTTACAAATACAGTGGCTCTCAGTTTGGGTCTGAGTTTCTTCACGGTTAAATTCAGATTGTGTGTTCTCAGTTGGATCCCATGTAGAGATGCACGATGCCTCTGTGCAGCATTGGAGATGGTCATTTTGATCACCATGTCCAGGCATACCCGATTTCTCCTCTATTACTATTTTTGGGGTTACAACTAATAAGCACCCCGTGGGGAGACTTTTTAAGACCCCATTTGGCTTACCTCTACAGTTGCTTCCTAGATTTAGCACCCACTGATGGTGTGTCTCATCCAGTCTTTGTTATGATGGCTGCAAAATAATTTGCCAGCTCCAGCCTCACTGTAATCTTTTGACTGGATCAGTGCAGCAGACAGCCTCCTCATGGGCCTCCCTGCCTCTCCTCTTTCCTACCTACTCCGTGTCTCTTCAGAGGCAGTTCTCTTTCTGTCACCTCTGTGCAGAAGTCCTTCCATTGGTTCTTCTCACTCTTCACGGTACACTCATCTTTTACCTTCCACCCTGCTTGTCTTGTCCTCAATTCTCTAGAAGCACTTTGCTTGTGATGTTTCCTCAAATGTCTGCTCTGTTATACCCCTGTTCGCTTTCCTTTCTTGACCGGAATGCCTTTGTCCTGATGACTTTATTGGGCATTTTTTAAAACCAGCTAGGTTTCCCCCTCAGGAAGCCTTCTCCAAGGCTAAGGCGAGTTTCTCTTTTCTGGATTCCCACAGTGACCTGTGCCTGCCTCTGTCATAGCATTTACCACATACACTGGCATCTATTGCTCTGTACACCTTCACCATCATCCCCCTCAAAAAACCCAATTCCTCAGAAACAACCAGGTCTTGGTGAATTTTGGAGTCCCCCACCAGCTTAGGAACTGATGTAGAAGAGCAGTGCTTTATAAATTTGTGTTGTAATAATGGATTTCTAGGCTACCGGTTGGAGCATTTCTCAAACATATTGGACCAGAGGATTCTCTCTGTCTCTTTTTCTAACTTATTTATCTTTAAAATCTTTTATTTATCTTTTAAAAATATTTTATTTATTTATTTGAGATAGTGCATGAGAGAGAGAGAGAGAGAGAGAGCACAGAGGGAGGGGTAGAAGGAGAAGCCAACTCCCCGCTGAGCTGGGAGCCTGATGCAGGGCTTGATCCCAGGACCCTGGGGCAATGACCTGAGCCGAGGGCAGATGCTTCACCAACTGAGCCACCCAGGCATCCCTAAAATCTTTTATTTTTTAAAAAACACTTCATTGAGGTATGATTGACATGTCAAAAGCTATATTTATTTAATGTATGCAACTCAGTGAATCTAGGGATAAGTATATACCTGCAGAAAAATTCTTTTTTTATTGAGAATTTTTTAAGTGGGTGTTTCATAAAACACAGCTTGAAAATCCCTCAAGTTGTGCTTTATGGATCTTTAACCCATAATTAAAGATCCCTGGGTCTTTCAGATTCCTTCCAGTATGGGTTGAATTGTGCCCCTACCTCATCCCCCCAACCCTCAAAAAAAGTTATGTTGGAATCCTAACCCTTAATACCTCAGAATGTGACCTTATTTGGAAATAGGATCTTCAGGTTAAAACGTGATCATTGGATGGGCCTTACTTCACTATGACTGGTGTCCTTAAAGAAAGGTACTATTTGGAGGCAGACACTTGCCCAAGGAGAGCTGCACGTGAAGATGAAGGCAGAGACTGGGATGATACAGAGCAAGCCAAGGATTGTCCACAGACTGCCAGAAGCAGGAGAGAGCCATGGAACAGATTCTCGCTCACACGGTCAGGGGGAACCGGCCCCGTTGGTAGCTCAATCTTCCAACTTCCAGAACTGTGAGACCATACATCTCTGCTTTGTGAGTCACCGAGTGTGGGGTGCTTTGTAATGGGAGCCCTAGCAGGCTCATACACCTTCCAACTTAAATCTTGCATTTTTTTCTAATGATGGTAAAACAGTTATCTAACATCTCAGAGGGCACATAGGTTCCTGAAAGGTCTCTTAAACATCCCTTTCCAGCTTAGAAAAAAATTTTTTAAAGATTTTATTTATTCTTTTTTTTTTAAGATTTTATTTATTTATTCATGGGAGACACACAGAGAGAGGCAGAGACATAGGCAGAGGGAGAAGCAGGCTCCCTGGGGGAGCCCGATGTGGGACTCGATCCCAGGACCCCAGGATCACAACCTGAGCTGAAGGCAGACGCTCAACCATTGAGCCACCCAGGTGTACCGATTGTATTTATTCATTTCAGACAGAGGAAGAGAGAGAGCCAGCAAGCATGAGCGGGGGTGGGGAGTGGGGGTGGGAGGGTGGGGGGGAGGTGGAGTGGGGGAGGAGGGGGAGTGGCAGAAGCAGGCTCCCTGCTGAGCTGGGAGCCCTGATGTGGGGCTCGATCCTGGGGCCCGGGATCATGACCTGAGCCGAAGGCAGATGCTCAGCTGCCTGAGCCACCCAAGCGCCCCTCCAGCTTAGGAAATTTTTGCCAATAAACTTTGACACCCAAAACAGATGGGCCTAGATTAGAATTCAGGAGGCCGCTTGAGTTTCAGGCCATACAAGGTGGGCAGAGAAGAGTCCAGAGAGGATTAGGGACACGTTGCTGGGGGCTGGTAGAAGGACAGAAGCCTCAGATGCACGCTTCCACCTTCTAGAGGCTGTGTTCACTGTCAGTAGGATGGATTAATGGGATCATGGCGGCCTTCAGGTTCTCTCTTAGGATGCCCATTTCCTTGCAAGTCCTCCCTTCCCATAACTAACTGGCTGCCACCTGCATAAACCTGTCTGAGAGAGTAGATGCAGCCTGTGCGTGTGATTCACCGCCAATCTCGGGAACATGTCTGCTGACACTTCTTGAGAATGTCACTCTGGGATTAGCAGGTGGCTGCAGCAGGCCTGTTTGGACCTGACAGTTATCCAGCCTCTCCTGGCTCAGCCCTTCTTCTCCTGGGGCTGTACAGCCAGGCCCCTCCCAGGCTGAGTGGCCTTTCCAGAAGGATGGTCCTCCCTTTGAGATCAGGGCCATCCCAGATATAACTAATCACCCGGCTGGTGGCCCCCATTGTTCTAGCAAATACAGGTCTCTTGTTTTGAGGCTTGGGCCTCATTCTCCTGGATTAACCCTGGGAGTGCTGGTTCTTAGGTTTCGATTTTGGAAGTTGCAGACCAATATGGGGTCTCCGTTCTGGCAGTGGGGCTGTTTTTGTTAGCAACGTGGACGAGGTGATAGGTCCTAGCTCCAGCATGGTGGCTTTGAGCTGCTCTCTCCCTTTGCTAGGTTTTTTTTTTTTTTGTCCTTGCCAGCATCTCTTGCCTCCTTTTGCAGTTGAACAGGCACTCTCCCACCTTCCCTCTACTACTACCTTATTTCTAATCAAGGCTGCCATACCTGGCTGGTCCTAGACCTGATGCTCTATTAAGAGATCAGACCTGCACTGTGGTGTCCACCCCAGAGGCTTAGGATGGCAAAGGGTTGGATGTACAGACCGTGCAACCCAGCAGGACAAGCTACTGGCTTCTGAAAGATTAGACTTGCATTTTTATTATGTTTGTGTATGCCCTAAGCTACATCATTAAGATGTCCTCTTCCAGAGTACGGCCCTTGACTCTGCAGGAATAAGAGAGAATGATACCTTTGAAAGCGCGCTTGGTAGCAAGAAGTGATGTCAGACCCAGCTGTCACTCCCTCTGGTTGGTGGCAGGAATCTTCTCTCCATGTTAGAACTATAACTTTGAGAGAGAAGAAGCCAGGCATTGCCAAAGGACAGGATCTGTCTGCCTTTGGGCCTGGAAAATGTTAAAAATGAGAGCTTGTTTTCCTAAACTGTTTGAATTCTATGGCTCTCCTGATATGGGGAAAGGTGGGGTTGGATCTTGGTCTCCTTAGATTAATGGCTCAGTACAAGTGCCAACATTATTACTATTATCAAATAGATTCTGGCATGGCAGCGTCTGGGTCTCGTTGAGATGCATATTTGTTCCTGAATATTCACATATGAATATGAGAAGTGGTGCTTAGTGAGCATCAGGAAATCTGGCCCTTTATGGAGACTGGAGTGCGAGCATGTGCGGGCTTGGAAGGCTGCCAGCCTTCGCCTTTACCTGAATGCTAACGACTTCCCTCCTCCCTCTTCTTCCACTTTGCCTTCTGCCAGAGGCTGAGCTCTGCTGCTTTGCGCTGTTCAATCCCCTCTGCTGTGTGCACAAGCTGGTCTGTTATGCATTACTGATGATAAATGTACGGTTACAGGAGGGTTGGTATTTGTATTATTAATCGAGTTCCATTTAAGGGGCTTCACTTACTAATTAGAGGAGGTTGATTTTTATAGTGGAGCTGAAAAGATGAAGAGAGAAATTCTTTGCACAGAGTATGAAATTGAAGTCTACATTCACATATTCCCTCCTTGCCTCTTGGCAGGTGTCTGTCTGTGGGACCTGTCAGATATGTGTGCCGTGTTTCATTTTAAAGAGATGTTGGTATTTGCAGTGATCCCAGATTTGTTGTCTCTGAATGAAGCTTTTCACGCAGACCCCTACTAGTTCAGAAACTGGGGCAAAACCCCCGTATCTGCAATGGTAGCATGCATGTGAGGACCAAGGAGGAGAGCGGATGTCCATGCTGGCACTCATAGACCTCTGGGGCTTGAGAGGGTCTCAGAATATGGGAAGACACTTGGGGCCCATGTGGTTTTAGGGTGCTGGCCTGAGGTCATAGCTAGTTTGAAATCAATGGTTGGTGAGATAAGGTCTGATGGTTTCCATGACACTGTGGACTTGGCCATTTCTCCAGGAATAAGGGCAAGCCATTTGAACGTAGGCATGGGCAGTATGGGCTCTGGGGAGCATATGCATCCCCTCTCACCCTCCTGCCCGATGAGCTTATATCGAACATGTTTGCACCCCATCTTGCCCTTCATTATTGGGGGTGGTTCTCTGGGTACAGCGCTGCCCAGGCTCGTAGGGACGGCTGGGGGAGATGAACTTAATGTGAAATGCTTTATGGTATCATGAAATTATATCAGCCTGGGCAGATGTGAATCGTAGAATGAGTTCTTTGCAGTGGCTGATTACTTTTAGATTAGCAGATGAAATAATCAGTGCCACAGGCCAAAGCCTGTTCTTTTTATCCTCGTGTGTCTGAATACCCAGATAATTGTAGTGGCTCTGTCTGTCCCATGGGGGAGGAACAGTAGGGAAGAGGAAAGAGTGGAGGACGTAGGGAGAGCAGGACGGACACACACCAGAGAAGTATTGGCAAAGCCGAAGCATTGAAAGGTAGTGACATAAGCCCTTCTTTGAAAGCATTAAAGGGGGCTCTGCATTTCTCAAAATGGGCTACGGATGTTTGGATAATAACCCGAGTACTGTTTACATTGAAAGCTGTTCTCTGATTTAATAGGAAACATATCTGGTTTTGATTTCTGAAAACATTTGTTAGCAAAATTGCTGCCAGGAGACCAAGCCAGTCCTGGAATGGGAGGATGTCTGAGCTCTTGCTTTTCTAGAAATGAGAGGTGCTGCCCAGGGGCAGGGCCCTGAGAGTAGTCATCTGAGGATTGATTATGATCCACATGGGCACGGTTCACAAAGAACTCGCGTTAACCCTTAGGTGGAAAGACCTGCAACCACAGGGGGAGCCATGGGCAGCCTGGAATGGAAGAACTGGTCGAGCTTGGTGTTCCTGTAACAATTCTTACTGATTGGCAGCACCTCATGTTCCTAATTTCAGCACAGAGGGCCAGAGAGATAAGCAGTTAAAATCACAGGCTCTAGAATTAGACCTGGGTCCGAATCCTGTCTCCCTGCCCCCAGCTTGCCTTAGTGTGGTGATGTTCAGTCCTGACTAAGCACTAGAATCACCCAGGCCCCGGATGCCAGGCTACCCGCCCTCCCCTCCCCCCCGAGCCAGAATTAAGCATCTCTGGGGAAGGAACACAGGCATGGGTATTTTGTAAAGTGTTCTTCATCTCCATGTGGTAGTAGTGGATAACCGTGTTGAGAACCACAGTTCAAGACAGACCACAGAGAAGTTGACTAGTTCAGTAGCTGTGTTCCCCTGTCGGTCAAGCAGGGAAAATAATATCTAACGTCGATGGTCCCCATGAAGATAAAAAGAGGTGATACATGCCAGGTGCTTAGTCCAGGGCCCGGCCCATAGTAAGTGCTCAAGAAACAACCACCTCCGTTGGTAGCTCAGCTTCTGCACATGCAGAGAAAACTCTCAAAATGCAGAACTGTGGTATTTCTCATGTCCTCGAAGGAAGGCTCTGGATAATAGTTCCTGCCTTTGAGACAGACAGACAGCCTCCAAGCTGGCAGCAGTGCTGTGAAGGAGAGCTAGACCTCAGAGCCTCTCCTGGGTTCAGCCTGCCCGGGGCCACCATGTTACTGTCGTCTTATTTTTTCAGACTTGTGGGCACCCCCGGATGCACCGAAATCCCAGGAACTCATCATCTTTTATTTGCAATTATCTGTTCTCTGACCCCTCCCTCTCTTTTGCCCAAACGTTACCATTACAACAGCTGCTTACAACCGATCCTGTTTCAGGGTTTGACAAGGGGGCAGTCTCCAGAAAAGTCACATGTCAATAAAGTTTGGGTGGTCTGTCTTGAATCTTCTACACCACACATCTGAAAGAGTTAATTCCCAAGTGCTGTGATGGCAGGGATGTTGTCTCCAGAAGTCAAGAACACAAATCGGTCTCCTTCTCTGCGATTTTGTTCTCGTTCCCTGATATAAAATCATGTCCAACTTGTGGAATATTAGTAGGTGTCTATGTCACCTCCGTAAATATCAATTATAAAAAATTAATACATTGTGTCTGGGTTAACAATTCTGCTTTCAGAACCTTATCAGTTAGTGCCTCCACCATAGCACCAGCTCTGACACAGACTGGCCGGTTCAGGGGGTTTTGGTGATACCTGCGTGGGGCTGGATGTTCACCACTGCGCTGGGCTGTGTGTGGGACATGGCAAAGCTGAGGACTTGCCGCTGGAGTGAAATAGAAGTTACAGCACTGCGCCGAGACCAGGGGATGGCGTGGAGTGCACTAGCTTCACACCTCAGGAGGTCTGGGTTAGGGACCTACGTCAATACTTGGCCAGTGAGCCTCAGTTTCTTCATTTGTAAAATGGGAACAGCCCCTGTTGCAAGGTGGTGGATGGTAAAGATTGGAAATAATAGAAATCATATATATGTCAAGTCCATTAAGTGCTCGGTAATGTAGATTAATATATGAATCTTATATAGAATACATGCAAAACATGTCATATTATGATGTTAGAGAATTAATATTAATATATTACTAGTTGAGACAAGTCATTGGAGTTTCCTAAGATTCATTTATTTATTTGAGAGAGTGCATGTGTGAGCCTGGGTGAACTGGAGGAGGTGTAGAGAGAGAGAAAGCCCTAAGCACACTCTCCCCCACAGAGCACAGAGCCCCCCCCCCCAACAAGGGGCTCAACCTCACGACCATGAGATCATGACCTGAGCTGAAATCAAGAGTCGGACTCAGCTGACTGAGCCACTCAGGTACCCCAAGTCATTTGCATTTTAAAATTAAAATTTTTTTCAGTTCATTTTTGGGAAGGTATGATTTTATGTTTTATAGACAGCGCTGTGTTTTCTCAGGCTTGGGAACAGTTCTCGGGTTGCAAGATCTATCAAGAGTCTGTGATTGCAAGTAGTTTTCTTTGTAAAGAAGGTAATTTATATCCTTGGTTCCCAACGTTTTCATTGCTCTTGCTTTCCACGTTGACATAACTTTCCTTTCTACTCTGTCTTATGTAAACACGCTGTGCACAGTTTCTTTATTCTAGGTTTTAACAGGCTGGGCATCACTGGACGCAGGTGGGGGTGAGGGGGTTGTCGGGCCTAGATCTCTGCAAAATCACACTTTGGAATAGGGGTAGAGGCTGAACTCACCACATGCCCTTTGAGACTCCTGGAGTTCCTTGTACATAAGACAACTAACCCCTTTTATCATGTCACGTTGTCACTTGGCACTTGTCTTCTCTATTAAAGCTAAATCAGTGAAATGACACATGGAAAAGCATGCACAGAATGCTCAGCACGTGGTTTGTGTGGTTTGGGTTCTGTCTCCACATATGTATATTTTCCTCTTCCTCTCATGCACTCCCTTGGCTTATTATGCATCTGTAACCCCAGAGCCCAGCCCAGCCCTGATGTCTGTGGAATGAAGGAGGGGAGAGTCTTTTCTTCCCCAGACTCCAGCGTACCAGTGATGCGACCCTGTCCAGTGTCTGGTGTGCAGCAGCGTGCCACCAGACAGAAGCAGTGACTGCCACAGCTCATGATCACGATTTCGGCCCAGGGAATATTCACTGCTGTGCTTCCACTTGTTATGTGATAGCTGGAGAGTTTGTGGTGTTCAGCGAGCCGACTGAGAGAGATTTGGGCTAAAAGGGCATGTGTACTTTAAAAGCCATTACAGCTGCTCTGCCCACACAGTAGCTACCAGCCACAGGTGACTATTCACATTCGAGTTAATTAAAAGAAAATAATATAACAAATTCAGTTCCTTAGTCATACTAGCCACGTTGCAGATGGTCAGTGGTCACATGTGGCTAGCAGCTCCCATGGTGGATAGTGCTGACGGAGAGCACGATGGGATCATTGTAGAAAGTTCTGTTGGATGACACTGCATTTTTTTAAAAAAAGATTTTATTTATTTATTTGACAGAGAGAGAGAGAGAGAGAGCGAGCATGAGCAGGGGGTAGGGATAGAGGGAGAAGCAGACTCTTTGCTGAGCAGGGAGCCCAGGGCTTGATCCCAGAATCATGGCATCATGACCAGAGCTGAAGGCAGCTGCTTAACTGACTGAACCACCCAGGCGTCCCTGGATGACACTGCATTAGAGGGTGGGTGGGAAGAGAGTTAAAAGTGGCTTATAGAGGGGCACCTGGGTGGCCAGCTTGTTGAGCCTCTGACTCTTGATTTCGGCCCAGGTCATGATGATCTCAGGGTTATGAGATCAAACCCCGCATCGGACCCCATGCTCAGCGGAGGGGTCTGCTTGAGATTCTCTTTCTCTCTCCCTCTGCCCCTCCCCCGACTCTCACTAAATGAATGAATGAATGAATGAATGAATGAATAAATGTGGCTTGTATTGGTGAGAGAGGCCCTTTCAGTCTCTGCTGCATATGCCATGATTAGAGGAAGGATATTTTCAAATATGTGCCTGCAATGAGGCTTGGCATGTCATTGTGGGAACTCAAAGGTGGATCAAGGTAAAGGGAAAACCAGCAGATATCCAACCTTCTTAGATTTTCTTGGGTTTTTCCTAAACTCCGGCCTTAGAGGTTGGAACTCTACTTATTTTTTTATCACTGCCTTCACTGAGACCCATTTGCCTTTGGGTTGGGCTTCCCCTTACTCTCATACCTCACTTATGAGAGCAACTTCTTTTCTTTGAAAGTGATTTTAGGAGGAAAATAAAAGGTCCTCCTGGACACAGCAGACCTGTTGTTCCTTGGCCACTGGGCATCCAGGGCTGCTGAGGCAGGTGCTGTTGGACCGACCAGCAGTCCAGCCTCGTATCTGGCCCCAGACAACGGTTCTGTGTTGGGATTTTGCATGAACACAGTGCCTTTGACCGAATGTCACCTTAAATGACCCTGCTTTGTATTTCTCAGGCTAGCCAAGCCTTTTACAGAAGTAACCTGATAGCCCATCGATATTTTCCTGATGTATAGATGGAGAAAATAAAGCCACACAGTGATTGAGTATGGGCCAAGCAGTGCAGCAATAGCGATGTTAAAATCACACCTACCCTTCTTCACCCCTGCAGTTCCACCTCTGGGGATTCATTTAGCTGTTTTAGCACAAACGTTTATTGCAGCATTAGTTATAATATTGAGTAACTGGAAACATCCTAAGTGTATATGTGTAGGGGAATGGATTGTGTCCATTGTGCTATATTAACACAGTGTAATATGCAACCTATAGAGCCATAATTTAGATACATATCCATGGATATGGAAAGATCTCTGAGATATTAGGCGAAAAATTAAGGTGTGAAATAGAACATATAGCATGATCCCATTTAGGTTAATTACTGTTAAAAGATAAATATTCTGGGAAGATATACAAGAAACTGTTCACAGTCATTTGGTGAATGGATAGGGTTTTGGGAGGGGGGAATTTAATTTCATTTTATATCCTACTATTGTATTAGATTTTTTTTTCTAAATGTCCCTATTTTGCTTTTATTTTGAAATTAAATTTTGCTTACATACTTCCAAAAATTTTTTTTAAAGATTTTTATTTATTTATTTATTCATAGAGACAGAGAGAGAGAGGCAGAGACACAGGCAGAGGGAGAAGCAGGCATCATACAGAGAGCCTGACGTGGGACTCCATTCAGGGTCTCCAGGATCATGCCCTGGGCTGCAGGCGGTGCTAAACTGCTGCGCCACTGGGGCTGCCCACATACTTCCAAAATTTAATTTTTAACAAACTGAGGGTTGCTAGAAGGGGGGTAGGTAATGGGGTAGAGTAATTGGGTGATGGGCATTAAGGAGGGCACATGACATGGTGAGCATTGGGTGTTATATGCAACTGATGAATTGAACTCTACATTGAAACTAATGATGTATTATATGTTGGTCAGTTGAATTTAAATTAAAAACTGTGTGTGTGTGTGTGTGTGTGTGTGTGTGTGTGTGTGTACAGGGAGTACATGCATGTGATTCAAAATCCAAAAATACAAAAGAATAAACCACAAAATGCTAATGTCCCTCCTCCTCCACCCCATGGTCGTCGAGCTTCCTTTCTTGGAGTACCCACCATTACCTATTACCTGCATTGTGTATGTCCGTCTAGACCCGTTCTATGCATGCACAAGAGAAGTTCCTGAAATTAACTTCCTAATTACACATGTAAACATGAACGCATGCTAAAATCCCCTCTATCACACTCTCCACTCCCCAACTACTGTATTTATAACAGTGGCATTTTATAAGAAAGCTAGTTGGGGAAGGAACTAAATTTTTCTATGTCTGTTAGCCCTGGATAAAGGGCAAGGTCTTGTTCAGAGTCCCAGGCTAGCCCATTTCTGAGGGCCTGGTTTCTGTCCAGGAAGTTCAGAAACCTTGACGTGAAAAGTCATTGCATAGTTTGGACTGAGTCTTGGTCTTGGGGAAGGCATGCAGTGGGTTTGGCACAGCAGCTATTCACCAGCCAGTAGAGAAGTATCCCAACAATTTAACAACCTGCTTGGTGTGCTGGAGGTCATCTCTGGCCAGACCCATCTGGAGATGTTGTATCCAAAGCCCTGCAGGCTCTGTTGTGTTTTTTTTTTTTGGGAGATTACGGTGTAGTGGAGGGAAACACAGTTGATTCTTTAATTACAGTTAGAAAGGTGAAGGAAGAAGAGAGCGTGTCCTAGGGATCTGATGAAGGTCATTAGTAAAGTCTTGCTGACAGGGAGAGGATGAGTCGGAAATGGGGAAGATGCAAGGAATGGGGAGCAAGCAGCATTGCAGGTAGAGGGAACAGCACATGCAAAAGCTTCACCTGCTAAGTTTCTTATGATGAGAGCAGAGATTGTAGAGCACCCCTACCACAGTCATCATTTTACAAATCGAAGATACCTTCTTCTAGAGCTCTTTGTTCTTCTGTGCTTGAGTTTAGTTGCTTGCCTTCTCTATGAGCAACCCCCTTCCCAGGTAGATAAATAGAGATCACAGTAGTACCTGACGTTTCAGGCTGCCAACCTCTTGGAAGAAGGGGGATGGGTCACAAGTGCAGTACAGCTTGTGCTTAGATGTGCCCCAAAGAGAAAGCTCTAGAAAGGAGCAGCTCTGAGGTTGTCCTGGTGGTGTTGGGTTGGGGACACTCTCAGGTTGTATGGCTCAGGATGTGAGTTCGTGTAGGGACCTTTGCTGCCACACGTAACCTGTTGAAGTGCATCAGATGCTGGCTGAGCAGGTGGCAGATTCTCTAGGCTTCTGGCTTCCCCACCACATTTTGTCTTGCTGGTTTTTTCTGATGATTTATTGGCCTCCAGCCTGCTCTTCTGAGAACCCACTGTGCTCTCCTCCCTGTCTTCAAGGAATGCCTTCCCTGCTCCATCTGCTTAGCTGATTCCTTCTGGACTTTTAAGATGTGGCTCTGATATCACTTTATGGGGTCACCTCCTTCCTCATCTTGCTCAAGCCTGAGCCCAGAGATGGCTACTGGACTTCCGTGTTTCTGCAATAACCCTGCACTTGCCTGGCACCCTGTCTGTGACTTCCAGGCTCTTCTGGGACCTGGTGCCTCACAGATCTCTGCTTGCTTTCTCTTAGTGTCAAGAACTTGGTGAGGCTGTTCAAGAAGGCTCTGAAAATGTTTTTTGAACAAATTGTCTGCAGATAACCCATTTAGGAGCTGGAGCAGGCGTTGCTGTGTGGACAAAGGAACCCATAAAGCCTTAATGGGGGGGGGGGACTGTTCTCTGTCAACCCTTGTAGCAGAGTGGGAGGAAGCCACGGGTAGCTGGGTAAAGGCAGTGGAAACTCACCAAAGAGAGAGAATGTGATGTGAGGGGAGTGGAGGGCGAGAGAAAGAGTGGCAGCATGTGGAAAACCTCTATGGGCTTCTCCCCATTGGAAGCCCTCCTGCAGGTCACCCCAGTGGTCTTCAACTGGAGTAGACTTTGCCCCCAGGAAACATTTGGCGATGTCTGGAGGTAAATTTGGTTGTCCCACCTGGGGAGATGCTACTAGCATCTAGGGAGTAGAAGCCAGGGATGCTATTGTGAATACCCTGCAGGGCACAGGACAGTCACTCCCACGGTAAAGAATGATCCCCTCCAAAATGTCCCTTATGCTGCTGCTGAAAAGCCCTGTTAAAAGCAGACCAAGGCTTTGGCACATGCTGATTACATAGACCAGGGCTAGGTGAGTAAATGATGAATATCCCTATTTAAACTTGCACATATGACCAGAGACATTTGACAGGAAGTGTTTTATGACCAGAGATGCTGAGAGGAAGTGGGTTGGGGGCAGATTGCTGCTTTGTTCATTAAGATCTTCTGCTTTTTCTCAGGACCCAGGCTTGGTGGGCTACACCATCGGGGTGTGAGATGGGAAGACACAGGAAGTAGAGGCTGCAAAATCCTGTGCACTGCCCACTCCTAGAACAGCCCCAGTGGCCGGGTGTGTGTGCACAGGCCACTGACAGGTGTCGAACCACAAGAGAAACCACATAGGAGGGCGTCCTGATGAGAGGAAGGGTGCTGTGGACCAAGTGTTGTGTCCCTCCACATTCTTAACTTGAGGTCCTAACCTCCATTGTGATGGTATTTGGTGGGGGATCCTTGGGGAAATGATTAGGTTTGGATGAGGTCCTGAGGGTGGGGGGACTGCCATGATGGGATTAGTGCCCTTCTAAGAAGAGTCACCAGAGAGATGATCTCTCTCCCTCATGTGAGGATAGAGGAGCAGGTGGCTGTCTGCAAACCAGGAAAGGCTCCCACCAGGAACCCGCCACACTGATCTCAGACTCCCAGCCTCCAGGACTGTGAGAAAGAAATGTCTCTTGTTTCAGCCATCCAGGCTGCGGTATCTTGCGATAGCAGCCTACGCTGGCTGAGACAGAGGTGAAGAGACCAGATGGGGAAACTTTCCTGAAGTTTCACTTTGGCAAAAGTGTCAAACTAGACAAAGAAAGAGGAGTTCCACTGTGTCTCCCTCCTGTGTTGTCTCGCTAAGAAGAGTCTTAGCTCTTTGGAATGTCATCTAGCCAGGTGAGATCTGGTCAGTCGCTGGTTGGATGACACTGGCTGTCTTCTTTTCCTTCACTGATCCATGCAGTTGCACCTGTAGCTTCTTGTTTTGACATCCGGCAGCTCAGGGTGGGTTCTGAAGCCGCCTGGTGTGCAGAGAGACCAGCTGGGACTGAGTCGCTGATGAGTGAGAAGCCCCTTGAGAGAGTAGAGCGAGGATGCTGCTAAGACAACATGACCTTCATTTCCGCATTTGTGAATGTCGAGGGTGGAGAAAATTGGTTTTTGTAGGAGGTGTGCCTTGGGAGGCACAGGCTCCAGACATCAATTGTTTCCACTACGCTTTGAGTTTTGAGGTACGCTCCTCCGGGGGTGCTGGGAAAACTGAACAAACAGTATATAATATGCTTAGCAGAGTATGAGGCACAGCAAACATTTATAGAGTTAATAAGTGAATAAAAGCTTAGAAAAATTAGTGAATACATTTAAGTTTTGCTCGTACAGATGGTCTAGTTCAGTGTCGCTCAAACTTTTAAAATACGACCCACATTAAGAGAGAACATCCATTTTATATTGCAACCCACTGATTCTGCTTCCCTGCTGCTGCATAATGAGTTACCCCCAAACTTAGTGGCTTGGAATAATACCAGTCATATATTGAGCTCTTAAATCTGTAAATTGGGCAGGCTTGGTGGGAACAGCTCATCGCTGTTCCATGCTGCATCATCTGGGTGGCTCTAAAGAGGGCAAGAGGTTGAAATCACCTGAAAGCTCACTCACTTATTTGTCTGGTAGTTGGCACTGGCACGTCGCTGGGATCTCAGCTGGGATTGTTCGCAGAAACCCCTGTGGGCGGCTTGGTCTTCCTCGCAGCTTGGTGCCTAGACTCTGTAAGAGAGCATCCTGAGAGAGAGCGTGAGTCCTCTGGAAGCTGTGTCACCTTTTAATATTGATCCTTGGAAGTCACATGGCATCATTCATCATTTTTTCTTTCACACGCCACTTACAAAGACCTACCTAAATTCAAGGGGAGGGCCATAGATTCTAACTCTTTATCAAGAAGTGGCAAGGTTCTAGGAGAATATGTGAGACCAGAAGTCCTGTGATCACATTTGAAAAATACATTTGTCCAACTAATGTTTCCATGGATCTGTATATATATAAAATGCTTGCATGTGTACATACATATATATTAATGCATAAATATATGAACATACAGGACAAGTATTGCAAGATGATATTTCCTTTATTACATGTGATACAATCTATTTTCTGTACTACTCTTTTAAGAAAGATGATTTTTGCTAATCCAGTCTATTTCAACATACTGTTATGTTCTTCCAGAAAACCCCAGGCAAAGAGCTGTTTCTAGGAGCCCTAGTGTCTGAGCTGTGCCCAGGGGCCCAGGGCACCAGCTGACTAAGTTTCTGGTGAAGCTTTTTACAGCAGCAGTACTTGAGCAACTCCTAGTTCTCGGTCAGCAGGACACCCGAGGGCACCAAGGAACTCACAGTTTGTGAAAGCTTCTTCCTTTGGTTAAATAGGCAGTTGACAGTTCTTTTTTTTTTTTTTTTTTTTAAGATTTTATTCATTTATTCATGAGAGACACAGAGAGAGAGGCAGAGGGAGAGGCAGAGGGAGAGGCAGGCTCGGGATCACGCCCTGAGCTGAAGGCAGATGCTCAACCATTGAGCCACTCAGGCTTCCTGTAGTTGGCAGTTCGTAAAGCAGCAACAAGTTGGCAGAGTGTCTTGGTTGATGGTATACAAAGGAACCAACTCCTGAGGGTGGCCACCCTTCTGCTTTGGGGCCACACAGCCCTTCGACAATGCCAGCGCCTGCCACACGCAGGAGACACGGTCTTCCCTGTGACCCATTGTATCGCTTCCTGGCAAGGAGCCGAGGCCGGGGAGATGCCCCTAGGTTTCTCTCTGTCGTGGAACTAATGGACCCCACTCAACCTTGATTTCTCCTGGGAGTGCATCTTTGTAGATACCTGCCTAGGCTCATATTCTTAGGGTTTGTGTGGATTTCTAGCAGACTAGCATCACATGTTGAGGGACTTTGGTGCTACTTAAGATCTTCTTTTTTTTTTTTTTTTTTAAGATTTAATTTATTTATTCATGAGAGAGAGAGAGAGAGAGAGAGAGAGAGAGGCAGGGACACAGGCAGAGGGAGAAGCAGGCTCCATGCCGGGAGCCTGACGTGGGGACTTGATCCCAGGACTCCAGGATCATGCCCTGGGCCAAAGGCAGGCACCAAACCGCTGAGCCACCCAGGGATCCCTGCTACTTAAGATCTTAATTCCCACTTCTTGGGTGGTCAAGAAAATATCTGTCCAACACGGTACTTTTTAACCAGGCCAGAGAGAAAGGCAGGAAGCTATATGTCATAGAATCCCTAGCAGACCTGTTCATTAGAGCAACTGAATAATCAGAAAGTCCTCTCTGCTCCTGATGGAAGACTATGGGCAGGAAGCATGCAGGTGCAACGCAGAGGTTTATTCGATCATCTCCATTGTCCAGGGGGTGGGCGGGGGGAGCATGGGTTGGGGGTTCCCTTAGAGAAAGTTCTCTGTGCTTTAATTGGAGAAATGGCTGAGAAACCTCAGCTTCATGATTTGAATGCTTAATCCTGTTTTCTTTCTTGGGGCAGTCCTTCACATGCCGGGTGCATGAGGTGGTGGAAAGGAGATGCCAGCACAGCCACCCTGGGGGTGCCCGAGATGAGAAGGTGACAGGAAGATGAAAACGTCAAGTTTGTGTTTCCACGGCCGGCAGCAGGGCTTCGGGTGGCACCTCCTCCTGCCACTTGCACATCCTCCCCACTTCCTCTCCAGCCCCCAGTTTTCGCACGGTTCGGTGACGGGTGTCACCCCGGACTAAGCCTGAGCGAGGCTCATGTTTTGTCAAAAGAGGCACTAGGACCAGAGCCAGGGAAATTGAGCGGGAGGCTGGGAGTCGAGATAGGACCCCTGCCTTCTCCAGACCCTGCACAGGGGCTGGGGTTCCTTACATTTTCTAATGCCAACAAGAAAAGAATGTGGAACTCAAAGATGGTTGATAGAAAAAGTAACTCGTTCCCACCAAGATTTTCCCACCCACAAGGTGCTTGGGACTCCCGGGCCTGCGAGTCTTTGAATGTTGATTGCGTTGGTGAGACTTGGCACACTGTCAGGCCTCTTTGCTCTGCCTGGCTATGAGCCATTTGGAAAGGGAGCAGTCAGCAGCTTGCTATCAGGGGCCGGTCGGTTTTCTCTTTTGCAGAGTTGACCTCAGAGTTGAGCGATCCTTTCCCATGCTTAGGGGCCTCAGTGTCAGGAGGCTCAATCTGTGCCCTGGGGCCTGCTAATGATGGAGAGGTGCCCAGCAGGCACCCCCTCCCCTCCCAGGGTCCCAGATGTGCACAGACCAAAGTAGCAGATGGTGGCATAAACTTTATGATCAAATGCAACAGTGGCATTTGTGAAACGGAGGTGTGTCAGCATTTGAGTGTCCCAGGAGCGTCAGGAGAAGTTTGCTACCAGCAGTGCTTTTAAAAATCGTGTTTTTAACTCTTCACTGTTTGCTCACATCTCTTACCTCCCCGGAGCTTCTCATTTGGTCAGTTTGGATTTTTGCACGGTTACTGGACTTTCTGAAAGGCAAGCCCTCCTGCACATACATGTTCTCCCTGCAGAAGCTTGATGTATATCCCAGACACGTGGCCCTGGGTTCTGGACAGACTCTGCATGGCCTTGAAAATGTAGTTTCAACATGACTGAGTCAGACTGGAAAAACTCAGTGTTTTGTAAGCCTCTGAACAAACCTTAAGTTTGTTCTGTGGGTTCCCACATCACCACATCAGGGCCATTTCCACCTTCCTGTGTTTTCTGAAAATGCTTTCCCATAGTCTTGCTTATCACATCAACCACATAAGAAACATTGTCATATTCCTGCTCTGTGGGGGAGAAAACTGAGGCCCGGAGGCATTAAATAACCTGCCCCCAGACACAGGAAATAAGAGAAAGAGCTGAGACTCGAACTGCAACCTTCTGGTACCAGGGCTGTGTTCTCTCCCAAGTGGACGCTGCCAGCCATTCCTTCTCAAAGCTCTCCATCCTCTGGTGCTTAGTTCCCAGTCCCCATCCTGCTTGCAGGGTACTAAGTTGTCCCTTGCTGGAGGCCTGCCTTATCAATCCGCCCTGACCTCTGCTCCTGGGTCCCAGAGTCATTCCTCTGCTTGCTCCCAGGCTCTAGGGATCATTCACTCCTTAGTGCCTGCAAAATACCGGCAGCGAATTCACTGAGCATCCCAGGCAGCAGAGATCCCACATCTGAATGTCGTGAGTTCTCTTTGCCTGTGAAGAAGCTGAGCTAGTGACGTGGGTGTCGTTTGTTGAGGTACTTACTACTGGATGACCTTGGCCTCATAACCTGAGCACCCTCAGCATTGTCCTCTGGAGGGTAAAGTGGTCGTCACTGTATTCTCAGGGTGACACATGACAGTGAGAGAGGGATGCTAGCCTAGTGCTTTGCACGTGGCAGGTGCTTGATAAACAGACCCATCCTGTGTCTCAGGACCATCTGTGTCAGTAACTGCCCATGAATTTCAGCTGTCAGTAGGAATCTGGTCCCAGTTGAATGCTGGAGTGAGGGGGTCTGGTACTTCTGTTGCTATTGATCTGCCAGGTATTATGCTGGGCACTTCGGTTTTTTCTCCAATGTAATACTATCTGAGGTTTCATTCCATTATTTTCTTTTGGAAGTGAAACAGACGTTCAAAGGCATTCACCTGGTTGGTTTTCAAGAAAGCTTTGAGTAAGCCAGCTAGCTGTAAAGGGGGTACCGTGGTGCCCTGTGACATGCCCTGTTTTGCAGGTGCCATGTTCATTCCTGCTCATGCGCTCCAGCCTGGAAAATCTGTATTTCAATCAGCATTAGCTGTAGAAGAAATAGCCAATTAAAGGAAGGTGGATTTAAAATAGTTCCTTGGAAAAATAAAATAAATAAAATAAAATTAGAACACGACACTTCCTTGGGTGAACTCCCCAGGCACACATATTCGCAGTCTACTCTGCTAGCTGGCTTTCCAGAATTGTCAAACCAGGGTAGTGGTTCCCACCAGAGAACCTCCTGCTTTTCACTAAGAGAAAATCCCTGTGTAGAATCCCTGCCCTCTGGTTCCCTGCAGCTTTCAGGAAAGCCTTTTGTTTAAACAAAGGAACCAGCCAGCTAGTATCTGGGTGAACACATGCTTCCTACTAAAATGGAAATGATCTGAGTCAAAGGGAACGTGGGTTTCCTTTTTCATTCATTCATTCTTTCTTTCTTTCCCTTCTTCTCATGCACCTGAGACAGTGAGTGACTTACTTGCAGAGGTCGAAGTGCAGACACCTAAGCATCTCTGCTTTCGGGAAGCATCTGCATCTGTCTTGTTAGAGGTGTTATTGCGCAGGAAGCAATCATGATGAAGCAGTGGGAGGACGATGGGAGAGATCTCCTGGGGAGGGAAGACCATGCAGCAGGAACTTGGGGACACCCAGCATCACTTGGCAAACCTCAGAGCACCTTGTTGCAGGGTGGGCGGTCTCTCTGGTCTCTTCTGGGGATGGCTTTCTGGTACCTGTACCTTCAGTCTTATTCTCTCCTGAGAATCTAGCTGGGCAGCAAGTGTTCTGGCAGCCTGTGGTACCACTTGAGGTCTTCACAGCATCAGAAACCACGAAACTTCTGGTTCTTTTTGTTACTAGAATGCCAGGATTGAACTGCAGCCTTCATTGGAGAAGGGGCATCACTAGAGGAAAGGGAGGGAGATTGTGTATGTTTGTGCGTGTTTGTGTGTTGTGTATTTGTGTGTTTGTGTGTTGTGTATTTGTGTGTCTGTGCGTATTTGTGTGTTGTGTTTGTGTGTTGTGTATTTGTGTGTCTGTGTGTGTGTGGTTGGCATATCTATGGGGGGTGAGGAGGTCTGTGTGTGTGAGTATGTACGTGCCTGGATGTGTGCATCGCGGTGAGAAAAGGGAAGGGCCCCAAGCACTCCCTAGTATTCATTCCTTGGATGTATTTCTCCTCCAGGGACCTACAGCTCATGAGTTCAGATTTTGCCCCTTTGGTGCTTCCCAGAGGAAGAAACCAGCTGTCAATCTGTCCAGCACAGTTGCTGTGTCCGTTTGACTGACAGCTCTGGAGGAGGGCTATGCTTGCCCAGCAGACTGCCTGTGCTCTCATAGAGACCTCCCGTAGACAGGAGGGGCTTCCAGCCTGATTCTCTGTGCAGTGCCCCTGCCTCCGTGACACTCATCCTACCCAAGGTCCAAAACGTGAGAGATGCTAGAAATGCTGATGGGATTCTAGAATGATGTTTCTTCTCTGCCTCCGAGAAGGAAAGCTAATAAGGACTACTAACACAGAAGTGGGGGTAGAGAGAGAACAGGTCTTGGGGGTGGCATATGCCTTCTGTGCACCTGTCAAATATAGGAGTTGGGGTCATGAGGCTTTTTCTGACAATACAGGAGGACATACAGTCTCCCGCTGAAAGGTAGTTGTTCAAGTATTTCTTTCACTCAGATTTTGATATGCATGTGGCCACACCAGTAGGGGAGAAAAGCTTGAGAAATGATCTATATCATATAAGCGTACCACACTTCCTTTAATTATTCACAATGCAAACCATATATCAACCCCTTGTTGCATACTCACTGGGTGTCGGGCACTGGGCTAAGAATTTTACATGCGTGATCATTCTTATTTTTAGAGATTTAGGTTGTTTCCAGCTTTTTTCTATTATAAATGTGCTTAGATGAATATCTTAGCATATCACTTTTTGCCTGATTTATGACATCCTGTTTGGAGTGGATTTCTCTAAGCACAATTACTGGGCATGGAATTTAAAAAAAACACACTTGGAACACGCGGCAGCATTGCTGCAGGGCCGTGTTCTCCTCCCACATGGAGCGCCTGTGCCCATTGCCTCCCAAAGACTCTGGAAAATCAGTCCTGGTGAAGTAGAGGCATCAGCCCGCTGCATAAATAGAAGTGTAGAGAGTTAAGATAACTACCTAACAAGTTCATTCTAAAGACTTAGAAGAGGGAGCCTGGGTGGTTCTGTCAGTTAAGCATCTGCCTTTGGCTCAGGTCATGATCCTGGGGTCCTGGGATTGAGCCCCACATTGGGCTCTGCACTCAGCAGGGAGTCTGCTTCTTCCTCTGCTCCTCCCCATGTTTGTGCTCTCTCTCTCTTTCTCAAATAAATAAATAAATAAATAAAATCTTTTTAAAAAATGACTTAGGAGAAACAACAGCAGCTCTTTTCCTAGGTCTCCATATGATGCAAAGTTGGAAAGGCAAAGCTCTGTCTTTACTTCCGTGGAGCTGGGATGTTTTCAGGAGGGCTCTGGGGGCTGTCATGGCTCATGACAATTTTTAATCCTTGCCCTGTGCTTCTCTTCCACTTTTCCTTAGCATTCCACTCTTGAGTTAGCTGTCTCCTGGAAGGAGATGGGAGGGGGTCTTCCCCAGACTCTGAGTGGGATGAGGCCCATTCCCTCTGGGAAGTCCACTGCTGAGCCCTCTTCTTGGTCTCCCTGCCCGGCTCTAGGTGGCATGTCCTGAGGCTTGGTCATCACCCTTTAGAAACAGGGCTGTGTGGGGGCACCTGGCTGGCTCAGGCAGTAGAGCATATGACTTGATCCACAAGGTCATGAGTTTGAGCCCCACATTGCATGTAGAGCTCACTAAAAAACAAAACAAAACAAAAAAACAAAAATAAAAAACCAGGACTATGTGGACCAATGAGAGAATATATATTTGGAAACAAGCCTGCATATGCAGAGAAATCAGGGGCCCCACTGGCCTTGGATTTTCCTGTGGAAATCAAGTTTTCTTCCTCCAGACCAGGTTTAAAGGTACAGGTTTAGTTCCACGTGAGCCAGCAAGTCTACTGAATGCCTTCTCTGTCCCAACCATTGTCACTGGGAACAGGGTAGCAAACAGACCGAGCACTGCCAGCATGGCGGTGCACGCCTTCCAGTGGGGGAAAGAGAAACACTAACGGGATGACAGCAGCTCTGCAGAAGGCAGAGCCAGGCAAGGACAGAGTGTGACAGGGGCGTGTGAGCCGGAGCGGGGGGCGCCAGCTTCTGCGATGGCCTGAGAAGGGCTCTCTGACGATGTGGCATCTGAGCAGATGATTGAGGGCAGCAAGGGAGCAAGATGTGGAGACATTCCCAGATTGAATATTTGAAGTGGAAGCAACAGCAAACACCAAAGGGGTGGGAATGTGTTGGCATGTTTCCCAACAAGAGGAGGCCAGTGGGCTGGGAGGGAGTAAGTGATGGGAGAAGGCGGCCCAGGAGCCATGGCATGGGGCTGGCTGTGCAGGAGTAGGGGCAGACCAAGGACTGCTCACTGAGCCAGTAAGGATTTGGAGTTCTCTGTTAAGAGCACCACAAAGGCATTGGAGGGTGGCTAGCAGGAGGGCGGTGTGATCTGATGTCCCTTTTTTTTAAGAGCCTGGCTTCAGCTCTGGTGTAGCCTTCAGTTGGGGTGAGGCAAGGCGATCAGCAGCTACTGACTGAGTCTGGGTGGGAGAGGATGGTGGTGGAGGATGGTGGAGATTCAGGAGCGGTCCCTTCGGTATCACACCCTGTAGGGAGGTCAGGTGTGCTCTGCCTTCACGCCGTCCCTTGGGAGTAGAGCTCTGGCCAGTAGAGGCATGAGCAGCTCCCTGGCTTCCTTCCCTCCCACAGGGAAACATAAGAGCCTCTAAAATAATCTGTTTCCTTTTTCAGTATCTTGATCTCCAGGTTCCAATCACATCCATCTCCTTTGGAAAGACACTTGCTCACCCCTTCGAACTGGCACAACTTTCGTTCTACAGGAAATGCAGGAAAGGTCCAACATGGCAGCCTGGCCTTGAGCATGAGCCATCTGTTCCTTGTGCTCCATGCCAAGCCTTCTGGTGGGTGGGAACTTGAGGGGAAGAAAACCACAAAACCAGGAACCACCTGCTGTAGCTCCCCAGCAACACAGGCTGAGCAGGAAACACGGAACAGGCCATCGTTAGGCTGCCTTCTGAATGTCTGTGTGTGTCCATGCCCGTCTGACTTCCTTCGGGGGCTTTGTGTTATTGATGATATTAGCAGAAGGTGCTGAGAAGTGTTTCCCAGGCTCTCGCTCTACCAGTGCTTAGGAGACCTTGGTTTTCATTGCACCTGTTCCAGATGCGTCCCTGTGAGCATTCATCTTCCCTGGGACGGCTTCTTCAGCTCTTCTGTGAGTCCTAGACAGCTGGACTTCGAAGATGCCTTTCAGCTTTAACATCTCACACTTCTAAGTAAGAACAGGACGAGAAATAAAGAGCAGAGATGACCAATGAAGCCAATCTTCTGGGCCTCGGGAGAGGGGTTCCTGCGAGTGGCGGCCCAGGTCTGAATTGACGGCAAGCTTCTCTGTGCCATCCGCATTCAGTAGTTTCAAGATAGCAGAGGCTTCATGACTTGTGTCAGAGATGAGCAAGCTAGAAGGGTGGGAGAAGAAAATAAACCGCCATGCCCGGAGAATCACCCCTGACAACTTCATATTCTGCAAAAGGACTGGGTTTCGTCAGCCCTGTGTCAACCAGACTGCGTGTCTTGGTTGGATTTTTGCATCTTGGGATAATAATTATTTTTTTGGGATAATAATTAATAAAGAGGGGCACAGTCACCCACCCAAGATGTGGCTGTTCCTGCCAGTTCATCGTCATTGTCGTCGTCGTCCTCCTCCTCCTCCTTCTTTTTTTGTTCACTCTCTGTTTTGTTACGATTTATTGTCTCGCCTGTCCCCTGCACTGGCTTGGGGGTAAGGTTTTACTGAGTAAGTGAACGGCTGCCTTCCAGAAATGACAAGCTGAAGCCAGGTCAGGGAAGCCTGATACCTTTCTTCTTACCTACAAGTTAACAAGTTCTTCCAGGCTGAGGGGAGGATGGGAGACCCAAGGCATCCACCTTTAGAAAGTCCCCTTTTCCCCAGTGCACCTGCCACCCACTGTGAAAGTCATCCTTACTATGTACGTTTTCCAGGACATTCTTACTAACTTGGAGTCTGCACTCTACACCTAAGGGCTGGATGGGGCTCTTTCAGCTGAATGGTTTCCCAGCAGGTCCCTTCATGCAGTATGGTTCTGGTGATGATGTGGCAACTGATAGTGTTATTCATCCTGTGGTTGAAAGAACCCACGTTTGTGGGGACGCTGTCTCCAGGCTCAGGCCTTGGTTCCTGCTTTGAGCCTGACATTGTTCTGGGCGTTCATGTGACAGACCGCGGGACGTAGGGAAAACTCCTCCATCTAGGTGACACCGTCAGTCCTAGCTGCGTCAGTGAGCAGCACTGGTACTTGGCGTCTTTGGGCCACTTCTCTGCTTTTGTTCTCAGAGCCAGCCTAAATCAATGGGACCATTCAGCAGTTGTTCTTTTGGAAACTATTTCTAGACTCAGCCCTCGGAGGTAGGTAAGGGCAGAGTACCCAAGCATGGATTATTAGAGTCCTCTAGGGCACGGAGTAACCTAGCACGCGCTTGTTATGGAACATATTGCCTTTCCAAGTGCAGTGTGTGTCATGGGGGCTTTATAAGGAAGTTGATGAGGTGATTTAATCTTGTTCTTTGGGCGAATGATAATCGTGACTGGGGACGATGACGAGGGTGATGGGACAGTTTGAGAAGCTAGTGGCAGTGGCTGTGCTGGTGTCTGTCCTGGGCCCCACTCGTTCTATCAGCACATACTTCTCGAATCCATCCACTTCTGTGTGTCCTCACCGCCACCACCCTAGCGCCTGTTGCTGGTAGCCGTGCCTGGGTAATGCAGGTAAAATTCTTAGTGCAGAGCCTGCCGTATGGGGAGTGCTCAATAAAGCGTAGATAGAAAATGTTGATTGTGAATAATTGGAGAAAGCATGATGCATCTATGAGGTACCGTTTCTTTTTTTTTTTTTTTTAAGATTTTTATTTATTAGAGAGAGAGAAAGGGATAGCTACTGAGTTAGTGACAAAGAGAACACGAGAGAAAGAGAGAGCATAGGCAGGGAGAAGTCAACACAGGGCTCGATTCCCGGACGCTGGGATCAGGACCTGAACTGAAGGCAGATGCTTAACCGACTGAGCCTCCCAGCACCCCTGTGAGGTACCATTTCTTGATCAAAACCATTCTGAGGGGCAGCCCGGGTGGCTCAGTGGTTTAGCACCACCTTCAGTCCAGGGTGTGATCTCGGAGACCCGGGATCGAGTCCCACATCAGGCTCCCTGCATGGAGCCTACTTCTCCCTCTGCCTCTCTCTCTCTCTCATGAATAAATAAATCTTTAAAAAAAAAAAAACAAACATTCTGAGACCTCCCTTAGGATAAAAATCAAACTCACTTCCAGGGCTTACAGGCCCAGCCCGGCTCTCCCACCTTATCCAGTGACACATTCCTTTTTTGGATGGCACATCAGCCATACCGACCTTCTTCATTTCTCAGACCCATCAAGCTTCTTTCTACCCCAGGCCCTTTAGACGTGCTGTTCTTTCTGCTTCTCTCCATGTGGCTAGCTTTTTCTTACCCATTCTTATCCATATGGTCTTGGCCTGAAGGTCACAGCAGTGAGGTTTTCCCTGACTGTGCTATCCAACGTAAGTTCCCTCTTGTTATTTTGTCACATATTCCCTTTGATTCCTGCATAGCACTCCCACACCCTGAAATGACGTTTCTCTCTTCGTTTGCTTGTTTGTTGTCTGTCTCTCCCAGGAGACCTTAAATTCCATGAGGGCTGAGGACCAGGCCAGTCTTTTACCACTGTGTGCCTGGCGCATGGTTGATGGTAGAGAAACATAGTCAATGTTTGTCTAATGAATGAATAGGAAACTGGACGCTAATCATTATAACCACACAGATAATAATGCTAATGATTAGTTAGACGAATGGTCGTCATGTGCCAAACTCTAAACTATGTGCTTTGTGGTCTTTATCTCATTTAGCCATTTCCCCAGCTCGAAGCAGATATTCATTTGACCAGGAAGTGAGCCATCCAATAGGTCAGCTTGTCCAACTATTGAATCCAGAGCCACAGAGGGTCTGGTCTGTTAGGTGATGCCCTGTGGAAGTGAAACCATACCCCCGCCCCCCCTGGATCCAGGACCTGGACAGATGGCTCACCCTGAAGAAAGATGAGGGGTAGGAAGGCATCTGAGGTCTGCAGCTACCTCCCGTCCACTTCTGAGAACTCTGTTTTGTACTGGGAGCTTGAGTGGCCAAGGCCAGGTGGGTGGAGGAGGTAGGGTGACTCAGTGATACTGTGTCTCTCCACTTCCTCCCTCAGGTGGGAGGGATATCAGTGTCGAAGGGGCTCAGTGGATGGAAGTGCAGGGCAAACTGGCAAAGAGAGGCCAGCCATGTTTTTCATAGCCAAGCATGTTCTGGAACTGTCTCATGAGGAGACCTGTATGTTCAAGCTCTGGAAACAGTGAAAGAAGGGGAGGGGACCAGTATTACCAGGACATGAGAAGAGTTGGTTGTTTGGGTCTAGCTTCTGAGGAATATTTTAAGTGTTCTCACCAAAAAGGCCAGCAGTGCTGGGGAAAGATCTGAATGCAAGCAGTGCAAGGTTAAGGAGGGAAGCCTTTCAGCAAAGAGCTGGTTCATTCCTTGATGCTGAGTGTTGTGGGACATCATCCCTGACACATGTTCTCATCAGTGCGGACTTCTACTCCCTGCTTGGGCTCTGTAGCCGCTGATTACCAGCAGGAACAGCAGGCCACTTCTGTTTCTGGCCGCTGCATTAGCTGAGGTTACAAGGGTCTTTACTTTGAGCTGCAGGCCCTTCCGACAGATGCCGTATTCCCAGGAACCTGGGGCCTCCCCAGCCCTCACCCAAGAAAATCTTGTTTAAAATTACATTCTGGGGGCCTCCGGGTGGCTCAGTTGGTTAAGCGTTGAACTCTTGATTTCAGCTCTGGTTGTGATCTAAGGATCGTGTGGATCTAAGCCCCATGTGGGGCTCTGCGCTGGGCGTGGAGCCTATCTCAGGTAGGCTTTGTTGGTCTCCACTTCACAGATGGGGTCATGGGAGGCCCAGAGACACCATGTGAGGGGCCCAGGACTACCCACACAGCCAAGTGGGCTACTGGGAATTGAACCCTAGCAGAGTGACTCTCAGACTTGCTCTCTTCAGCTCCGTGGAGTCAGCCGTGATCACCCACCAAATACATCACCCTTTCTGTTTAAGACAAACAGCTCAGCTCTTGCTCTCTTAAGCCAGTTTTGTTCAGCTGGTTGGGTGTGTGGTGGGGCTGGCTGCCTCTGGCCCTCTCCAATTCTTCTAGCACTCACAGGCCTGCATCACACAATCTGGCACTCCATCCAGTGGGACCGTACTGCCATCTCGAGTCATTTCCAAATATACGCTTCTTTTCTTCCCTCTGGATTGCAAGATGCTAACGGAGAGGGCCTGTGCTTGTTTTTTTTTTCCTCTAGTTTCCCCAGAGCACTTGGCACATTAATGGGTGCTTAGAAGTGGCGTGATGCCCCTTAGCCTGACGAGGGGACAGAGCAGCCTCCTGTAGGTGGATGGAACTTGGCATTAGGCTGCTAACAAAGCCCTTCTCTATAAGGGAGATGAAAGCATCATCTGTAGGCTTCAGATCTCTGACTTTTGGGAGAGTTGTCAGGGACCTGGTCACCTTGTGCATTTTATATTGGCCTCTTTTTATGGGGTTGTTTTTGTGCTGTGTCATTCCTGGGTGACTGCTGTTCTCAGTAATCTGTTCAGAAGACAGAACCAAATTGAGCTCAGAGATTGAACCTGGTTGGCTTGGTGGGGCTTTGAGGTCTGACCTACCAGGTGGTTTCTGTTTTGCCGGGGGTTGGTTTGCACGTGTGCTTGTTCGAGAAGGAGCTCCGGCTGCCCAGTGAGCCAGGCGGTGGTAGCTGGGTGTAGCTGCGGAGGAGAGTGCTTCAGAGTGACGGGGGCGGGGGGGGGGGGTTGTGTTTGTTTGGGTTTTTTCCCCTTTTGGCCAAAGAATGCTCAGACATTCTTTTCAGCTTGCCTCACCCTTGGCTTACCGTGGATGGGGAGAGTAAAGAGCTAAATTATAGCCATCTGGGAGCTCCCTGCCCTTCCGGAGCTGAATGCCACAGTGGTTACCTTCCATTAGAAAGGATTTTACCGGTTATTCTTGGATCAGACCTCTCCTTTTGATTATCTCTGGACGGGGATTGCATACCTACTGCTTGTTGCGTCTGCCAACTGTGGCAGGGGACAGAATGGAGGCCAGTGGCAGGCCAAACAACCCCTAGCAAATGAGGGACCTAACCTTCTGGTGCCCGTACCCAGGCAGATTTTTAAGACTGATAGGTCACTTTGGTTCCTTCCTCCTGCTACCCAAGAGGGTATGAAAGGGTCAGGGCACCGTGGGCAAATATTCCACCAAGTTGTGCAGCCAGCAGCCCTACCAGAGAGTGTCACACAAACTTGGCACTTAGTGTTGGGTGCAGACATTCCAGGGGACCATGTAGGTGAAGACTAACTCAGTGACAGAGCCAAGGGGCAGGTCTACTTGATGCTCTGGTACAACTTCCATTGCAGGGAGATTTCTCTGGGCTTCTTGTGTGCATGGTGGATGCCACTGATCCCACTTGATGGACTGAAGGGTATCGCGCACACAGTGAGCATGCTAATTGTCATAGCAACCCCGTCCTAGTCCTCAGACGCATACACTGTCTGAAGCAGACAGGATCCCAGAGGGCTTCTCTCATGACGGTTTAGTGACGCCTCTGCTCAGAGGAGCCCCCTTCACCCCTTCACTGTACTCGGTTGTCACAAGTCCCATACTTCGAAGGGGGGCATTACTCAGAGCACGAGGAGCTCTGAGCTGCAGAAAAGCCCAGAACAGAAGGCAAGACAAGGGTGTGTGTGTGTGGGGGGGGGGGAGCAGAAAGCAGACACGGTCTTGCTGATTTCTGTAGCCAAAAGCTGATTCTTTTACAATTCAAAAGTCAGCACCACAAGGATAGGGCTCACAAGTATGAAGAGGGGCAGGTGTTAAAAATATTTGAAATATTTTATAATTGATATCACCAATCAGATGTGATGCTGGCTGTACTAGGGCACTGGTTCATACTGGGTGAACATCAGCTCTGCCACAGTAACAGGCAACTTTTTTTTTTTTTTTAAGATTTTATTTATTCATGAGAGAGACAGAGAGACGCAGAGACACAGGCAGAGGGAGAAGCAGACTCCCTATGGGGAGCCCGATGCGGGACTCAATCCCAGGACCCTGGGAACACCACCTGAGCCAAAGGCAGATGCTCAACCACTGAGCCACCCAGGTGCCCCTTGCAGGCAACCTTGGTGTGTAATCGCTCTGTTCAGGCTGCCATAACCAAGTACTGCACACCGGGTGAGTGTGTGTGTGTGTGTGTGTGTGTCCCCACCGTTCTGGAGGCTAGACTTCATGATCAAGGTGTCAGCAGGGCTGGTTTCTTCCTGAGGCCTCTCTCTTTGGTTTGCAGACGATCGTTTTCTCCCTGTGTCCTCTGTGGTCTTTCCTTTATGTCTGCCCGTGTCCTAATCTCTTCTTCTTATAAGGACACCAGTTATGCTGGATTAGGGCTCACCCCCAAAGGCTTCTCTACCTTAATTATCTCTTTAAAGTCCTTATCTCCAAATAGAGTCCCATTCCAAGGTCCTGGGGGCTAGGGCCTCAACATATGAATTTTTGGGGAGACAGCTAAGCCCACAGCAGTGGTTACGGTGCTCAGTGGTGGTGATGGGCCACGTGGCCCTTACCATGCATTGCTTCCTGAATTGCTTCCTGCCACTTTGTGTGTGCCACCTCCTCAGTATCTCTGAGGTAGCTACTAGCGTTTCCCTCATCTTACACATGAGAAAAAAGAGACACAAGGTCTCTTGTGTCTTGTGTATTTTCCTACAGCTTGAAAGCAGCAGAGCCAGAACTTAGGCTGGGCAGCCTGGTTCCGACGCCCACGTGCTGAGCCTCTCCACACAGCATCCAGGCAAAGGCCTTGTCCATGTTTCTCACTGGAAGTCACGTCACCAGGCAGGGTGGGAAGAGGCCTGATCCCAGTTCATCAAAAAGGAGACACTGAGGTACTCTTTTATACTCAGGCCTGATACCCCTCACAGACTGGGATAGGCCTTCATCTGTGGGCCAGCCGCCCACCTCTCCAGATGGGAAAGAGATCCCCCAGGTGACACCCAGTTTGTTGAATCCAAAAGGAACAGGCCACGAGTTACAACTGCGTGCAGCTGATGTGCGTATGAGTCCTCACAGGGTAGGAGAGGAGGCAGGCCCACCGCGCTGGAGCCTGCTGTTTTCACAGCTGCCGTCTCTGATCTGAGGTGTTACTTTGCCTGGAGCCTTCCTTGTGCTGCTGTTCCTCCTTCCTCCCGACAGTGCTGCGACATAGAGACAGCGAGTTTGCAGGACTACAGAGGCGCTGGGCTGTGGGTACGGCCCTGGACTCTTCGTTAAGGCTTAAGAGCTTAAGGCTTTACCAGGCAGTTGGTTAGATCTTGGTTGCTTTTTTTTTTTTTTTTTTTTTAAGATTTTATTTCTCTGAGAGATAGAGCATGAGCAGGGGAGAGAGGGGCAGAGGGAGAGGGAGAAGCAGACTCCCCGCTGAGCAGGGAGCCTGACGCAGGCGCTATCCCAGGACCCTGGGATCATGACCTGAGCTGAAGGCAGATGTTCAACCGACTGAGCCACCCAGGCACTCTGGTCCTGGTTACTATGAAAGCATTTCCCACTGTCTGCTGCAAGTTAAACTGCTTGGCTATGTGAATAATGATAAGGCCTGAGCTGCTCAAGGCAGAGGTGAGGGGTGGGGCTTGGGGTAAAGGCTTTGGTTCTGTTATTGAGGCTGCAAGACACCTTTCTCTCCTACTGTCTCCTTCCTTCTTTCTTTGTTGATTCAAACTGCCCAGACCTCTGTTGGCCTATCCTGGGAGCTCCTTGACACTGATTCTGAGCTTTCAAACTGTTTCCCACTTTTCTCCTGCTGGCTATTAGGCGATTAACACCCTTCTTTGCACCTTCACTGGATTTACCCGGTGCTAGGTGGATGTTCCATTCTTAAGAGGTCAGATAATCTATCAAGATACAGCCTCATTGTGAGATCCTGCACCCTGGGCTCCCAGCACAGAGCCCAGAGTAGCTCGCTCCTCTTATCTCAGCTGAAGACATCTCTCCAGAGTGTCAAGGGAAACATTTTCACATCACTTAGGTTTGGAGCTTTATTTCCCTGCATTACCTGCCTTTCTGATGTCATCTACCCCAGCTGGCCTTAGACATTCACCCTGCCTTCAGAATTGTGCCAGGCTAAAAATCTGCCTCGTTTCAGAAAGCGAGAAGATTCTGTTTCATTCCAGTTTCTTTTTCTTCCGTTGAGTTGAAATAATGGAATCCTTTTTATCTGAGATGGTGTGCGGCGTACTCCATGAGCATTATTTCTCTCGCTAAAATCTGTCCACTTTCCTCGACGTAGATGTGCACGAAGAGGTAACTGGATTACAGTCACCCAACTTTTACTGATCGATGCTTTTCAGGTGGTGGGGGTTTGAGTTCGAATTTCCTCTTCAGATTTTTCTGAGTTTCTTAAAAGAAGAAAAAAAAAGAATACATACCGTTCCTGCAAAAAGCAATAAAGTCATTCCAAAATAAATGAATATGTAAGTAAGCAAATACAGCAGCTCACTTTTGTTTCCCTTGGCAGAGCTGTTTTGACCAGGTGAGCATGGAGTGACATTGGCCATGAAAATGCTGAAGGGTAGAAGGCCCGGGAACTGTGCTGGCATCACATTATCTCCTGTTTATTAAACCTTTTGTTCACCTGTGGCTGGATTTTATTTAGGCCCACTGGCCTACTTTCTTTTAGGTCCTACACTGTTCAGCTGAGCTCCTTTACATGGTTGCTTTATCTTTCCTCCCTGCTGGGTCCCATGGAGAAGTCTTTACAGGGGAATATAAATTTTTATGGGAATAGCAGCCACCAGTAGAAAAAGTACTTTCTCCTCACAATTAATGCTGTGTGTGTGTGTGTGTGCGCGCGTGTGTGTATTTTGAAGCCAAATGGACCCTCTATCAAACTTCCATTTTAAACCACAAGGAGAAACAAGGGGAAGCTTTTGCCTCGCTGCCCAAGATAAGGCACTTGCTACATTGTGCAGAAAATTTAATTAGGCAAAGCGAGACAATTGGAACTGGGTCCTACCCTGAGCAGGAAAGGAAATTAACCTCTGCCTGCCACAGCTGGGCCCAAGGTCATGTTCAATTGTGTTCTGATCAGGCGGCTATTTCCTGAGCTAGACAGAGAATGTGTCAGTTCATAAACACTCTCCACATGAGGGACAAACGCTACTTTGAAGGGCTCTTGGCCACTCTCTTCTGCAGTGGTCGGCAGGGAAGGGCACATTTCTCACATACCTTTGCCAGATCACAGTTTTTCTGGGAGCAAAGCCAAGTGCTCCCATCCTTTGGGAGCTGACCCAAGAAAAGATATGCTGTGAACTTATGATCTTTGGTTGGGCAGTCTCGGAGAGTCGGTTGGATGCATATGAGATGGGAGGTGGTTGGGCTGGAGTCACTGTCTAGGTTGAACAGAGGGTTTGTGTTTGCAGTTCTCTCCTGATGAAATTGAGTGACTCAGGAAAAAACCATATGACTAAACCCTGTGGTAATAGCTTGCTTCTCGGAGCCCCATTTGATCTTAATTTTCCCTAAAGTTTGCTACATAGAACTTTATAACTACGCGGGAGATGTGTATACAAACCCACTCGCTGCTTTGAAGAAAGTTTCTATTCTAAGATAAGCCCTTTGAACTTGGCCATCTTGGCCAATTTTCTCAGCCATTGTAACAGAGTGTTTCAAAGGCATTCCAAAGAAATATGACAAAGGGCTTTGATTTGAATATGATCTTTATTCCAAATGTCTAAGTCAATCTGGTCAAGAGGTACTGCTCTGTATCCAGCCATGGAGTAGGCAGCATATAGAGGGAGGTAGGAACCAAAGAAGGTGATGAGGAAGATGAGACTTTGCAGCCCAGGAGCAAATTGTATGGTGAGGGATGTAAGAGTCTTCTGGAAGCTGGATCTTCAGAATGAAAGCCAAATAGTGGATGTATTAGTGAAGGTTCTCCAGAGAAATCAAGCCAATGGGAGAGCTAGAGATAGGCAGAGAGATAGAGATAAGGAGAGATAGATCACAGTATGCTATAATTACACAATCCCTTGTCTGTCCCCCCACTGACCATTGGAAAGCCTGCATCTTACACACCATCATCTCCAGCACCTACCACAGACCCCTCACTATCCCTCCCCTCCCCCTAATCAGTTCTCACCTTCTCTAGTAACAGAACCATTAACTTTTAGCTGGACCCGTGGTTTCCAGGAATAAAAGAGTTGGGTCACACAGTTATGGAGGCTGAGAAGTCCCAAGATCTATAGTCAGTGGGTTGCAAACCCAGGAGAGCAAATGGTGTAGTTCCAGTCCAAGTCAGAAGGCACGGGGACCAGGAGAGCTGGTGGTGTAAGTTCTAGTCCAAAGCCAGCACCTTTGAGACCCAAGAAGAACCAATGTTTCAGTTCAAGTCCAAAGGTGATTTTAGCAAGTTTAGTCAACCCCAATTTTAGCTGGGCCTATATTTTCCCATCTTTGCCAGTCAAACTGAATTCAGAAGTTGAGGTTCAGGTCTTTGTGCTTAGGGTCAAGTAAGGAGATCCAAACTATGCCTGGAAATGTAAATTAAAAACAAGAAGGATGCCTTGCCTTTTCTCTCTTCTCTCTGCCATCCCCTCTCAGCGACTTCGTCTAGGATTAAGGAGTTCCACAGCCCTGGTGGGAAGGCAGGTGTCCTCTCTGATCCTCGTTACCCTGTATGTGGGAGCCCTTAGAGTCTTTCGAGCAAGAGTTCCTCCAGAGGGTTTCAGGATGGGGGTTGGAGGGAGGAGTGGTGGTATAGAGAGCTCTTACGTAACGTGGTAAACAGCCAGCCAATGGGTGTTTCATTTTCCATTAGCTAGAGAGGCATTTTATTTCCACTAGAAATGGGAGCAGACGTGAAAGCAATTAGTGTTAGTGGGTTTATGGTGACATCCCTGGAGCCAGCAAAATCCCGGAGCCAGATGTCTGTACTTTACTGGTTCCTTGTTCAGAGAACATTCGTGAGTTATTTCCACCCCTGCCCATCCCACCTCCTGCCAAAAAGGCCCAAAATATCACAGTGGGGAGAACATAATATTCCTTGAATAGCAGAAGCAGAAGGTCTTTCTTTGGAGATGGAGAAGGCTGCCTTGGGAGTTGGGGAGGGGAAGTCGGGAGTGGCAGGAGAAATCCCCACCCAGCAAGCTCCTGGCCTGGGGACTCT